>NC_142714.1:13171851-13478981 GCF_055471065.1 Atractosteus spatula
AATGTAAAGAGACCAAATAAAGTCCATGTTCTTGAGTATACTGCTGTTTTTCTTCACGTTACGCATGTCTTACAGGTGTAATCTGTGTGATAAAGATAGACCTGCTTTATTTTTCCACTTGCAGTAGGCTCCCTCACTTGGGCTAAATTAGAAATTAATATTGTATTCCTTTAAGTCTCACTATATATGTGTGCTGAGTCCCAGCCACAAGGTTTTTCAACCCCTCTGTATACCCGTCCCTCTCCATTTCCCCCTCCTTAATTGTCTGAGTCAATGTTGTTACCACAACAGTGCGTGTATGTTCGGACTGTCTGACTTTAAGGCCCGTCAGTTGCAGTTCGCAATATATGACCTCTTAACCTGTTTGCCAACTGTTGTTTATTGAAGTGAGTGCAAAACTCTTCATTTGCAAAGTGAGGTCTGGTCTGCATTGTGTAACAGGAGTGGATGAGCGATGGCAGAGCTGCAGCTGGAATAAGTTCATCATCTGCAGAACGGAGCCATGCAGCGGGATCAGTCAGCCGGCTTTGTCCTGTTGTGAAAACAATTTCGGAAGTACTTTAAAAAATGCAGCCCAGCTGGAATCGCAAACAGTGTTAAATCTTGGCAGCAGAAAATGATGAGAAAACTACATAATCAGTGAGGTTTACTTTTATGTGGTGTGTTTCAAATATAGGAAAGCAAGAAATGACCGGCCATATTCTAGAAAAAAAAGTTATTGAGCACTTCTTACCCATTTGTCTTTCACAGACTTCTTCACTGCAGCTGCTGATTTTAGTTTGAAGTGGAATTGGAGGGAGTGGGAGTTTGGTCCTTAGGCCTGATACTGTCTGCTACAGTTGTCTCACATGGAATTCTAATAATGAACGTCTCAAAGACCAAAATACACAAATACATTGCGCACATTTGTACATTTAAATGGATTTTCTAATGTAATTTTCGTCAAACATATTGGAAAGTTGTCTTGTGAATTTACAGGATAACTCACTTTAGCCATATCCAGTACTTCAGGATCATTATTGAGTAATATTATTATTATCATGATTGCATATTACCATTATGCAGTGATTAGGACTCAGTTCTTGTGGGTTTACTGCGACTGCTTCCAGTGTATCAGGTTAATTTAATTGTGCTGTAGTCATCCTCTTCCTTCAGCTCTCTCCCATGGCCTTGCTGTGAGTGGCCTGGCTGACAGGAACCACTGACTTGATCACAAGAAAATCTTGACTAATCGCTATTCACTCTATGACCATAGAACCCAGAGAGTTTTGGTATTGAAATTGAATGGGTCTCTAGATTGTGCATCGCACTGGGTGATAATTTAAGTAGTGTGCAGAAGTATTAATCCAGCAGAATAGGTACAGTTGTTATGGTCATACCATTGTGATTAAGAAGTCAATAGAATTTTATTAGAATTTGACCTGTCTAGATGTTTTTTTTTTCTCTGTATGCCCCCAAACAGAGAAATGCGTTTGCAGACACTTTGCCAACATGACTGAAACACAGACTACACTTCAGGAGGAAAGTTTGCGCTGAGGGATGAAAAGCCACATTACAAGGAAGTTTACCCCCTTGAAAAGATTTCAAAAGAAATGAAAAATATTTCAAAAGTAAAAATAAAATATGTTCTGCCTTAGTGATGAGGTCATATTTCTGAGAAATTAATTTAGGCACAGAAGGGCTTCAGCAAAAGCAATTCCGATGCAGTGTAACAGATAACACTTCCATTGTATATGTCTTCCTGTTTGATGAATCTAAGCCAGCGGTATCTAAGAGATTATTACATTTGGAAATTGAAAGATAAAACTGTTCTCCAGTCCCCTGCTGCGAGATGGAATTTTCTTTTTTACTGCCTAGCATGTGGCAGTGTGAGTTCATGTCAAACTTCCTCATGCAAGGGATTTTCGGTCTTCATTTCCGTTTTTTTTACTAGTAACATTGAGCATCTCGTTTTAAAGTTCCTCATCATCCAAATAAAATAAGCTGGCACGACCATCTCCTAAAATCAAAACAATCATTATTGAGTCAAGGACAGAATTCCTACTGTACATCCAGATCAAAGTGTCCAAACCTAGTGATCGAGCTTTGCTATTCACACATATATTGTAGATACAGTACATTAACATCACAGGTGAAATACCTTGATCAGCTATACGTCTTGATCCCTGTTTATAAATCTGTTCCATTAACATAACATTGTTAAAACGGCAACTTGGTATCCAATTCTTTGATTTCTCATACACTTTTGATTAATTAAGCATTTGTAATTGGTATATACACCATACCTTGCAGAGAGTATTTCTCAAAAGGAAATTCAGTTTTCTACAGTGTTGTATAACTGCTCAAAATTATGTTCATAAAATGTCCATAAAATTTAGTTTGTTAATTTACACCTACTGTGGCCGTTGGCACAGATCTTTACTTGGCTCTGAAGTAGCTTGAGTGTTTTGTGGCATGTCATGACAGCAGTGTGTTTACTGACTGGAGCCTTTGTTTTTTGTTTAGAGGTCATCTGTGGAAACTCCTCAACAACTCAGTCAATGAATTAATAGAATACAAATATAATCTTCTTTTTAGTACTTGCACTGTAGCGTTCCAGTAATGTTGTTCAGTTTTTCATTAGCAGAGCCCGCATGTTACTGGCCTGCATTCTTCATTCTCTCTTTCACTTCCAGTCCTGTGTACATGGAATTTCAGAAGAGAAACTGTGCATTATAAAATCCCCATACAGCCCAATGCCATTTGATACTATTGGCTGGAACTTCCTTAGCTCTTCAGGTTAAGCTCAAATGTTAAAAAATATGAACACTCTACAATAACATACTCATCTGCATTGAACTGAATCTTGTCTGACGGCCATTAGTTCAATGGGTCTTATTTCTTTACAACAGTGAGATATAGTTTTGATTTTATATTAATTCTATATTTTGTGTTAACCTGACATAACTGACATTTCAGTATTTTTAAAAATATGCAAGTGTTCCGATTTTGAATTTTAGATGCATTTGTCACTAAGATCAGAATCACGATAAATGGTTAAAAAATAATTCTGAATCATACCATGTTGTAACCTGAAAACTGAGTATGGACCACAGTATTACTGTATTTCTTGATACAGTTTGCTGTTATGAGGTATGACTACATCAATAAGACCGTTTGTATTGACTTCTTGTTTAAAACATGTCAGTTTCTTCCAGTGTGTTATCACAAAGTTAACAAAACATGATTGATACTGGTTTTCATGAGGCTTTGAGTATTATCTTAATATTTGGTTAGGTGAGCGTTTAACAACTGACACAAGGCAGAGAACTTGTGACCGAGTGATTGAGCATGTGAGAGTTTGTCGTGTTGAAAACGAGGAGAATGAGAGTTCGTTCCACATTATAAAGAAAGCTCCTGTCACGAATAATTAGCTAATCATCTTAAAAACCATAGCTTGGAAAACACCGGGGGGTGGAATTGCGAGTCGTGAATTTCCAACAGGCACATTTTCAAGCTGTGTAATATAACCAGTACAGAATGAAAGCACTTAATTACACTTAATTTTACAAATTAAAAAAAATAACTTTGGTTTCAGTCTGATCTTATTTGGGTCATGGAAATGGCTGTATAGTGATTTCCAGATATCAGATAATCCACAAAGTATTCAACAGGTTAAAAAGTGTTAAGAGAGTTTTATGTCATGACTTGTTATGAGCAGACTCCCCAGTTTATTTAACCCCCAGGTCTCCTGTATTTTTCTACAGGTGTGTGGTGGTATTGCTGAACCCCAAGAAGAATAAACAGCACCACATCCTCAACAGCTCCAGGTGAGGCAACCAAGGAATCTAAATTTGTTTTAATCAGGTTACCTTGAATGATGTTGTCCCTCATTAGACATCAGTGAGAGAATTCAACATTCAACAGTCTTATTCTTGTTTTCCAAGTGTATTTTCTTTGGATGCATACAGATAATGTTCTAGAATTGGCACAAAACACCCTGGGGTGTTGGGAGGAGGGCTTTATACTTGAGAAGTCTTCTCTTGTGTCTGGACGGTTTCCAGAAAGAAATACTGGAGCACATGCTTGTCTTGGAGCAACATGTTTTGACTGCCGCTCTGATTGTATTTAATTTAATTTTACATCCCAGAATTATGCCCAGCCTGTTATGAAATACTCAGTTCCCCCTGACTCTGAAGCCCTTATATGAACATTAAAAACATTAAGAGTGTGACCTCACCATATACAGTGGTGTGAAAAAGTGTTTGCCCCCTTCCTGATTTCTTATTTTTTTGCATGTTTGTCACACTGAAATGTTTCAGATCATCAAACAAATTGAAATATTAGACAAAGATAACACAAGTAAACACAAAATGCAGTTTTTAAATGAAGGTTTTTATTATTAAGGGAAAAAAAAATCCAAACCTACATGGCCCTGTGTGAAAAAGTGATTGCCCCCCCTGTTAAAACATAAATCAACTGTGGTTTATCACATCTTTGGGAAGCTGAGTTCAATTTCTCTAGCCACACCCAGGCCTGATTACTGCCACACCTGTTCTCAATCAAGAAATCACTTAAATAGGACCTGCCTGACAAAGTGAAGTAGACCAAAAGATCCTCAAAAGCTAGACATCATGCTGCGATCCAAAGAAATTCAGGAACAAATGAGAAACAGAGTAATTGAGATTTATCAGTCTGGAAAAGGTTATAAAGCCATTTCTAAAGCTTTGGGACTCCAGAGAACCACAGTAAGAGCCATTATCCACAAATGGCGAAAACATGGAACAGTGGTGAACCTTCCCAGGAGTGGCCGGCAGACCAAAATTACCCCAAGCGCAGCGACGAATCATCCAGGAGGTCAGAAAAAACTCCACAACAACATCCAAAGAACTGCAGGCAGTTAAGGTCAGTGTTCATGACTTCACCATAAGAAAGAGACTGGGCAAAAATGGCCTGCATGGCAGAGTTCCAAGACGAAAACCACTGCTGAGCAAAAAGAACATAAAGGCTCGTCTCAGTTTTGCCAGAAAACATCTTGATGATCCCCAAGACTTTTGGGAAAATACTCTGTGGACTGACGAGACAAAAGTTGAACTTTTTGGAAGGTGTGTGTCCCATTACATCTGGCGTAAAAGTAACACAGCATTTCAGAAAAGGAACATCATACCAACAGTAAAATATGGTGGTGGTAGTGTGATGGTCTGGGGCTGTTTTGCTGCTTCAGGACCTGGAAGACTTGCTGTGGTAAATGGAACCATGAATTCTGCTGTCTACCAAAAAATCCTGAAGGAGAATGTCCGGCCATCTGTTTGTGACCTCAATCTGAAGCGCACTTGGGTTCTGCAGCAGGACAATGATCCAAAACACACCAGCAAGTCCACCTCTGAATGGCTTAAGAAAAACAAAATGAAGACTTTGGAGTGGCCTAGTCGAAGTCCTGACCTGAATCCGATTGAGATGTTGTGGCATGACCTTAAAAAAAGCGGTTAAGGCTCGAAAAACCCTCCAATGTGGCTGAATTACAACAATTCTGCAAAGATGAGTGGGCCAAAATTCCTCCACAGCGCTGTAAAAGACTCATTGCCAGTTATCGCAAACGCTTGATTGCAGTTGTTGCTGCTAAGGGTGGCCCAACCAGTTATTAGGTTTAGGGGGCAATCACTTTTTCACACAGGGCCATGTAGGTTTGGATTTTTTTTTCCCTTAATAATAAAAACCTTCATTTAAAAACTGCATTATGTGTTTACTTGTGTTATCTTTGTCTAATATTTCAATTTGTTTGATGATCTGAAACATTTCAGTGTGACAAACATGCAAAAAAATAAGAAATCAGGAAGGGGGCAAACACTTTTTCACACCACTGTATCCTAAGCAACTTCTTTTCTGGGGGACTTGACCAGAAGTTGTGAGGCACATTGACTTCTGCTAATTTTCTTCCCCTGGTCTAGTAGAATCGCTGTGTTTATCTGGTCCTCCCTAGAGGTAGAAGCTGTGTGCATCAGGAGCTGAGAGCCTTCAACCTCCATAATCAGGGCTGAACTGGCACAAATAACAGAATTATCTGTTTAGCTCATGCCTCTGAGGACCCTACAGCACATGACGCATCACTTCCCTGTGTATATAAATGCACTCTAGCATATTGGTGTACAGAATAACTAGAATGCAGATAGAAAATTATCTGCTGTAGTGTTATCTTCTCAATGAAGGATTCCTTACTTAATGTTGATCCACACACCCTGAAGTACACACGGCACATCACCTCAGTCGGTCATGATCATAAAAAGGGGACTCGCATCTCCTCCCGTGATGGATCTTAACCGTTGAGTTTGTTTATAGCCAGGCAGCAGCACAAGATGAATTACTTTACAGTAGGCATTTTAAAGACCAAGGATTTGTGCCAGATCCTGCATAAGCACAGCACATGTCCAGCTCCTGCTCTTTGTCAGAAAAGGTTACACGGTCACTTCTGTAGCTTCTTGCTTAGGGGCTCGGCAGTGAATTATCAAACAGATTCATTTCCTGAACGAATTTAGCATGTTGTGATCAGATAATCAAGGCTAAACCCATCCAGTCTCATTTTCACTGAGTATTTTGTACTGGGAAATGAAGGGAGAAAAGTAAAGTGCTCCTAACCTCCAGATAGCATATGTCTTTCCCCACATTTGCAAATAAATAGAAATATTTTTTATCCATATGTGCTGTTATTTTTTGTCTCATTAATTGAAAGATTGCATTAATGCTAGAGCTGGACTTTAGTGGAGCTAGGGTTAGGCTTAAAATTACTGATAAAATTCATTTAGTGTTATGGTGTTTCAAATTCTTGAATTAAGAATGTGTGATCCAGGTGTTCTCTTAGCTTAAGGCTCTTTGCATGTTTATAATAAACTATACCAAATCTACAACCTGACAAAAAAAAATCAAAATAGCACCACAATACCATATAAACTGTACGATTTGTCTTAAGTAAAAATATTACTTTTCTGGAACTGTAATATTCACGGAACTGTAATTCTAACTCTAGCATGGTTCTTAATCCTCCTTTAGTACAAATCATATTTAAGCCCTTTGCATCAATTGAAAGCAAAATATTTCTTTACAAAGCCTCAGATGGCATTTTAACACTGGTAGGACACAGTCAAATATTTTTTTTCTGATAAAATTAGTAAATACTAAGGAGCATGGAAAGAATATAAAATATTACTTCAATTAAAGTTGTTAAAGTCGTCTTTGTTACTTGGCAGATCATGTATGCAAAATGGATGTCAGCAAAATCGATACCCATTGGATAACCCTACATTTTCTACAAAGAAAGTCACGTATACCAAGAAACACCTGGTGTACTGGTGTGAACTTTGATATTTGTGAAAGTTCAGAGTCTCTTTATGAGTGCTGTTTGATGTGTTCAGCATTATGTTTTTGTTGTGTACTACTGAGTTCTTCTGGAAATTGCTTATACAAAGTTGGAAACCAGGTACTGTCTGTAGCATTCACCAAAATGTTTTCCTTTTCCTTTTTTCTAGGAAAACAATTACAGCTTTATCTTTCTCTCCTGATGGCAAATACTTGGTCACAGGGGAGGTGAGTCATTCCTCCTCTAAATGTTTCGATTAATATACTGTCAGGATTTGCTGACCTCTGTAAATTCTTTGCCACCTGGGGGGATATTTCCTAATTTATGACATCGATTTGAGCAATACACCACAACCGTACCTAACCTCGCTTTTCTAACCATGGGAATCAAGTCAATGTGCAGAATCCTGACTCCTGTCTAGTTTTGAAATTGGTGTTCATGAAACAATTGCTAAAGCAGTATAATCCTAACAGGCTACTTCATTTTAACGATGAATTCTTCTATGATCAAAATTGGCAACTTCTAGTACAAATCCTGTTTATTTTTATTACGCTTTGGTCCCTGTGTTGTGTTTGTGTATGTGAGAGCTCTTTAGTTTGCATGCTCTATGAGGAGCTGTGCCTTGCCCCCAAGGCAAAAAACTGACTTACAGCACAGTAAAATCCCTAGTCTAGGTGCGTCTTTTTTCTGTTATCATGGCCACACCCTTGTTGCCCATGACATGTTAATTCTTCCTATTGAAGCTGGTTAAGTGCATGCATTCAGGGTTGCCATGGTTGTGCCAGGCATGATGCCAGCTCATTGCCTGACTCAGGGAGGCAGAGAGTGAATGGCACGGGAAAGTGGCAGGCAGGCGGCCATGGGCACACGTGCCAGCTCATCTCTCATTCCTCCAGTCTGCTGGGATTTTCTAATGCACTCCAACCCACACTTCTACCCCACTAAAGCACTGGCCCTGTTTGATCCTGCAATGTACCCTCTAATCCCCTTCATTACAGTCACAGCAGGGGTGAGAAATCATTACAACCACTCTATCACTCTAAATGAGTTTTTATTTAGATTGGTTGAAATGTGTTAACCTCCCTGAAAGCCATAAAGTGCGCAGAACTATACCTATGTAGAATACCATGCTACATAACAGCACCATTAAGACCACTTCACTGTGACTGTAAATCTATTGCAAACAAATGAAACGCCAAGCATAAAAATCACTGGGAAGAAGTGCTGCAATTTGTTTCTTCTTTTGCTGCTGAATGTATGCTTTCTTTGGCCTGTCTACTCACTATGTAGTGGTAACACAGAACATATACAACACTAACAAAAATAATTTCAAAATAGTTCCAAAACTGCATAAAATTGCATTATAAAACTATAATATTGCCTACCAACAGGATCAGGGAATAGGGCAAGCCTGAGAGGATAATGGAAAGAAAGAAAACAGGATTTCATGACAACGTGAGCAAAGCCTTTCTCACTGCCAAAGAGCAATAGAGTGCAGAACTAGATAATCTGCCCTATCTAAAGAAATGGTGGCCTTTGTGTTTCACTGTTCCATTGCTAAAGCATGACCTGCCCTAAGCTGCCTTGGTCACCTATTCCTTCCCCTTGAGGAAATGATCAGATTAAATACTGGGCTATTGACAGCTTGCCCTCAACAACTGTGCCTGCAATAGGATGACTGATTACAGAAGACTACAGAGATTCTCAGAGATCCAGTGCAGTGCAAAAGCCACAAATGCAAGAGGATTTCTATAAAGAGTTTGAACAAAAAATACTACCTACTGCCATCACTCCCACCACTTACAGTATGTTATCTGTGCTCCTAACCCTGGTCCACAAAGGTACACAAACAGAGAAAGCTCTGGAACTCTGCCAACTGCATATGCCAATTGCCAGTACAGTTTCAGCTGTATTCATTTCACTACAAAAAAAACACGGAAAATATAATTAGTCTTTTGATCCCTGTTCTCTAGAGAGAACCTCCCCTCTCTTTGGTCTCTCTCTACCTGCGTCACCATGACAGTGACATACCCCTCACAGAAAAGACTGCAAACGAGTGGGCTGGCAGCTATTGAGACACTACCACCATGAGACAAATTGGTATTGGTGTGTGGATGTTCTTAAAATCTTTGATCCCTGTACAGTATGAGAACAAAAGAACACAATGGGTCATAAGATGTGAACCAGCTGTTTCTTGAAAGAAGCCAGGATTTCGGCTTCAGCGGTGTGGCCAGGTTGCTTGTTTGAGACTCCCACAGAGAGGAATGATGTAATGTCAGTGGCGTGCGCAGCCTGTGCCAGTCTCCCTGCGTTCACACCCTGCCGTGCTCTCTCCTCAGAGTGGGCACATGCCAGCAGTGCGGGTGTGGGATGTGGCAGAGAGGACCCAGGTCTCGGAGATCCAGGAGCACAAGTATGGAGTGTCCTGCGTGGCCTTTTCCCCCAACGGCAAGTACATTGTCAGCGTGGGCTACCAGCACGACATGATCGTCAACGTTTGGGCCTGGAAGGTAGGCCTCTCTTTGTGGGGTAGACTGTGTTTTGTGCTGCCGGGGTCAGCATCGCTAAATGTTGTCCCTGCCCTTCTGTCTGGTGATTCTCTCTGGCCTTAGTGGGAACCTTGCATGCCTTGGCTTCCTAGATGCCAGGCCCCTCTCCTTGGTGTACATCTCTGTATTTTCTCTCTTTTTTTTTCCTGTCGCGTGCCTTCAGCTTGACTTAACTGCTTTATTCTTCTCATGTGCTTTGTCACTTCATCACACTACATCTCTTGATTTCACTTGTCTTTCCAGCATAAAACTCTTGGTCAGATTTTGGGATGTCTGCACGGGCCATGTGAATCATGAGGGTGTTTTTTGTTTGTTTTTTACGCATTCTTGTGAAGAAATGGAGAGCTGTTAAACAGTAGGGGGAGGAGAGTGACCCACTTGTTTTAATTTTCTTAATTATTTTGGTATGTTCAAGGACTTCTCGCTCTCTGTTTACAAAAATAATCTGGTTAAGAGTCCTCACAAGACACATAACAAACTGAGCTGTGAACATTAACAACAAAGGCGTCTCTTGTGGACTTCAAAAAAAGAAAGCCAGTAAGCACTTTTCAGGCCAAACTAAAAAAATCTATAGTAAGTACACTTTCACAGTCAAGCACAATGGGCTGTTTCACAACCTCTTGAGTACCACATTCTTTATTAATCTTTTTTTCTTTCTTTTTTCAGAAAAATGCTGTGGTGGCTGCCAACAAGGTCTCCAGTAAGGTGACAGCAGTATCATTTTCTGAGGACAGCTCTTATTTTGTCACTGCGGGTAACAGGCATGTGAAGTTTTGGTACCTGGACCACACAAAGTCCTCCAAGGTATTCCATCCATTGAAACATTGCCTGCTGGGATAGCTTCAGTCTTTTGTTGTTGCATAAAAAGATAACATGCTGCTATACACTGTTGCACATCATTTACTGTACAATCATCAGCCCTGCTTGCTGCTATTTCAAAACTAACCTGGGCCATATGATGGCATATGCACAACACTTTAAAGTGAGTTTATTAGCAGAGCGATATCCCAGTTCCCAGATTGATATGTTATTGACTGTTTTCACGCTGTAGTGGTCTGTGGAAACAGTGGAGCTCAGGTTTCAACCAGAAGGCTGATTCAGTAGCCCAGTTAATACCACAGTCCCACAGACTGTAGGTTGGCCTTGAAATGTTCTTATCCTGCAAGACCACTAATTACTGTATTCTGACCAAAGCTAGCAGTCTTCTTTTTCTTTACTGTACTTGTTTTGGAGACTGCTGATCTCATACATTGAGATGGGGATTTCTGGAGATAACCTCTGGTTCTAATCAAGGTAATAGAGTTCAATGTGACACACATGGGAGATGCCTGGGTTTAGATGTGTTAGTGTTAAAAAAAAGTGTATTATAGAACAAGCTGTATGAATTGCATGATAATAATTTAATTACTGTTATTTAGGTAATATGAATAGGATAGTTTGCTACCAGGGAGGGTTTGCCACTGCCGTACATTCATACAAACCATCAATCACAATAGATGACTCCTGTTTTATCATATCTGTAGTATTTTAAACACAGCTTTGTCTGCCACATAGTTTTACTCACAATTGGAAAGCATCTGCAGATCCCTAGCATTATATTATTGGATTACTACAGATGTTATATCGGTGAATAACTCTCTCTTGTCCGTGCTAGGTGTTGGCAGGAGTGAATTGAGCCCTTCTTCAGAATTATTCCCAGCTGCCCTTCTTGGCCTCGTGCCTGTCTCCGCCTGCCCTTTTTTCACAATTGAAACTACCAATGATGTATACCTATCCAGTTTGGAACTGCCAGTGCTTTTAAGACTTGACTCCCTGGCAATCACACGTGTATTTGGGAGAGCCCTGGAGTGCATGTACACTCCAGTGTGTCAACATGTTCATGTGACATGCTTACACACAGAAATGTTCATCACGTGACATGTCTGGGGAAGAAACACATCTCCTGCTAACGTCACCACAAATCTGCTCTTGCCCAGCAGGTGTTTGCTGGAATGTTGTGAGAGCCTGGGACGACCTAATTCCACCCCCACCCTGAAAAGTGTCACTTTTCCAGTTGTGGAATCCTAGTGCACCTCTTGTGTACCTATCGTTGTGTATCCTGTCCAGCCCCTCCCTGTCTTTTTGCATCAGATGCATTTACATTGGCTGTTTCCAGCTATAATTCTAACAGAGGTGTAACTGTAAGGTGTTTGCTCTCCTGCTTACCTAAACCTTAGTTATAGCTAAAACATACTGTAGTTTTGTGTCTCGCACAAAGCCAGACTGAATATACTATGGCATATATACTGTGCATGCTAGCTCTAGCTCCAGCATTTTAATTTGGATAATTTGACATTAAGCACACAAATCTATGTATATACCAGACTTATGTACCAAACATGCGATGCAAGGTTTAAAATACTGAAAACATTCACCTTCAGATATGTCATGGAAAACATCTGTTTTGAAACGAAAATCCATTAATAGGGTTACTAATATATATACAATTAAAATAAATTTGGCAGCAAACGTTTGCTCCACTACATCTGTCTTTGTTAGCTTTTATATTGCTTTCTTAATCATGTGATCTTTAACTGACATTAATTAGAGTTTGGAATGCAGGCAGACCAGCTAGTTAATGAGTCCCCCTTCTCACACTACCCCGTGCTTTCCCTCCCTCTTTGCATCCCTGTCTGTGAGTTGCTCGGTCTCCTCAGGCTCCTTGCTTGTGTGTCTTGTCCAGGTCAACGCCACAGTGCCACTGCTGGGCCGCTCTGGTCTGCTCGGGGAACTCCGCAACAACTTTTTCAGTGATGTGGCCTGTGGGCGCGGGCGCAAGGCAGAAAGCACCTTTGTTATCACCTCCTCCGGCCTGCTGTGCGAGTTCAATGACAAGAGACTATTGGACAAGTGGGTGGAACTGCGGGTGAGTGTGCCTTGCCCCCAGGGACATCTTCATCTGCAGGAGTTTCATTGCTCTCTTAATAAGAATCATTGGGTTGATGGAAGAACATGACTTGGTTATATTAAGAAAGATGGGTGTAATACATTTTAAGAATATTTCCTTTTCTTCGCTATAAACACTCTTCAAATGATCCGGTGCTCTTTGCAAAATTGTTGACTAAAGTGTGCATATATATATATATTCAGGTTGAATCCACAGTAGTCTTGGAAGACTCACAAGGTATTAACTCCACTATCTAATTTTGGTCTGTTCTGCTTCTTCTCTTTTCACACTGAGCAGAACACAGACAGTATCACAGTAAGTCGAAGCTTAGTCACTACCTCGCCAACTGGTACCACTCCCATGCCACCTCCCATTGATCATCAGTCTGCACTTTCAGAAGTGTTTCCTGGAGCGTCCACCTCAACACCTTTTGCATACATACTATCATTCATCCCCACTCCTTTGCACTGGAATTGCAATGTGCAGGACATCATACTGTATTTTACTGGAATCACCAATTTTTACTGACTTCAGCTCACTACCACAACTCTTGTACCCCACTCAGGAGATAGGAATGTACAGGCATCTTCCAACATATGCTGTCATGCTTCCTGTTCTTGTCCCAGTGTCACTGCAGCTTCATCTAGAAACTCTCAGGTGTGTGGCAAGCCGCCATTTGCTAGGGTACTCCAGCCAACTTAAACCCACCCATCTTTCATGTCCCTGCTAGGGAATCACATTCCCATTTGGCTAATGTTGTAACCATGCAACTGACCTGACTAGTGTAACAGGGCGAGCCACACAGGAGCTCCAGTATCAGGAATAATTTTAGAGTGATTGATGATAACTCTGTGGATTCATATGGTGGCCTAAAATGAGGTCTCTTGTCAATTCTCTTTGAAGAGGTGAGCCTGGTTCCCCAGAGACACAACATATATTCAGTTCCAGCGTAGGAATTCTCCTGGGTGATCTAGGTCATCTGGACAAGCACATTCTGTGTTGTGGTGAAGTGAAGCAAATTTGGTCATGTCTAAGGCAGTGAGTAACGCACAATCAGGCCATTGTAGTAGTGGTTAATGGGTAGTGAGAGCCAACTTAGGAGAGCAGACAATGCAACCCTGTTCACAAGTCCAAACTATCACATGAAAGATACATTCCAGCAGGGCATTTGATTATCTTCATTTTGTAATTGTTCACTGAACGTCCTAAGTCCTTGCACATGAGAAACCATCAGCAGTATTCTTTTTTTTCAGGGTGTTTATAGCTGCATAGGTAAAAGATCCTCATCATAAGGCATTAATTATCTCTATTTAAATGTTTCTGTCCACTGATTCAAAATAAACTGCAGATGAAAGGTGACTCCCAGACAAGCATATTCACACACAAACTCCTGTGGACATGTAAAGGAACAGTCACCGGCACTGAAATCATCATTTATACCCTTTATGAGGCTTATTCTGTTGCAAGAATAGAATGCAGTTAGAAATGAGTAGTCTTGGGTGCTGGTTCTCATCCTTGACCTGGAACTAGAAACATGAGCCACCAGCATTGGCAATACTGTAGTGTATTGGGATCACTACAGTAAATATGCATTGCCATTTTTTAATGTATTACCTATGCAGGTAGTACACATTACTTTGTACGCTACCCTTTCACCTTCATTTCCTTGAGTAATTATCCCCTGTAGAGGTTTACCAAGTATAACATGGCTCTTATTCCTCCAGACAAGCCTGGCCACCTCCATCTCGGTGAGCGAAGAGTTCATATTCTGCGGCTGTGCTGACGGGACGGTCCGAGCATTCAATCCCATCAACCTGCATTTCATCTGCACTCTGCCCAGGCCACACAGCCTTGGGACTGACATTGTGACAGTGACTGAGGCCAGGTGAGCAGTTTGGGGCAGGATTGGGCTAGATTGCCACTTTTCAAAGTGGGAGGCTAAGGCTGCTTGTTGGTTAGTGGGGAACTAGCGGGGGGTTAGCGGTTATATTGAGAGATCGGAGCCCTGAATAAGGTATAAAAGTCTAGTAATTCCACACTTGCTGCTTGGGTAGATACACTGCCAGCTCCACATTGCCTTACAGGTGAGTGAGTTCTGGTTGGAGGAGTGGTCAGTCTCTTCCTGGCATCACAGAAAGCTTGCTGGTCCCAGGAATCACTGCTGTGTAGCAAATTGGGGAAATTGTACTGCGACAGTTGTGCTCTGCCAATTGGAGAACTCCAGACACAGTCAAGTAGTGTCATTAATGGCTGGACCATAGGATCTCACCTTGAAGTCTTGAACAACTGCCTGTGCTGTTCAGAACCCGTAGCATACGTCCATATTGACCAATGAAATAATACAATTAATACGTTCTTTAATCTTTTTTATTTTCTAAGATTTCTTTTTTGCAGATTTCTATTATTTTACTTTTTTGTTTCTGTGTCCACTTGCGAGTTCAAAAGCATCATTTTATAACGCACTTCTCCAAGTGATTGCCAGGAAATTGACAGTAGAACACAAGTTCACCTGGTTTTGTGCGTTCTGTGGCGCATTGCTGCGCCACATTGATATGCTTCCCTTTTTCATATCCCCTTTGTCATAATTTCTTTTTGAACCCAGTCATAATTACAAGGACAAAAAAGAAAAGAAGGAAATACAGTTGGCATTAATCATAAGCCATTTAAGAAGTATGTTTTTGAATGGAGGCCTTTGATTCAGAATGAGCTGTTCTAATGAGATTTAATGCAACACAATGCATACTTAGTCCTGGTGCTGATTCCAGGGCCTGGCTAGTGTGGCATTCTGTGGGCTGTGTGGAATCTGACTCTGCCCAACAGGATGCAAGTATGAATACTTTCAATAAAAAGCAAAACAATTCCTCCCTTTTTCATTATTTATGCAGGACATACGTGGGCTTTGCTTGAATTATAAAGAGATTACAACTGCTTAGTATTCCATACTGTCCACTAGGGATTTTTGAAATCTGTTGTTGTTTTTCAAGACTCTTGAAGGGCTATTCAGAATTTCTAGTCAATTTCCCCTTGTAGATAAGCATGAAAAGCACTTCTGGCATGTTACCTGAATGTTTTCTGATAATCAGTGCATTCTCCCTTAGAATAGAGACTACCACAAGTCATTCTTTGTACAGTAGTCTCGGTAATATTCATGGATCCTTACTGGCAATTATTTATGCAAGCAATTTATCTGCATAGATCTTATCTCGATTCATATCTATTTCAGTGGTTGTTATGTATTAACATCATTTAACTTAAGCACTAGGCTGAGCATATTTTAGAATGCTGGTATAATTTTCAATAATAGTAAAATCTGGTGTTGTAAGTTCTGTGATTAGCCATACTGTTAGTCAGTATAGTAGTACAAATTAATGTTTTTCATGAGTCGTAGAGTAGATATTATGTTTGGAGTGTTTTCAATACCTTTTTTCCAGGGAAAGAAACGCTAACCGAAATAAAAGGGGGTGGGTGTTGTGGCATTTTGGGTTTGGTCATTTCTGTCTGGTGTGCTTGTGTTCCTCAGCATGCTGCTGCTAGTATAGTTTACTTGTCTTTCGGGTCATCGGTCAAGAACGTTACCTATGCCCTCTCCCCTCTTGCCAGTCACCTCTTCTCCTACAAGCTGGATGCTCGTTACCCGGACACGGTGGCGGTGACCTATGACCCCACAAACCGCTGGCTGTCCTGTGTGTACAACGACCACAGCCTGTACACGTGGGATGTGCGCGATCTTCGGAAAGTGGGCAAGGTGTATTCAGCACTTTACCACGCTGCCTGCGTGTGGAGCGTAGAGGTAAGATCAGCACCAGCCCAATCAGCCCTACTGCAAGAATGGAGAATTGTGGGACAGTACTGTGTGTGTACTTCAAACTATTTCTGTTCAGTATGTCCATGAGCTGTATGCTCTTTGTGCTGTAGTGATGTGCAACAGGCTTTTGCACTGTTTGTGGTGCTGTGCTGAATTGACAGCCCTATCTCTGTGTGCCAGGTGTACCCAGAAGTGAGTGACAGTGCTCAACCCTGCCTCTCCCCTGGCTCCTTCTTCAGCTGCTCTTCTGACAACACCATACGGCTTTGGAACATAGATGGGCACAGTACCACTCTCACCCGCAATGTCATCAGCAATGTAAGTCTGCCAGCCCCTCCAGTACAACTCACTGTCTCACACTGTATGAAACATTTACCCATCAACATGGCCAGGCAATGAAAACACAGTCAGGAATGACAGAGAGATGAAGCCAAAGTGGGCTATCATCGCAGTCTGACGTACACAGTGTTTGTGGTCACTTTCTGTGGAGCTCTTTACAAAAGTGTGTAAAAGTGAATGAGTATAAATCCTGTGCTGGTGCAGGATTGGAGGGGGGAGGAAAATTGCTGCTCAGAATGTTGTGATTCATCATAACATGTCTGGAGAAGCATTTCTAAACAGTGACTGAGGAAGTGATTCAGTTTTGATTGCTGCATTGGAGAACTCTTCAAAGATCAACCTCCGAGATAAAGATCATTCCATTTGCAGAATTTGAGCTCAGGAAACCACCAAAGAATCATCTGCCGCCTTCTTTTGTCTTTGAAGATTTGTTTAAAGAATAATGTCCCATAGTTAAATTAAAATGTCTAGGTTTTAGATGGATTTTTTTAATTAGTCCATTGTGTATTTGAAGAATCGAAGGTAGATTCTGACATTAGTTTACTCAGATTCTTATGGTAGTGAAAGTTTCAGTATCTCTTCCCATGTGTTATGGTCTTATTGCAACACAATTGTTAACAAAAAACTGACCCAGTGTTTTTCTGTGTCCCTATATGTCCAGGACCTCCTGAAAATGATCTATATGGACAACAATACTGCCTCCCTGCTGGACACTGAGTGCACAGCCACGGGTAATACAGAAAAACCAGATTTCCAGACCTCTGACAACAGGAGTGGCATCAGGACTGTGTGTGTCAGCCCAGATGGCCAGCACTTAGCATCAGGGGATCGCACTGGGACTCTCAGGTATCCTACTGCTTTCTGTCCTCAGAGAGGTGCTATTGCAGAGTTCTTTATTACATACTTGCCACAGACAGTGAATTGAAAAAGAAAGTACACCTCCTTACGATTCTGTGGGTTTACCTATTTAGATATATCTGATCTTCACTTACTCTTTCCCGAGTCGTAACAGTAGATAAATCTAACCTCATGTAACAAACCACACACACAAATTTTACTTCGTCATTATTTATGGAACAAAAAAATCAGCTAACATTCAGAAGCCTTGTGTGAAAAAATAGAACATGTGCCTATAAAGAACATGTATATACAATGCACAATAATGTATGTTTGGCTGAAACATGGTTCCTAGTTGGGCCATATTCATATTAGGAGAGTCAGCCTGGTGTTTGTAGCTGGGAAGTGTCCCCTCAGCAGAGTGCAGGAGGGCACTATATTGCACTGCTGTGTAAGGTGTGAACGAACAAGGGTGCTAGTTTGCTGTGCGAGAGCCTGGCTGTGCTATGTTGCAGAATCCATGAGCTCCAGAGCATGGGGGAGATCCTGAAGGTGGAGGCTCATGACTCGGAGATCCTGTGCCTGGAGTACTCCAAACCCGAGACAGGTGAGACCGCTGGCGTAACGAGCCTCCGACACTCCATTTCCTCTACCGATTGTCTAAATCGCCAGGCTCATGAGAAACCTCCGCCAACAGCACCAATTTCAAACACGCCCGCATCTACAGAAAGACGCAGTATCTCTGCATCTCACTTTCCCATTTCTGTTCGACTGGGGCTCAAAAACAGCCTTCTGTAAACACATCTGGTTTCCTCAGAATTGCACTGAGTCACAAAAAAGTCAGCTTATTAGCTATTTTTAGAGGTGAAGTGGTAATAGAATAGTATCTGTATATAGTGGTAAAAAATACAATTTTTGCTGATGCATTGAAGTTCACTCCTATTTGCATGCATTCGCATTCCTGTTGGACTCTGAAATGGAAGATCACAATAAACTTGGAGTGCTTAGGAGGTGAGGTAGCAAATGGAACAGATGGTGCAGCAGCCCTGCTTGTTTTGTGCTGTTTTTGCAATGTGAAATACTGTAAGTGCCGAAGGTGTTATTCGAGGTGCAGCCTCTTCTTGTTTAATGGAGTGTGATCCTTAGTCTTGCAGAAAGGCAAGTTTACTGTAGAAGAGGCTCCTCCCCACACAGCTCTGGTGTGCTGGGGGTCAAAGGTGGCAGCTGTCCAGCAAAGCTCTCCCTCTCTTTGAATCTCTTGTTAAGTGGCTGTAACTGTCAGAGCTTGCTTGCTCTGGGTATTAATGTCTTTTTTATTTTATGGTGTCTAATTCTGTCTGCCAGTTGACACGGCTCAGCTGGCAGAGTTGCTGGTACTACTGTAGTCAAGAATAACCCTTGGAGACTCACAGGCCTGTAAGTCCTGATTCCTCAGGGGCCTTTCCTTCTCTCACCTGCAGACTCCCACTGCTGGAGGAGTTGGTAGCCCTCCATTGTGTCTGTGCTTTGCTCTCTCCAGCCTTTTGTCTTTTGTCTAGAAATATGAGAAAACCTTGTTTAAAATGAGCACGAACTGTTATGAGTCTTGACCTTTTGGAAAAGTGGCTCAGTATTGCAGTGTCATTACAGTTTTGGAAACATAAGAGCTTTTTTAACATCTTTCTCTGGAAACTATTGAGAATGAAATTTTGAACAAAAGTAATCCTATGTTTACTTGAGTAGGTGGCTATAACAAGATACGATGGAGAGTTTTTACATCCTGGAAAATAAAAAGCATGGTTCTTATGAAATATGTAGGTTTCTGAACTGGAAAAGTTTGTGCTGCACAGTGCAAAAAAAACTTAATTGTGAGCCAAAGTGAACTAAATATGAAAATAAAGCTGTCTACCACGATTGGTCAAATAGTACCCAACAGAAACAACATGATTTGAGGAAGCACTATGTATTCTTGTGTATTTCTTATTAAAATAGACAAGATCCTAAACCCAGTGATTTCAGTTTTTCTTCATCAAATAGATAAATATTAAATATGTACAGGCCAGTGATTCCGCCTTAAGTATATATACTAATAGGCTTCAGAAATTCTAGAGCAGCTTTCCGCGCAGCTTAGTAAAGCCTGCCTGAACCCTCATACAGGTCGAGCTGTATGAGTGGCACTGAATATATGAAAGTTTTGATCGTTGGTCATGTCCCTAGCCAACTGTGGTTGGTTTAATTTTAAAAAATGGCTTGGAACCAATGGCATTTCCACGCCAGTCAATATATAATCACAACAGTTCTCCGCATTGAGATCTGGGTCTGAGAGCAGTACCCGAATTTGTACTGTGTAGTGAAGAATCCCTTAATAAACTCTTTCTCTGGGTAGCCTGTTTGCAGTAACTGTCACTGCCATATGGACACCATATGCTGGGCAATGGGGGAAGGGCAAGGCTCCTGGGGTCTGTTTGCAGGTTGTAGTTTTTCTTTTTCCATTACCTCAGTGATTTGTTTAGGAGATGGACTTGTCAGTACACACATTTTCCTCCCCTTAAACTGTGATCGATATTTAAGTCATCTTCATTCCCTTAGTCTCTTGAGTTAAGAAAACAAGGTTTTGCAGTGAGTCATTAACCTTCACCTAACTCTGTGATTCATGAACATTCACTGTGCTTGTGCTAAACTGATAAACACCACTTTTTGTTTTTAATACTAAATCTGTTTGTGCTGGCAGAGCGAAAGGTGAGTAATTTATTTAAAAATGTTTGAAATGTAAGCACTGTTTCAATTCAACGCGTCTTAAAATGTCGGTGAGCATCCCAGGTCCTGCCGCGGCGCAGACGGTGATGCTGGCAGGTTTGTGTGCGTGTGACAGGGCTGAAGCTGCTGGCCACGGCGAGCCGGGACCGCCTGATCCACGTGCTGGACGCGGAGAGGGGCTACAGCCTGCTGCAGACCCTGGATGACCACTCCTCCTCCATCACTGCTGTCAAATTTGCTGGTGGGACTCTAGCACACATTCTTGATACACACAAGTCCTCCTACCGGTACAGTCGGCACACATCTGTGACTGCTTTCATACAGTGTGCTTGGCACTCGAACACATCAGGAATGTCAACATAATGGGTCAATACACAGGAAGTACACAGACCTTTCATATACATTGTGGAGCTATGAGAAATGTCTAGATGTTTACACTGCGTATAAGCACACCCCTCGGTCTGTCATTTATACAAGGATTCACCTAACAGTAAAAACTTAATGGGATACCCTTATACTGTGTCAGGTAGTTTGTGTCATTGTATTTTTTTTTATTTGTCATACTATAAATTAATGACTTTATTTTTGGACATTTTGGCAGGATTTTTTCCATGTTCTTTCAGTGTGACAAGCGACAAGTTAATCCCTAATAAATTGAAAGTCACATGGAGTTTGAAAAGAGTACAAAAGTGTATCTGAGGGGTTTATATTTTAGCTGCTTGAGTTTCTGCCAAGCCTTTTCTTCTGGAGCCATTATATTTTTATAGCTCAATACTGCTGTCTAGATGCCAGCTATTTGTTGCTTAGCTGGCAAAACTGCACTTCAAGACCAGTGTTCTGTTATGGGCACATCTCATCACCACGGCAACTGTTTTTTCTCCTCACAGCCAATGACGGCAAAGTCAGAATGATAAGCTGTGGAGCTGACAAGAGCGTCTACTTCCGCACAGCACAGAAGGTACCTTTCTGATGGCTTGGTGCTGCCAAGACATAAACACTCCTCCCCCCACCCCACCTAACTCTTCATCCAACACAAAAGGCATAAAGACCAGCAGTGAACGTGCTGCACAAACCCTCTAGATTGACAGAGATATAGAGGAGTGTTACAGAAGGGGGCTCATTACACTTGTAAACTTGGAAAAGACATTCAAGAGTGGACAATTACTTTATTGATTTAATAGGCATTTAATTAAATAGCTGCATGTTTGATCTTCCAGCTCTCTAGAAAACCCAATTCATTCAATGGAGCATGTTGGGTTTGGAGCACTAAATTCTGTGGGTCTATGATTGTGTAATGCTTTACCACTACCAGAGAAGCTAGGCCCTGTTGCTTCCTGAAACACTGTCACCACAGGCTCTCTCATAGGACTGTCCTGCTGGAAAAAATCATTTCTGAAAAAACAGGGCTGTTGGAAAATTGGCACCAGTCTCTGCTAAGGTCTTCTATTGCCAAAGCAGAGTACTCTGAATAAAAACTTACAAAGTGCCTTCTATGCATTTGCTGTAAGGACCCAGTTCTTGTAATACACACAAGCACCATTTAAAATGCATTCTAGCTCTGCAGAGGGAGTGTGTTGCAGGCACTGAACTGGGCTATTCACCATCTTCCTTTGAAAGCTAGTTACTAAGGTCCTTGAATAGACTCTGCATATATGCATGTGAATAATTGTGCTTATATTCTTCCAGTCTGTATTGTGATAAGCTAGCCCAGTTCAGTTTTGGAATCTGAGTCAAATAACTATGCAGATAGAAGGCTTTTACCATTTTTCAGTAAATTTGTGGTAATAGGACTGACACACAGTGAACTACCCTTCTGGCTGTGTTAGTTGTAAGACATGTTTGTGAAATTTGCAACCGCATAAAAGCATTATAGTATAGAGAAAACTTTATTTAATTAAAGATGTCTGATATATTGACATTCTCACTGTTTTTCTTGTTTGCTTTATAGTGCAGATCCAGCTGTACTATTTAATTAAACAAAAATCAGTAGCTGTGCCAAGACTCTGGCTGTCTTCATTGCATATTGGAATCACTGCTTATTTGCTCTTTCTTTTTATCACATCAGCTTAACCTTTTCTTCTTCCCAAGTTTCTTAATTTTCTTAACTCTTAATTAATTCATCCTTTCGATGCCTAGCCAGAAGACTAGTAACTGGTAGTGTTGACATTGTTTTTCATTACAAATTGTGGTGATCTATTACAAAGCAATATACTAACAGAAGCCTCTGCATGACGCCGTGCAAGAGAAACAAGTGTCCTGATAGCTGAAGGCAAAGCTAAGCATAACTCTAGATTCACCATTGTTACTATGAAATCAGATGAAAATGTAAGCTTTTTAAGCTTGTACATCTTTAAGAATCCTTGAAAAACATGCCTGCTTACAGGGATTAGGGGAGCTTGAAGTGGTGTGTGCTGATGGAGGAAAACTAGAGCTATTAGGACGTGCTTTGTTAATTCCTGGAAGCTGCTTTATTGCGAAGACTGGTATAACTGTCGACTTACACTGCAGTCGACTAAGCCTTCTGGCTGTCCCTGTCAGTGCCCAGTGCTGTTTGAGACAGTGGTTACTGTTTAGCTGCACGTGCTACTGGTTATGCCTTTCCTTTGAAGTACTGTATATTTATATGCAGTGCCCCCTGTAGGAGGGAAAACACATTACATCCACTGTAGAAAAGTTTAGCAGTTTGAAAAGCAGGTCTGTCTTTTACAGAATGTGACAAACACAGAACAGAAAACTGTAGTGATATGAAATATTAGCAAATTATAATGTTTTTCAAATCAAGCCAATGCGTTGTTTAGAAGTATCAAAGCTTTGTACGTAAAATTGTTTGTACATTTAAATATGCCATCTGGTCCTAACATTGATTTGTGCTCTTCACCAAAAGGCCTATTGCAGTTCCCCCTGTGGTAAAGCTAGGGCTGTCAGAGCTCCCCTTCACACTCCCCAAAACTCCCCTCTCCTGGCTAAATCAAGTAGATCCTTTCAGCTTTTTTTTTTCTCCCACAGACGTCTGAAGGAACAGAGTTCACTCGGACTCATCACATTGTCCGCAAAACCACTCTGTATGATATGGATGTGGATCCAACCTTCAAATATGCAGCCATCGGCTGCCAGGACCGCTGCATCAGGTCTGTGAGTCTCTGGAGCCTTCCTTATCTAGTGGCCTGCTACTGAAAGGAAGAGTCAGTGGAGGACAGAGTGGACAGTGCAGGGGGAGTGCCGGCCAGCTCAAGGAGGATAAGTAGATTAGTGCTCAGGCGCATAACACTATGGACCAGACTAAGACACAGACGTGTTAAACATCTGAGCACAGGCACGCTGAGATTCATGTGCTCTTTCTTTCTGTCACATGTCAGCTTAACCTTTTCTTCTTCCTAGGTTTGTCTTAGTTTTCTTTTCTTTGTTTTCCTGCTTTTCAACTTTCTCTGTTTCTTTCTATGTTAGTTGCTTCTGCATTGTAGAGAGATTGAGTCAAATCTTTAGTATACCCCAGGACAGACTTCATCCGTATTTCAGCACTGGAATAGCTAATGTCATTCTAAATGATATGAATGAACTAAATGAGTTCTTTTTCAAAGTGATTAGTTTTCTTGCGATGTGTCTTTTTTATTTATTTGCTTGATATAACTTGGACTTTTTTTTGCCTAAAGGACTTTAGGTGTGGTTAGAAATGATTGAAATAAATTAATTTTCCTGTGTTGTATTACTAAATTTTATTGCATTTAAAGTGTGTTGAGTTATAAGCTTTGGAACAGAGCCAGCTTCAGTCGTGACTTGGCACAGTTATAGGTCTTTTCTGGCATTATAAAGGGCATAATTACTGTTCCCAGGACTTATGGAAGGGATTTCCTGCTGTTGTGGATGTCTGTGTCACAGTGACCCCTGCTGGTCTTACGTCATTAAGGTTGAGAAGATCATCATGGTTGATCTAATTTTTTCTGGTCTCAGCGCATTTGATAACAATGTCTGATGAGATCTGATGAGTGAAAAGAGGATCGGACCAGACTGTGAGATCATGGTTCAGTTTTAAATGATTAGTATTCCGAGAAGTAAATTTGTATAAAGCATTACCTGTAAACAGAATATTACAAGGTTGAAGAGCTAATCCTCTTTCATAGCTGCAGGTACAGAGTCATTCTCTACCCATCTAGTATCAGTATGAGCATAATCGTAAGCACAAGAAGCTGAAATGTACTGTACCCCTCCCTTGCAGGATCTTCAATATCAGCAACGGCAAACAGAAAAAGCTGTATAAAGGATCTCAGGGAGAGGATGGGACACTCATCAAGGCAAGAAGCATTACACTTATTTACTTTCAAACCCCATATTAATTTCTAATGTGAGCTTTGTGCATTGATTATAAGTATAAATGTCTTTTAATCTTGGAATTGTCATGCTAAATTCTCAGTTTTAATGTCCTTAGTGTTTCACAGATCAAGTTTATTTGTGTTGCTGCCTGTTTCTTTTTACAGTCTAGTGTATGCATGCATGTATCTTTGCACATAGACTAGGTGCGAGTAAAAGCATTCCTAAGTATGCAAAGAATATCTATTCATTGTGGGAAATTAAAATGTGTGTGTGACAGCAATTACCTTTCGGTATCTTTTCTTTCAGGTGCAGACAGACCCCTCAGGGCTTTATGTGGCCACCAGCTGCTCAGACAAGAACCTCAGCATCTTTGACTTCTGCTCTGGGGAGTGTGTGGCCACCATGTTTGGTCACTCAGGTAACACTGGGCCCTCTGGTCACTCTTTGATTTTTTATTTTAATTTAAGATGGCTAAGGATTTTTTTTCTCCTTCTGCGGCCCTATTTGGAATTGACAGTTAAGCTGACAGCGAAAGCCCTTGCATGTACAAAAGAGAGAAGACAACAAAGAGTATGCTTGTCAGCTATGTTTGGCGTCTTTATTATTGGCGGAGTCCTGGTTTTCTCTGATGCACTGGCTGGACTGCAGGACTAGGCCAAGAAATTAAGCTTTATTAATTTGATTCCTTTATCCTGACTGTTATGTTTCTCTTGCCAGAGATCGTCACTGGAATGAAGTTCACCAATGACTGCAAACACCTTGTCTCAGTCTCAGGAGACAGGTACAGTCCCAGTGGGGTTGCGTTATCACTAGAGGAAGCTAATTTCATCATTCTTTTATGTTGTCCACTTTATCAATTGGTTTGGTTAAGTTAAAATGTTGTTGTGTTTTGAAGTTTTCAATCTTGCAAAGTTCTCTACAGGTCTTGAATAAAATAACTACCTCTCTTTCATCTGCCTTGTTTGAAATACACTCAGTTGATTGTTTCATGGTGGATAGGAATTCTAGGTAGACTGGTAGTTGTATCGATAGATGGCATCATGGCATCAGTTTTTTTTTAGTTTTTGCTGAGTGCATTGCATTTGACAAAGGCAAGATATATACTCTGGTGTATAATAGTGGAAGTCTGGGCTGTCCATGGTGCTGTGAATTGATAGTGCTTGTCTTCCCACAGCTGTATATTTGTCTGGCGTCTGAACCCTGAGCTGACCATCAGCATGAGACAGCGCCTGTCTGAGCTCAAACAGAAGGGCAGGCTAGCACAGAAAACATCCCCTCACAGGCACTCTGCTCTCAGGTACTGTGAATGCACAAATTAGTTTTGAATGATCTTGTCCCATGCTCCTATTTACAAATATAATGCAGTCATTAGATATAGGTCTGTGTGTCACTCATCCACACAGAGACATAGAAATTCAAACATGATCAACACCTCAGCCATACTGTATATCCCAAACTTTCAGTGCATCCTCATTCATGACACCTCCTGTACCATTCCAGGCGGGAGATATACAGTGCGCCCCCTATTGTCAACATATCATCAGACAGCGACAAAGAGGCAGAGGAAGATGGAGTTGAAGAGGAGGTCTCTCTTTACATCTCCTCTGATAACAGCCCCACAGAGGAGACAGGTACAACACACCATGTCCAGAAATGTGATGGGTATGAAGTAGCCACTTCCTTGCTTAGTCTTTAAAGAGGTTATATGCTTCAAATATGATTCCATAATTGTTATATCTCTCTTGGTATACTTTTAGAGGTCCTGGGACTCTAATGTTAGCCTTGATGCTGGACTCTTATTCAAAGCTGTCACTGAGAATTAAGAAGCTGTTTCATGTGAACTTGTCTACACAGTACACAGAGGTCACCGTGTTCTGAACCCTAGTCGTTTCTTTGGCACTGTTTCAGATGAGAAGCAGAGCTCCCTGAATCTTCCTACTCTGGAGCCAAAGAAGGTGGGGGGTTCTTCTGCGCAGTCTCCAGTGGCACAGACAACTGGAGCAACTTATTTCTGTTTACAGAGGAGTACCTAAGAATACATCAAGAACTCTTAGAACTGCTCTTGTGGCTGCTGCCAAGATTCTTTGTTTTTAGTCTCATATTCAGTGTCACACTAAAATTGTTGTTTAATTTTAAAATAAAATGCATTCTTTATTTTGGGGCAATTGACCCAGACTGAGATACATAAAGTCTTACAAATAACAGCAGTTAAAGTGGCTGTATTGGTTAAAAGTGTTTGTATCAGATTTTATACAAAGCTGCCTCTAATCTACTCGATGTGTGTGGTGGCTGTTCTATAGGACACTGGGACAGCGGGTTCTAAACGTGGAGAGGCCAGCCTGTCCGAGATGCCCCCCCGGCAGCGCAGGCGCTGGTCCCGAAGGATGGGCAGCACAGAGCTGACAGTCAAGTCCATGCTGGACCTGCGGCAGCTGGAGTCCTTTGCTTTTCCCAACTCCCCGAGCCATGACTGTCCGCCGACTGGAGCCCCCTTGTGTGAGGATGAGGTGGTGGGCAGCACCACCAGCCTGCAGGCTGTCAGACCAGAGGTGAGGAGGGCTTGAGCTTGAGGCTCTGTGATACCCTATATCTCAGGAGTCTGTGTCTCTGATAGGAGATGTTTATTTAGTAAGAATTCTGATGAGGGAGGTTATTGAAGTTTGGAAACATTTTTTTAAAATTCAAGTACAGGAGCAATAAGTTAATAATGCAGTACATATAATGTAAATTTGATGCAAACAAAAAGAATTTGAAAAGGTAACGTGAAGTCAAGGCAGGCAACTAAGGCAACAGTCTGATTGGAGTCCATTTATACAAGTTGAAGGAGTTTCTGTAAGTCAGTATTAAATATTGTTTCAGGGTGGCACTTAATAATTTGACAGCTCTTGAGGTGGAACATTTCCCTGTGCTTATCCCTGCATGTTAAAATCCCCTGCAGGAAGAAGATTCTGTAACGAGGGGCCCGCGGTTGTACCCACGCCCACACTCCATCTGGCTGAGCCCACAGACCCCCGAGACCGAGGAGCACGTGCTGTTTCCCGAGAGAGCAGAGGACAGCATGAGCCTCGCTGGCAGGTCCGCTCGGGGCAGGCGTTCTCCTGGGGAAGGGAATTCGTGCCCCGCCTTGTTTTAGAGGCTCGTTTAAATCCACTTACTAAAGCAGGAACCGTGTTGTGAGCTTTCAATCGGTTTATGACTTTTAATCATCTTTGGGCCATAAATAAAGCTAAATGGAAAATGAAGCAAGGTGAATGAGCAGATAACTGAAACGGCAGGTATTGTGAAAGCATTAGGTTTGGTGATCAAATCTCCTTTTCTCTTTCAGTGAATACCAGGTGAAAGAGTTACCAAAGGCACACATGAGAAGGGGATACCAGGGCGCTGAGTGCCATGAAAAGCACAGCCCAGACAGCGCCTGCTCAGTGGATTACTGCAGCAGCCAGCTGTCCAGCCCTGATCAGCCGAGAGAAGGCGAGGCCTCAGTCTGCATTCTCTTCTTCACACCTACAAATCCACATTTTCCCCAGAGAAGTTTACTCAGGGAGAAAGGGTGCAGGGTATTGAGCTTGTACTCTGCACCTACCACAGCCACACGCTGTCCAGCCGATCTGTCTGACTGTCCATCTGTCTGTCTGTCTGCGTCACTCCTGCTTGGTGGTTCCTCCCCTTCTGATTTCTCAGCCTGCGCATTGCTGAGAAATAATAATATTTGTGTATATATCCATATAAATATATTACTAATGTATGCCAAGATGTTGCTGGTCTGAGGCCCAGCTGGGGATCTGAATACAGAGTGTTAGGACTTAAGAACACTTACAGCATACACACACCAGCTACTGCCTATAGATACATGATTGAAACTGCACATTCTGGCTCTTGGTCAAACAAACCTATCCTTAGTATACATGTGATATTTGATTTGCTTGCAGAAGGCGTGTTTATGCTTGTATTGATATTGGGCTATACAGCAGTGCTTTTCTTCCCCTTTTTACTTACATTGTCAGGTGTTGTTAAACACTTGTTTCCAGTACTGAAGATGTGAAAACTGAGAAAGTTAAAGCATTGTTGAATAAACACAGCCCTATCTCAGTACCAGCATATAATGATACTTTAGTAAAGATTTTCTACTCCATGGTGGTGATCCAACACCTTTATAGATCTAGCAGCTGGAGAAGGTTCATCCTGTTAGGAAAATTGGCCACAGTCATCTCGCACAAGCCAGCTCATCACCCTAGACTTGCATGGTCCCCAAAAGAAGAGGAAAGACTTCAGAGTACCTTGCAGGTTGTGGCGAATTGGCGAGTGTGACGAGTGGGATGTGTGCGTGTACTGCTGTTTCAGACTCGGAGGCAACGGAGCCGCTCAGCGTGGACGGCAACTCCTCCGAACTTGAGGGGGAGGAGCTGGAGGAGGAGGAGTTTGTAGGGGGCGTGGTGGAGAGGGCCGTGCCAGAGACACCCGATCAGGAGGCTTTTCTGAAGCAGCACTTTGAGACTCTGGCCGACCACAACAACACAGGTACTACAGGCGTCTTGAGAGATTACTCTTGACCACGCATCCTGAGAATTGATTTGCCCACATTTTCTTTCTGCGGATTCGATTTTATATACAAATATTCTATCGCTTGTATTTTTTTTCCTTTAGTAGCTGTCAAAAATACAGCTATTTGAGAACAGTATTCTTTCTCACTTAGATGACACCTAATTTCTTTGAGAAATTTGTCAGAGAACAAGACAATCCCCTAGATCCACCTGAACTGACGGTGTGACCCTAGGACCCTCTCGTTAATGGAGTCTTCTCCATGAGCTCAACCTCATGTCAGCAAGTGACAAAAAGGAGTCTGCCAGTGACTGGGCTGTTCTGTTGTCACCGTACACATACAGCTCAGCCAAGGGGGATCAGCATCACATCTTTTCCCTAATTAAGTCATAATTCTCCCTAACCTGACCTTATCTTTGTAAGTTACGGTGTGTTTTGCTTCACAAAAAATGTCCAGTTTAACATGCTGTCCCTTTTCTGTTACAATGTCCAGCGTGGTCTTGTCTCTTCTGTTGCAAGTCTAACATTGTGCTTTGGGGAAGCTTTTCGGGGTGTTAACAGAGTTAGTGTTTCTTTCCTGCCCTCTCCAGGGAGCTCCAGGCATTCCGAGAGCACCTCTGAGAATGCCAGCATCTCATCTCGCTTCCTGTCTCAGAGCTCAGCAAGCAGGTAGGTGTTGAGGGTCAGCTCATCCCCTGCACTGGAGGAACCAGCAGGGAGGACATGAAATGACTACACAATAAGAAGCAGAATAACCATTAATCCTCTCGAGCAAACTGACGGCTAGATATCGGTAACTGGGTCATTCCCAAGTGTAACTTTGTAATACAGATCTTGATGTAGAGGTTGCAGTATTGGGACATACTAAAAGTGTGTTTCTGGAAATTAGAATAATTTAATGTACATTTTTTGTATTTAAAAAATGTTTAATCAGTGGCCTGGTGATTTTGTTTCTGCAGACTCCTATCAGGATTCTCAAATAGCAATCACTTTCTGTTATCTAGCGTTCTGATTTAAGGAATATTTTAATCGAATACGTATTATTTCAATCACGGTACTGTAGTAGTATATTTTTGCTTTTCCATAGAAATGCCTTTCTGTTCCCGGCCAAGGCAAGTGGAGAAAGAAAGGGAGCAAATGGATCTATGCGCCCCCTGATCTCTGAGGTACGGCCGCTTATGGAAGAGGGGCTGCTGGAAGAGGTAGAGGAGAAGCCCATTACATCTTCTGGGAAGGCTGAATCGGACTCCCTTACTGATAAGGGGGCCGCCCTGCGCTCTGTCACTCAGAAGAAGAAATCTCCGGTCACAGACACTCGCAGAGGGTCTGGCCAGCCAGGAAAAGCAGCAGGGCCCCAGCTGTGCAGTGCCAACCAAAGCATGAGGAAGGCCCAGTCAGTGCATGACCTGGCACTAGATGGTGAGACAATAGGGCAGAACACTGTTCTAATGCTAAAGCTCCCTACAATATGAAAGAAATTCATCCTTCCATGATGCTCCATATTTAATGTTTGAATTTAATGCTTTGAAAGCTTTGTTCAGAGATGCTATTTCCATTCTAAAAAGTAACTATGAAATAAACATAATGTAGTGCGGATTTCTTTTAAATGAGGTATAAAACTTTTTAGTCATTGTGAGTTTTCCTGAAAGTGAAAAATTAAAAACTTTTCATGTTTTAATTGAGAAGGTACTGAACTAACCCCTTTTCTGTCCTGAACAGCTGAGGTTTCAGCCAGACCCTCCAAGGAGGTCCATCCCCAACCACAGCTACCTGCTGAGAAAGATCAAAAGACTACACCGCGCCGAACCCTGCCAGCCGTGCCCACCTCCCCCTTGCCCAGCGCAGGCCAGAGCAAGACCTTGAAGTCACGCTCCTACATGAACCCAACTACCAGCTCAATGGCCAAGATGTCTCGCTCTGTATCCATGGGCGACAGCTTAAATCTAGGAGAATCTGGTGAGGTCTCCAGCTTTCCTCCAGGCACAGAGATGACTTCAGAGGCCCGCCGAGTTTCTGACACTCCTGTTGGGGCCTTTAAGGCCAGTTCTCTGGAGAGAAGCAAGCCAGTAGCACCGCCCGTTGCTATAGTCTCTTCCACATCTTCATCCTCTTCTGTTTCCGCTGCACCACGGGCGGCTGTCATGCCAACTCTCAATGCCAACACTCCCAGTGCACAGTCTCCCAAAGGCCTCCATGCCAAGCTCCAACATGGAGGCACCAGGCCCCACCTGACATTGGACATTCCATCAACTCTCCCAGACAAACCCTTTGTGGCATCCTTTTCTCCCAGCGCCAAGCCCAAACTGTTCATAGAGGAGGCTCCAAGGTCTCCTAGGTCTCCAAGGTCTCCAGTGAGCGTATTTCCCAACAAGAGTTCACCTTCTCTCAAAGGCCAGGTGGCCCCAGTGAATGTCCAGCCTGTTACTGCTCTGTCAGCTGTCCGTCCTGAGGTGGCAGTAGAGAGCCTCAGCAAGGCAAAGCCTGGAATAGAAGCACAATCAACAGCTGGTGCCACTGAAGTTGAATGCCTGTCAGAGCAGCCTGATTTAAAAGACGAGAGGAAGGATTCCAGTGTGGCAGGTGTTGAGGAGATTCTACAAGCTCCAGATTGTTCCCGTGAGCTTGTGGTGAGACCGGACTGCCTGCTCTCGCCTGCTGTCGTGGACCCAGGTTCGCTCCGATGCCACTCTTCGTACATGCTGTCGTCTCGCACCCTCCCTCTACGCCTGGCTGTGCCCATGCACTTCTTTTCCTCCAGTTTCTGGCCTGTCACGTCTTCCATTTACTGTTCTTCTTGTTCGTCCATTAACCATTACTACCTGATGGGTGAGGCATGCTTCTTCTTTCATTCTTTTTTACATTAACTTGTGGTGTTGGTTTATTCTTCTGTCTTTGTCTTCTTGCTTTCTTCACCTGTCTCTTTGAGCTGTCTGTGTTGTTGAGTGTGCTCAAATCATTACTCCTGTCACTGGGAGGACACGTGTGTGTTAAGCCTATGAGATAGTAGTTCAGGCATGTCTGCATTTTATTTGGAACTGCACACCCCATTTATTTGCAAATTCACTTTACTAATAAATGTTCTAAAATAAGGACATTTTCTAAATGTGCACAAGGAGGGAAAATTTGGGGAATGAAGAACATCTAACTGATTTGGAAGAATTAACACATTTGTTTAAAGATGTTATGTGAAGAGTCAGGAATAGCTCTGGTGTAAATGAGGCTTATATGTCACAGTGGCTGATGTGTGACATTTCTCTACCAGGCCCCACAGTGACTGTGGAGACCTGCAGGCTGGTAGCCAGTGAGCTGCAGAGCAGTCTGCAAAAAGCCACAGAGCTCTACAGAATGGTGAGTCTTCTTCTATACTTTGCTAAGTAAAACTGTATTTGCAAAAGGCTAGCTCTTTGATTTCATAAAAGGATTGCACAGCTAAATTGAAAAAAATCACTCCACCTTCTTAAGAGGCTTTTTGCAGTCTAGTGTTTTTGATTGACATGTTGCATGCTGCGATGCGTTTCTGTGTCCTGCCCAGGTGAGCAGTGCCAGTGGAGAGCAGGGGGAGATGGCAGGGATCCTCTCCGAGGCGTTCAGTGCCATGCGGACGGAGCTGGACTCTCTGCCAGACAGGGGGCACCTGGGCCCTGGGGCTGCGTGTGTGCAGCGCAGTGGTGGGGGAGTGGGCGAGGAGCGGACCCTGGCTCTGCTGGAGCAGTACTCGGAGATGCTGCTCAAAGCTGTGGAGAAGAGGCTGGACAACAAGCTCTGACCAGGACCCTCTTGTAAGACACCCTCTTAAGCCATGGATTAGACCAGTAAAGGCAAAGGTGTTCAAGAAGGAGAACACAAACTTCTCCAGTGACATAAACTGGAAAACCATTCACCTAATCAGGATACAAAGCCATGGTTGATCGGGAGCAAGCAATACAGTTTGGTCTTTTATTTTATGATGTATTTTATTTTGTGTATAGTGACTTTTAATGAACGGATGGGCAACATCCATTTTTTAACGTGACATTTTAAAATATGGAAAAGGGTCAAGACATTTTTCCTGATGGATAAACATTCAACGGGACAGTATGCCTTTTCCATTTTTCTCAAGAATCGTCTATTGTATTTCTTTGACCAGTTAGGCTGAGGGTGAGAGAGCGATGTTTTTTTTTGTGTTCAGTGATGTTTGGGTGTTCTGTAGAACAGCCAGAATACTGGCCCACTGGGAGTCTTCAAGGCAGAGGATGTGTTGTGTACTTTACGATGGAAGTGAATGAAAAGGAAGATGGACGCTTCGTGTTTGGTCATTTTGGCTGCAAGGCAACTTCTGGCAACCACATGCCAGCAGCGTGCATGCGTACAAACTGTCTGAATGAAATAAATCTTTTAAACTGTTTTATCTTCAGAAAAAATAGTTCCCAAAATGTGAGAAAATGTAGAAGCTTTAAGTGAGGCTACAACTAGTCTTATGGCCTATGACTGTATGAATATTGAGATGTCTCATCACCCATCAGCTCTGTCTATGGTTGTGTCCACTGAAATAAGAAACATATGGCCAGATGAAGGAATGACTACAGAAGGAAGAATTGATTGACTCTAAAGAACATACAGATAAAGGACTCAAATTAACTGAAGCACCTTGGAGCTGTGTTGAGCACACTTAGCTCTTTAAAACCTTTTGTGTGTGGTTAAGGAAGGCGTAAAAGAAAAACGAGAGGAGATGCGCTTTATCTTGACTTGCATAGATCTTAGATTCTTTTGAATCTGAACCTTCTATATAAAAATAATCAGTATCCAGCCCTCCAAAAAAAGAGGGGCACCAAATACCACTACAAGCAGATGACCTACAAGGGCAGCCTTTCAGGTGGCCAAGACAAAAGAATCTGCAGAAAATGCAAACATTTGCCCTTTACAGGTCTTAATCTCCAGATATTCTTACTTTGAAATTGTTTTTAACACGACTCTTATTGCGTTTTAAATGCTCACAAGTCCATTGTAATTTTGAACGTATTAATTTTGTCGGCCATGTTCAGTATAGGGTAGTATGTACTTTCTGGGTAATTGTACAGTGCATGTCTTTTTTATAATAGTGTTTGATTTTATACGGGGTGTTAATGGTGTAAATGACATAAGTGCTTGTTCCAACATTTTGTCAGTGACAGAGAGAGGCAGCTAACGTTAAAAATGAAGCCAGCAAACCATGTTTAAAAATCCCAGTCCTGTTATGATTCGGGTGAGAATGGGATTGTACATATTCTTTCAATATCATTAGGAAGGCGAGCTTTGCAGGCATATGAAAAATAGATATCCTAACTGGTAGGACAGCTTTCTGCATTGGATTTAAAGTTGGAAAGATCACAATGGTTACGAATCCTGGCATTTACAGCTGTAAATCTTGAATGATTTCCATACTTTCTTGAATTCTAAATGGGTCATTTTCAGAAACAAAAATCTGCCTGTTTTTACATTCATCTTCAGCATATAAATGATGTTCACAGTGCTGACCATGTGTGTCTCAAGGAACTAGGTGCCTTAATAACTTACCAGCAACATTCTCTTGCACTGCTATTTAATACAGGATGTATCAATACCTGGAATTTATCTATTATACACAATGCATGTCAGCCACCCTCTTTAGAGGAAATCTGTATAGGAGTGGGACCTGAAAAGCTCATCCCTAACATGTAATTTGAGGAAAGATACTGTATTTTAATGAGACTTAAAAGGGACACTGAAATGAACATATTATCTAGGGTTAGAGACAATTAAAATACAGGATTGTACCACAGCAAAGGAAAACTGAAATGGACACGGACCTGCCTCTGTCACTGACTGAAGAATGTACCCTACCGAAGAAGGGGTTGGCTTTGGGGTTAATTAGGGAGATGTGGTGACTCTTGTGGGGGTATCACTTGTATAACAGAATTGAGACAGCTAAAATTGCTGGAACAGAAAAATCTTCCATTGTATTAATAACCCAAAGCAAAGGTTTCGTAGACTGTACCGTATGCATACACCTAAGGCAAAATATTTTGTCAGCCAATGTGCCTGTCATTTACCCAATTACCCCATGGTTGACAACAACCTCTATTAATTCCTCATTCCGCCTAACTTCAGTACTGCCCACCTCTGTCCATGAGGTCAGAAAAGGGAGTATACAGCCCTGTACTGTCTCTGTAAGGAACACTGTCACTAACTCCATGAGAATCTGCATAAACATAAATTTATAATGGGAGCCATGAAGCTGCACAGACTCCCTGTTGTCTATGTATGGTCATGGTTTCTTAACTTCTCAGATGCACTTTACAACACTTTTCTAACAGCAGGATCATGTGGTAGGCTAGTTTAAGTACAGATTGCTTCTAAATTGGAGTTTATATAAACACCATTCTTCCTGTGTTTTTGGCTTCTCAGGAGACCCAAAATTGTATTTTCATTTGAACCCATAAACACCCACATTTTCTCCCAATAAGACTGCAACTGTAGCAAAAGTGGCACTGTGCAGCCAGACTTTTATATCACTGCCAGCAATTTCTATGACCATGTCTTGCCTGCTGCTGTGCTACAAAGTGATACAATCTTAACAACCTCAGATTCTACAGTAACATTATATTGGAGAGATTCCATGTTAGGTTTCACATTTTCTATTTAAGCCTATACTTACAGCACTTGGCACAAGTTTGGCACTATATGCTAAAGACCACAGCTATGCAGTATACTTCACTAAATAACTGTTTTGCCTGGCCAGCCCTGGTTCTGTTGGCCTGTTTTTACCCTGTGAGTATTGGTATACACGTGAAAATGTCTGTGGGAAGGCATTCAAAAACTAAACAGGCTGTGCTGGGAACTATAATTAGCACCAAGATCTTGGTGTGCTCCAAAACTGGCTTTGAGAAACCGTGAAAAATCATCAGCACAATGCAGGTCTTCAGAATGGTGTAGCAGAGTAGCACTGGTATGTGTCACTATTCTGTACAGTGGGGCCCTTAAATAAGGCCCTGTGGCTTCCTGACCTCAAACTTTACCCAGGTATGCTGCCTGCAGTTTGCTCCAATTAATAAACCATCATCCCTTATCCCTTTTAAAATTCCACATAATTTTATTACTTTGTCTTAACACTTTATTTCAGATGGACCTGTAGTAGCTGTGTCTGTGTGTGGGTATTTTTAAGCAGGTGTGGCATTCCTGCTTTGCAGTCTGTAGTTCTTTTGGGCTTATTACATAACTCTGTTACTGACTGATAAAATGCATAGAACCAGGAACAAAAACGAAGTGTACATTCCTCTTCCAAATGAAAGGAATAAATCTCATACAGAATGGAACAATTCCTTCAGCACTGTCTCCATGCAGGTATCAGAATGTTTCCCAGGGACAGTCTTCTCCAGCAACACAAAACCAGAAAATATAAATAAAATAAAATCTGAAAATACCAAATAGATTAGAAGCACCCTACAAACCCAGGGTTGTAATTATTAATTCAGTAATAGGAAAGCCATGAAAACAGGTACCTTGAATCTCTAATGCATGAAGACTAAAGCATGGGGAAAGAGCAATTACACAAGACAGCATGGTGATGTAATAATGACCCATTTATTGTATGAGGGTATTCGCATTATTCCTAAAGAAGCTATAAGAGGTCTTGGTTTTCAGTTTTAAACCTCCCCATTACTTTCTGATTTTGTCTTAATACTTTGTTTATGGTGGACCAGGAACAATTGTCTTTTTTAGGCAGCCTATTTTAAGCTGTGTTACTGTTCTCACTCTGGCTTAAACAGTGTTTCTACCTTCATAGTGTTTGTACTGTATATCCCTCAAGATTCTCTTAAAAAATAAATATTTATTACTCTTCTTTCTTGTGTTTCACATGATCCTGGTAAGAGTGATGATAAAAGAAGGCATCGGCCTGAGTTTGTAGGCTGGAATTCACTCTGAAGTCATAATACACTGTTACAGTGATCCTGGTACATGGCCAACAGTCAAGAAAGGACAGTATGTACTGAAGCACTACATAATATGACTTTTAAAAAATTATTGAAATGTATAAGTTATTCTTCGCATAGCTGATATCAGCTGGAATACCACTGTTGTCACTTTTTCCATTCATACTTAAAACAGGCCTGCCTCTGGTTGTTTTAATAATAGGAAGTCTGAAATTTGGAAGGCTACAGGAAAGCACATGAGGTTGTCTGGAGGTGTCCTTAACAGGATTTGCTGTTTAGCCAGTTCATGGCTCAAAGAGGGTCTTGTGGAATTCCATTAGGGGGATGTCTTCCTTCAGTCTTTCTCCAGCTGACCAACTGCCCTGGACAGGGAATCCAACAGCTGGAAGTAGTTATACTTGATATCAAACTCCATGTCATACCAGAAATTGACTGCAATGAAAAAAAACAATAGTTGGGATTTTTTAGAATCTATTTTACAAAAAAGTATCAGTTCGTGAGATTACATTTCTAGCCCTAATTCTAGTTAGGAGTAACAGCATGAATGACTAGTTAATTACTTGGTCAAAATCACTCAAGAAAATTGACAGTTTTATGGTCTCTCGTTTCCTCCACTGTTAACACGTCACCAATTATTAATATAAAAAACATCCCAAGATCTAACAACAAAGAGTGGAGTAGAACATGTATTGAGACAATACTAGCTGTAAATTAATAATTTAGTTACCTCAAACAAAAGCTTAGTTCTAATCAAAAGATTCCACACACTGTGCAACTCCAATAAAATTAACTTCGTGAAACTGTGGTTTTAGATATACCATCAGTATTCTCTTGTCCTCCGAGATGGATGGGTTTTATTTCATTGCGATATAGAAGGTAAAACATGTCTGACTTGTACAGGTGAGTACTAAATGTGCTCTAGCGTTGTTTCTTTGACCTTTTCTACTGAACAGTGGCACTGTCCAACTTTCAAAAGCCATCTTTCTAGCTGTCAAATCAGGGAAGCACAGAGATGACTATTAACCACTGCCCTGAGCAGCATTGGTAAAATGGGAGTGGAATGAGTTTTAGATTTATGTACCTAGATTAAAAAAGGAGTTCCAACATTAAGTAAAAAGTCGTTTCACTCATAACATGGGTAGCTTTTACCTATTCAGCATCATTGTCTCACTTCTATTTATATTAGCTTGCAATACAAGTGTCTGAATAGAACAACTAACCCAAATAACTACCCTTCACGCTTTTCTTAAATTCGACTCCTTCGACTCGCCCTTGTACCTGCAATGCAGCCATGAGACTGCCTGACGTGGTGGAACCACAGCGCAGGTAGGAAGAGCATCTCCCCAGCTCTCACTGTACAGCTCAGAAGTCTGGCCTGCCTGTACTCTGGGTAACGCTCATAGTCAGGGCTCAGAGGGTCCACAGGAATCCAAGGCACCTTCACACAGACATACAGGCTATGTTGCAAAGAAATGCATGTTTGTTCAACAGAGTATTAATAAAGATGAAGCCAAATAATCTTATACAGTCTACTGTAGAGTGCTTTGGAATACACAGATGACATGATTGAAGACAGTGTTTATACAGTATGCTTCAAATACAATAACAGATGTGTATTAAAATAGTTGCTTCCCAGAGAGCTTCTAATCATTCTAGACTATTACATGTATATGTAAGGAGGCACAATGAACAGTTAGGTTAACAGATTCCCTATTTCATCACAGAACTCTACAGAGAGTATCACAGCAGCAGGAAGCAGAATAGGACTGAGACATTATGGGCAACTTGCAATCCTTTGTCTTCTTACCTTGTCAGCGTTCTGCTCATCCACAACTTCGAACGTGCCATCTTCCCCCTGGCTGAACGTGGCGGGCTGGTACAGCTCTAATCACAGGAATACAGATAAGGGAGGAGCTGTGTGAGCATCCCGGCTCTTCCTGGACGATATTTTCCCTTCCTTTCATCTAAAGCATGCTATATACAGTACTCAGTGTTCTCATGCAGTGTGCTGTACCTGACCATAAGACACGATGCCAGTTGTTATTCTAATGTATTTTAGCAAATCACTGTATGCTCATTTTCAACACTTTGTATCCTGAAGATGCTGATTTGTGTTGATACTGTTGCCTTTAGATTTAAATTTGCACTCTGAACCAGCCCATCTTGGCGAGATACCGTACATAAAGGACACAACAGTGGTAAAGGGTAGATTCAGATTTTTGTGGCATTTCTTTATATCCATCCTCCGGATTATGCAAGTCCGTAACCATTTGCCTGTAAACTTTGCACAACTCTTATCCCAAAGCCCAACAAGTGCTACAGTAGGTAAATTCCTTTCATACTCCAGGGAAATCGAAAACCTTGCAGGACCTCAAAACAGATCCATCTCACTTGCAGAGAACAGTGTTACTGTAGATTTGTTTTTATTGTCATTTAAAGGAATACTCAGACATTTGAATGAATATGCCCCTTGTGTATTCTGTACTGGATTTTTTAAGCAAGGCGATGTAAAGAATTGGCTTCATCACTCTGTTCTCCTCCCCACTGATGCAGTAGCTGGTGTGTGGGGAGCATACTGGCGCACCATGGCTGCCATCGCATCATCCAGGTAGGGTTGCACATTGGTGGAGGTGGAGGGGAGTCCCCTTTACCTGTAAAGCGCTTTGAGTGGAGTGTCCAGAAAAGTGCTGAATAAATTAAGGATTTTTTTTAATCTGTTACATGTTTTTTTTGTTCCCATTTAATTGAGTTTGTCTGGAGAGTATTTTTCCACTTCTGCTGTTAATCCATTTGCAAATAGTGTTAGCTGTAATTATTGGGAAATATTGCCTTTTACTTAGGTTTATGGGAGATTATTTTTGTTTACTTTCTACTTGAGTTGTTGTCAATTTAAAAATGTTTGGGGCTTGTGCAATTTCTGTGCTGAAAAGGCTGCACTAGCTATCCCAAGGAACTGCAACCATCACACAATATCCAGGTTACCATATGGAATGAAGGGCCTGTCTGATGGAGGGATGAGAATGAAGTGCTTCTCTCCTGTGATCACGCAGTACAAGTTCTCATAGTGGTCCTTGTGCACTGGAAACAAGAACAGCAACAACTGAGCACCTCTACTCCAGGGAATAAAAGCTAAGATCTTAGATCACGTTACAGTATAACTGCTGTTTCTATACGTTAGAGTCAGTGGCAACATGAATCACATACGATTTTTCTGCATCCGATGTCTATCACTGTAATGCTTACATGATGTAACAGCAGCAGAGTCTCCCAGCCAGAAGTTCACAGCGTCAGGCTTCTTCCCTAAAAAGACCATAAAAATAATGAATGCCACTAAAGTAATATTCAGCTCTATGTTAGGAAAATTTGCATCTCAAATGTTGAATCTCTTTCTAGAGACCAGGATCTCTTCTACAAACTGCCAAAACCCTCACAGGACAATCTGCTCACAAACAGACTTGACCAACAAGTGAAAAGAGAACAGGAACTACTCTTAAGACCCCACTACAATGAAAAGATGTCTAAATGTAGGGCAGCCATTCAGAGAATGTTCTATCTATAGGATAGCAATGTTTCTACAACTTCCATGTACTGTACCTAGGGCCTCACTCATCCAGGGGATGTGAGTTTCCAAGTCCTCTGTGAGCTCAGGGAGCTCCTCAGTCAGGTTGGAGCACTGCTTCTGCACATAGAACACTCCCTCACTCTCCACCTTCCGCTCCATGATGTCCAGGACAGAGGAAAAGGGCATGCGCCGCTCCTCAGGCATGACAAATCGATCACCGTATACTGCATCGGCATAGCCATTTGGAGTGACAGCGACACTGATCACCTTTGAGCCCACTCTCTCCCTGCAGGAACGCACAGGACTGTCACATTACTGTACCCTTGAAGAAAGAAAAAACAATAGCACCTGGTTTTCCATAGTCAGGTAGCTTATGTTGGTATTAAAGTCATTTCCCAAGACAGTAGTTCGAGGAGGTAGCTGCGTCGGCACGCGTAGGCTGCAAAGAAACATGTAAAGGTTTATTCCATCCTGAAAAGAGAAGAAAAGAAACAACGTTTCGGCCCGAAACTTCATACCCGAAGAAGGCTCAACAGCCAAAACACGTTTCTTTTCTTCTCTTTCCAGCACAGAATAAACCCTTACTTGTTCCATCTTTTCCAAGACAGTCACTTTATTTTCCTTTGTAGAGCACTCTCAGGGGTGCACATCAATGTCTACACCAAGACACAATTATGTTCACAGGCAACAGACTGGCTCTTCACACCTGCCCACTGAACGCGTGATACTCTTACAGGGTAGTATTAACCTCATCACCAAATCCATTTCTCAGTGTTTCAAGAGTTGTATTTTGGCTGTGAACCGGATAAGCTATTCGACAAATACAGGTTTGATTCCTGCAAGCTGTTGGCAGAAAATGAATTATTCTTGAACAGCACTGCATAATCCATCCACCCATCTTCTCACCGATTCTTCAGTGTCACGGAGGAGCCGGGGCCTATCCCAGCAAGCAACAGGAGAAAGGCAGGACACCATGGATGGGACATCAGCCCACTGCAAGGCGGACACACACACCTAGGGCCAATTGTAGGACTGCACCAGTGAAACCCCAAATTGAAAGACGACGGCAAATGACCTGCATGTGTGTTTGCTTTTTTGTTTTTGCAAATGTAACCAAACAAGGACAAAGACCAGTAAAGTCTTTTTGTTCCCATGGCTCATTGGCCAGCTGAGAGCTTCAGTGTGGACTAATGCAAGAGACCTACCGGAGGTAAGCAGGACTCCACCTGCACAAGGCTGGCCAGTGGTTGAATGCATTGCGAATGATACAGGGTTTGTTTGGGCCAATCCACTCCCGATAAAACTCCAGAGGAGATGGGGGGCACTCTAAATACGGCACATCTTTGTTCAGGTAGAGCTCTGATGACGAAAAAGCAAGCCATTAAACAATATTCTTACCCCTCCATTTACTGTATATGACAGTAATTTTATACGACTTTAAAGGACAACGTGGTAAATACCTCGTATATTTTAGAATGCTGCACTGATTTTAAAATAATGTACTGTATCCCGCAAAACAGTGATGTATTCTGGATTTCATTTGCCAGTCATAAATAAAAAAGATAAAGTATATTCATCCTTGCATACTAAAATAACATTGCTCAGCACGTGGCTCCTGGTAATTACACTGAGCAGCCTATTAATCTTGAATTAGTTGCACTAATCAAAACCTTACGAAATCACGCTTTAATAATAAAGCACTCCTTACCAATTATCAGAAATGTATTTCCATAAATAGCCATAAATGTGTAACCAACTCACCCCGAGCCTCTTCAGAGAAATGTCTTAAGCATGTTTTTAGCACGTCCAATCCGTCTGCCATGACAACCACAGGATCATGTCAAAACAATCACACACATAAATACAATTTGAAAATTAAAAGCAAATGTGGGTTATGCACACACAACAACGTCTCACCAGCTCCTAACTATCGATTGTCATGTAACCTAGAGAGGTTTTGCTGATCATGTTTTTCAGCTTTTCTGATGTGGCATCGCGCCCCCTGTTGGGTGGAGGCTGAATAAAACCAAAGTCGATGCCGCGCTCCTCACCGACGTACAAGCACAACTCCTTAAAAAGGATTAAGGAGTCTTCGGGTTTTCTACATCTCTTTAAATCTTAAACAGCTGAAGACTTGAAACGCCACATATTGGCTCAGTTAAGCCAATAATACCTCCAATTAAGTCACTACGATTAAAGTTATATTTTAGCATACAATGTAGCTGTCATTACCACCTCTGCTAATAATAATAAACACAATCTTGTTTAAAATCACATTAAACAAAATTTGGGGTTTATATTGAGAAATGCAGTCTTCTTTTGTCCGACTTCTTCTATTAATTCAATGCATATTCTCCGTGATAAGACTTAATATAAGGTGTCTCGTGATATAATCCCTGCCGAATAAATTCATATTTTTTTCCCATCTTTTACATACTCAGTTCTGAATGTAAGTACATAAAAAATGTTTTTTTTGTTTCCCCCGAAAGAGGTGAAAATCAAACAATACCCCCGGTTTTTAATGACGAAACCTAACCTGTTGTCAATTAGCATGATTAACCGAATGATGAGTGTGTCGTCTCAGTAAAGCGAATTAAGAAAAAACCGGAGATGAAGTTAGACAACAACCGCAGTTGCACGTCACGCAGAATTTGGTCCCTGGGTCGAGTCGAAATAAAAAAGCTTTAGTTCTTATTCGATAACTTTATGTACAAAGGATCCTAATGGATGGAGAGTCTTCTCTGGAAAGCTATTTTGACCATTCGATTGCCAATGTAAGTAACTGCGGGCGATCAAGTTTACGTCTAAGGTTCACTCCAGTGTTTATGTGTAAATTTTAAAATTTAGGTTTTATATGTGAGTTGTACTGACCGGCTTGTAGGAAGCTGAAATGACGTCCGTGACAATAGAAAAAGTCTACAAAACGTTTCCTGGATCAAGGAACACCAGTATTGGATTTAAATTAATCATTTGAGCAGGCGGTTCTTGTTGGTTATGTGCCCACCAAGAAGACTAAAATCAAATTCTATTTTTTGTAAGGAACTGACATTCATATTTAGGAGCTTTACTTGATTGTAATATTGTATCGCTTAAAATAAAGCCTTGTGGTTTCGACAAACGTCAGTGGGCGGTGGTTGTAAAAGAACAGGTCAAGGTCGATTTCAGGCTGAAAATTAAAAAGAAGAAGGGTTTTCAACGTGAAATTCGCCTTTCCTTGTTTTGGGTTTTTTTTTTGCGCTTGGCCATGATAGTGATATGAATCGGTATAACAGGTTCCTAGCGACCTATCAGCCCTATAAGGCAGCTTTGCGGAGCTTTCCAGAACTTTGGCTGTGTCTGCTCTGTTCTCAGGACCCCTATACCCCCATGATGGGCTATGAGAGGGACCTAGGCCTGCAGGTGGACCCCCCACTCCACAGCTCCTCCTTCCTGTCCTCCGTGGGACACCAGCAGGACAAGGATCTCTCTGAAGATTTCTCTGGGGTTGACCTCAGCTTCCTCCCTGATGACCTCACCGCCCAGGATGAGCTGCCCCAGACTCAGGGGATTGAGAACACACAGGACAGTGGATTCTACGAGGGGGGCATGCCGGGAGAGCCTGCCCCTACTGTAGAGACCAGCCAGGCTCCCCCGGGAGCCTCCCCTTTCTGCCCCCTTCCCATGACCCCGATGACCCCCATGACCCCCATGACGCCAGTGTCTGAAAGTTCCGGAATAGTCCCACAGCTGCAGTAAGTGTGCCCCATTGTAATTGTGGTGTCATTACTCGCACTGCAGGGAAGCAGAACATTACAGTTACCTAGTCTTTAAAATATGAAACATAATGTAGAAAAGGAATCTTTTGGATAAACGTGAGTTATTATTCCCACAATCTAGACTCCGAACTGGGCTTTTGGTATGCTATCAGCCATACAATTGAAAATAATCGCGTTCGCAAACGCGAAATGGTGCTTGATTTGTCCCCAACCCCCCCCCCCCGCCGCTGGAAACATTTGTCTCGCAGTTGCCAGTTTCAATTAACCTCTTCTGTTTTCCCATCAAGAGGCTAGACACACACGTGTTTATGTGAGTGGAAGGGGCACCGACGCTGTGCTGTTGGTCTTTGTGTGCAGGAACATCGTGTCCACTGTGAACCTGGCGTGCAGTCTGGACCTGAAGTCCATAGCTCTGCAGGCCCGAAACGCCGAGTACAACCCAAAGGTAACAGGGGTGCCATGCTGCAAAGTGCCTGTGGGGTTGTTTGTGTAGCAGCAGCGCTGTGGGGGCATAAACACTGTGAAGAACAAAATACTTCTAACAGTGTTCAGCGTCTGAGGAAGTTTGTTTTTTTTCCAGCATTCCACTCTGCTTGATATCATTCCTGCGGGACTTTGTAGCACCTAGTCTGGTATTTCATTCAGCTGCCTTCAGTAGCAGATGAGCAGTCTAACACGCTGAGGAGTAACTAGTTCTAGAGATGCCCGTACAAATACTTTTACAGAGACGCAGGTCATATTTACTGTGGTTCATGCACTAAGGCCGTGTTATTGATCTTGAACACGGGCAGAATGAATCTTCCCTGACCCCCCTCACCTGAGATACTTCAGGAAGGGGGAGGGAGGGAGATTTGAGGCGGGTTGCTGCTGTGTCCTCTCTGTACAGCGCTTTGCGGCCGTGATCATGAGGATTCGGGAGCCCAGGACCACCGCGCTGATCTTCAGCTCGGGAAAGATGGTCTGCACAGGTGCCAAGAGGTGAGGAGACCCTGCACGGCACACCTCCTGTCTGAGCACAAGGCCGACTTGACTCTTAGAGGACAAGATTAATGCTGACCTGACATTGACATAGAGGCAGGGCAGGTTCTGGGCTTACAGAAGCCTTGACTTTGCAGTGAGAGAAATATTGGCTTTGACTGGGATACCAGGAATCAATTCTTGTTTGGTAAAACCACCGTGTTAAAACAGTGTAAGTGAATCTCTCTAAAGGAAAAGCAAATTAATAAGGCCTGCAACTTACCTTTGATGATTACTGTTTGAATGACTTGCACTAGCAAAGCATTGTTTTGTAGTCTCCTGGGAGGAAGGAGCTATTTAGTCTTGAAATTAATACAAGAATTCCTTGCTTAGAGGGATCTAAGACAAAATTGCTTAAAATGCTTATGTGTTATTGTGCCATGTGGACATCCTCAATAGGTAGGAAGCCATTTATAACTATAAAGTTACAGATGGAGACTAGATTGTACTCTATCTGATGCCAGTATATGTAAAAGCTGTTTCCATCTCCCCTTCCTGGAAGTGAGGAGCAGTCACGATTAGCTGCCCGGAAGTATGCTCGGGTGGTGCAGAAGTTGGGCTTCCCTGCCAAATTCTTGGACTTCAAGATCCAGAACATGGTGGGCAGCTGTGATGTCTGCTTCCCCATCCGCCTCGAGGGTCTGGTGCTCACTCACCAGCAATTCAGCAGGTATGCAGTGGCGGGTGCTAAACCACACTTCGCCACCAGATGGTGCTACCCACTACAAAGAAATCCTATTCACTTCATGCATTCCAGAAAGGTTACCAAATAGGGTTTTTTTTTGCAACTTTATTATTTTTCCATCTTTCCATGCACAAGCCCATCCACAAAAACAAGTTACAAAAATGTCTCAAGCAGTCTAGTGTGCATATACTTGTAGATGCGTCACATCAAATTATCTTGTGTACGTTTTTACTACAAATGCGAAATTAACACTTATTGCCATTCAATTAAAATATATTGAAACCAACAAAAAAGAACATACTGTATACAGGTGAGCTTAGTAATACTGCTGTGACCTAAAGGTTTTAACATACTTGAATATTTCTGTTAACTTTTAACATTTCATTTAAGTTTTACATTCTTTTTTATAACTTTTCATCAAGACTTAGCTACACTAATTTGTCCCTTGATCCTTCTATTTTGTTTATAAGTGGCTTCCGTCTTTCAGAGAAATTCTTCGTCTGCAGTCTCAACAAAGAGGTAATTCTTTCCATCACAAATTAGAAGAGTAGACCAATAATCAGTAGACTTTTCCTAGCAACGTGGAAGCTTGATCCATTCCCTTTTCCCACTGAATTTGTGGGAGATAAACTGGGACCAGGTTATATAGGCAGTCACTTTCTCCCTCAGTCGTGTTTAATTCAGAAGCAAAACCCAGTCCCTTTCCTTGGATTTGATCCAAGCTTGTTGTTTCTATGTTAGTACATGGGTCTTGTGTTTCCCTGTTCACACAGTGACTCAAACCACCCACCTAGATTTGTTACAGTGATGCCAGGAAAGGAGGCCAGGAAAGTCTTTTTTTTAACACTACCATGAAAGCGCAACAGAAGCAGAAAAAGGCCTTGATATCACCCTGTTTTTCCAAACCACACCTGAGTGCAGGAAAATTTGGCAAAGACGGAGAGGTATTAACTAAGAAAGCACAGTATTGACATTTGCAGGCTCTTACAGAGCTTTTTGAGCCAAAGATACCTCTTAAAAGTCTTTCATAAGATATAAAACTGACAATTTTTAAGATATAACATAAGATATAAGATATAAGATTGACCATTTTTGTGGGGCCTTTTTCAGAGACTTATAATTTCCTCCTTGTAGAAACAGTGACAGAGAAAGTGAAGCTGTGCGTGTTTCAGTGGGCCCTGTATCTGGATGTTCTTTGGCTCTGATCACAGAATCCCCCCACTAACCCCCTGTGTTCCAGCTATGAGCCCGAGCTGTTCCCAGGGCTGATCTATCGCATGGTGAAGCCCCGCATTGTGCTGCTGATTTTCGTGTCGGGGAAGGTGGTGTTGACGGGTAAGTGCTGTGTGGGGCCATTGCATTGGGCTAGATCACCTGGATACCTTATCCCTTCCCTGTGGGGATAATATCAGGGATCAGAGATCTCTAGATATGAACATATTAAAACATCCATACCTAGTGACGCAGAAAAACAACAGCGTGCGTAACAATGGCACTCGAACGGAACATGCAAAAGTGCTCTGAATAATTTACTAATTAATTTGTTCCAGTTGATACTGATAACTTCAACACTGGCACAGTACCTGTGCTTCATACACATGTATCTTAATATCTGTTGTAGCTTATCTCTTGTAACTATAAGACATAAATCATACCCTTATTCTCATAAATTCATGAATTACAAGAATAAGGGTATTAAGGATACCCTTATTCTTGTGATTTTGTGACACAGTAATAAGGCTCTGATCACTATAAATCCCCAGATGTGCTCTTCTAGTTTGCTTTTTGTTTTCACAGGGGCTAAAGAACGATCTGAGATCTATGAAGCTTTTGAAAATATCTACCCCATCCTGAAGGGATTCAAAAAGCAGTGAAAGTAATGTCCTTTCTCCTGGATGTACTGCAAGCAGAACGTTTCCAGATGTATTTAAATATTTAAATTGAATTTTGTATGTGTATTTTTGAAATAATGTGGAGCGAAGTGTGTATTCTAAGATAATGTAAGAGTACAATGTAAATAATGTAAACCGATATAAACAATTATGTTGGTTTTTGTTTTGCAAGACGTTTTTCTTGTCGTTTGTGCTCTAAGAGGTTTGCAGAATATTAAGGCAATATTCTGTGTATTGGTTTTGATTTGGAATTAGAACTGACAGATTTGTTTCATAAATATGAATTGTGCGTAGTCAAGTGTTTTTTTAGTATAGGTTTATGATTAATAGATGCCAATACGACGTATGTCTCCTTTTAATTTACTGTAATGTCCCCAGAGGAAGAGATGTTCAGATTGGCCCAGGCACGCGTTTCTGTTAACATGTGGTCTCACAAATTCCTAGAACCGCTTTCGTGTCTCGCCTGATGGAGAACAAACTGAACCTGTAATTTTGTCTATATGACAAAACTAAAATGGGATTGTTTTCCCGAAAAAGAACCAATTTAAACTGCCAATGTATCTGCATAAGAAATGCCACACCTGAAACGCATTTTTAAAGAAAGCCAAGCCCGATAGCTTTATCTTTATTGCATGTATTTGCACAACGCGGTTTCCTGGCTAATACCCGATGCAACAGCAAAGGCGACGGCCGGCAATAAACCCACCACGTGACCCCGAGTTCCGAGCATGCAGTGCGGCCCTCCTCCCTCTCCACGTGACCGCCGCACAAAAACAAAGATTCGTCACGTGACACGGGGGCAAGGGGGGGGGGACCCTGGACTACATCCATTCTTATTTACCTCCTTTTCGTCCTGCCAGGGTTCGGGATTAGCAATTTAAAGACTCCCATCCCACCTAACACGGATGCGGGGATTGTGATCGCGCTCCCCCCGGCGATGAGCAGAGACGGCTCTCAGCCCAGCGGAGGAGAGGCGGTCTGTGGATGAGCTCCGCCGGTTTCATGGCGTCCCCCGTGGATCGCGAAGCCCGTGCGACCGGCCCTGGCGAGGGGGCAGCGGGGGCACTGCCTGGGGCTCGGCCTCCTCTCCGGCCCCATCCGCCGGCCGCGACGATGGAAGCCGCCTCGCCCGGGCCTCTGATGGTGGAGTCGGTGGACGATGCGGAGGGGCTGTACGTGGCCGTGGAGCGGTGTCCCCTGTGCAACACTGCCCGCCGCAGGCTCACCTGTGCCCGCTGCATCCAGGCGGGCGACTTCGTGCACTTTGATGGGAAAAAACCCGAACGGTAAATCCCACATTGCTATTTTTTTAGACGGAACATCGGTATTTCTGTCACACAGAAGTCGCAAAGCCGCAGGCTGCTCGTCCATGTCACCCTTTGTCCGGTGGCAGAAAATGATCCTCTTGCTAACAAACTTCGGAATCTGTTTAGTAACGTCGAAGCGGTTGATGGTTTCGGATTTTTGTGCTGCAGAGTGCTTTCGGTGATGACAGATTATATGACGAAGTGTCAAAAGGTTCCGATTCGTTTCTAAAGCCGTGGGAGAAGTTTCGAATAGAAAGTTGAAGAGAAAGTTAAACGCGTGTTTTGAGTTCCGTGCGAGTACGTCTTTTTGTTTCTAAATTTGTCAGACTAGAAGTACTGAAGTGTAAGAGCGTATAATCATTTTCGTTTTGACTCTTTTAAAGGGAAACGTCTTAAAATGTTTTAAAATACAATAAATTGTTGCTGACATGTACATGAAACAATCAGTTAATCTTAACATACTGGGATTGTTGTGAAGCTCGCCGAAGTGACTAAGCACATTCGAGTGGTGTTGCCGATTTCGACATCCAAGATATATCCGGTCGTAGCGTGTTGTACATGCTGAAACAGTAGAGCCCAGTGCTGCCTTTATCCCTATAAAAAGTTCCCGCGGAGTGCTAAACCACAGGTGTGCAGTGTTGCGAGTTAGCAAAATGGGAACTGGACTGAAACCAATCCATTTCAATGAATATTGCAAAGTTTTTCCTGCTACTTTCTTACAGGTATTCAGATAAACTAGAGAGACTGAAACAGCTGAAGAATAAGAAGGAAGAGCTCCAGCAGAGGTATGACCCAAACTAGCTGAAAATGACTAAAATGATTAACAACAGTGTTTCAATATATGTATAGCCTAAAAAATAAATATAAAGCCAAGAGTGATAGAAGTTTCAGTTAAACTTTAAGGTATTTCATTCTCTGTTAGCTAAATCAAATTCAAAAGAAAACCGAACGAGAGGTGTCTTTGTGCTGATGTATTCTGTGCTCATTTGGCCCTCTTGTGATCCCCTTATCACCGGTTTTCTCTTGTGTCCTTAGACTTATTAAAGCCATGGACAAGAAGGTTCAAGCTGACCAGCTAGTAAGTTTTCTGGTGTTTTTTTATTTTAAAGCTATACACTTCTAGCAGTTATAATTGGTAGCTTCAGAATTTTGAGTCCTAATATTTTAGTGTGTAGTAATGTCAGCAAACTACTCTGTATTCCTAGCTATAGTGAGACACATCTACCATCCGCTGGCTACCCTGCTGTTTTATTTTTTCAGAAGTGGAAGATCATGTCTTGTAAAGTGCGAATCGAGCAGCTGAAAGAAGCGATTTGCTGTGGAAACGAAGAGGTGAAAAATGGTAGGTGTCCAGGGAAGAAGCTCGGTGAGCCACTGGGTCAGTAAGTCCTGTTCTTCTGCTGTCAGCTGATGGTATTTTTCTGCACCAAGTGCTTTTTCATGACATGTTGCACTGGAAGTATTGCCAAAGCTTTGGTGCTTGTGTTTGAGGGTGTGCTATACCTTGTCCTATGTTTTTGGAGGTTTTATCTTCCGTTTGTTGGTATTAGTGGCTTCACAGCACTGGGTCCCTGGATTCGGTTCCTGGGGTGCCATCTGTGTGGAGTTTGCATGTTCTCCCCAGTCCATGTTGCTTCTTCCCACAGTTCAAGACTTACTGGTAGGGTCATTGGCTTCTGGAAAAAAGTTGCCCAGGTATGTCTGTGTGTCTGCCCTGTGAGGGACTGGTGTCCCAGCCAGGGTGCACCCTCCCTTGTGCATGTTTCTTGCTGGGATAGGCTCTGGCTCCCCTGTGACCCTGTACTGGATAAAGTAGGCAAGGAAAATGGCTGGATGGTGTCAGGGTGGTTTTATGCTCCCTCCTCCCTTTGAAAGCTAAGAGGTGTAACTACAGGACTGTATTTTTATCAGAGGTGTAAAGACGGAGGGAGATACAGGAGGTCTCTCGAGACTGGGACAACCAGGCTGATCTTCCTGGTTTCTTCCTTGGGGGTGCAAACGTGTGTTGGTTTGCGTGTCCCTCAGGCAAAGACCAGCTGCTGCGGGCCCAGGAGGACAGCCAGCGCCTGTGCCGGCGAGCCCACCGGCACCAGGACAAGAAGGAGAAGATCGAGAGGCACAACCGCCGCCTCGGGGAGCTGCTGGAGAAACGGGGGAAGGAGCTGCTGGGCCGGCTGGAGCAGCTGGCAGGGTTTCGCTGCGGCCACATCCTGGAGCTGACCGCGCACATCTTCCCCATGCAGGAGGAGAGGCAGGGCGTGAGGTCAGCACCTACGAGTGCTCGCTCCAAAGAGCAAGACTTACACCGACCTGTTTTTGTTATACGAGGGCACTTCCGCCTGCTAAGACGAGCTCCAAGCGTTCTTTGTTTGATCTTCCTTCTCCTCTTGGAGTCGCCTTAATCATTGTGAAGGGGGAGGACTGCAACACTATTTTCATAAAGGAGTTAGGGAGAATCAGCATTGATGAGTGCATTTCAAAACGCAATAACAGTAAAATGTACACAGTAACATGTTTAACCTTCAATTTACATAGACCAAATTTCCAGATATGCACAGCACCGTCTTCTGCGATTCAGAATGAGGCAACAAAACTTCTGGGGACTTGTTGCGGCCCTATGACTTTGTAAACAAGCAGGCTTGTCAATACATCTCTTTTTAATCCAATAGAAATATTGCTTTCCATTTTGAGACCGTTTTGCAGACTGATACTACTTGTTAACGCTGCATGCAGACGCATTGGAACAGTTCTGCGGTGAAATGTCTGCTGCACAGCCTGTACTTATCCGCTCAATATATTGCATTACATTAGTCACTATGGAGACTAGTGAGCAGGAAGGGCCACATCTTGTCGAAATTTGTAGGAACTCGAATGAGAGTTTGTGACAATATGGCGACTTAGAAGACTTTCATGAAGTTTACAGTTTTGTACTTAATTCAAAATTTGTAATTTTTTTCTATAACATCAGTTTATTTTTTTTACCAAGATTTAATAACCCATCTAAGAAATTGGGACTAGAGTTCCCCTTTTGACAGAAATGGTAAGGTTATTATGGTGTAGAAGAATATTTGATGAGCATACTTTGCAAAAATAGTATCAATGCACAAATTGTAGCATTTTATACAATGTTTTAGCTTGATTATATGCACTATTAATGCACGGTAACAGTATCGCCAGACAGCTTGATGCTTTCTCTTGCTTTTACATGTATGGGTTTTATTCTGTCCTTGCCCATTTAGTAATTAGAATATTACTGTTAAGTAAGAAATTTGATTAGTATAACATTTATTGTTTATGCCTAGTGTAGGAGATCATGCAAATTTAATTTCCACCCTGCTTCATAATACCTTTAAACATAACTGGCATAAAAAAGAAGTGCTGGAAGAGTCTGTGTTATAACATATATTTGGCAATGTATGGAGTCAAACTATTCAAATACATTAAAAAAGTACCTAATCTCAACAATTATAAGCAGCTGGAATGTATTGGAGACTTTCACACAGTATTTTAATGGGAATTTAGTGTTGTTTATACAAGTTTCTCATTGTTGAAAACAGTCTGTTTTCACCCAGTCCTATGTTACAATACCTAGGGGTCTTGAGAGTGCTTGGTCTTGCAAATGTGAATGTGGCATACATTTGTTTTTAAACTTGGAGTCACTAATTAATCATCGCTATTTTTTTTTATTATCCCCACCTGATTTGGAATGGCTGTTTGTGTATTTTTCATGTCTCGAATGCGATCAGCGCGACCACACGGGAGAATGATGAAATGTAGACAATGACTACTGCATTGTGAAAAACAACTGTCTGCCGTGAGCCTTTAAACATGTCTGTGGCAGCACAGCCCCATACTGGGGGCTGATTCAGTGTAGTTTCTCTCCCTGACAGCACCATATACCTGCCATTGCTCAGGAGGCCACAGGGGTCAAAGTATGGCTGAAATCTGACAGATCGCTGTCTGAATAATTCCTCCCTGTCCCCTTAATTAAGCACTCCCACTTGGGGACTTCTGATCACAGTTGGCTAGTGATGTGACCCGGGGTCAAAACTGGGATCATAGACAGCCTGCACTTGGGCAAGGACCTGTACCAGATGACATAGTCTAGAGCTTCTTAAAATGTGACATTTTGATGTGTTAATTGGAATGCATTTAATCCTGAGGATATTTTAGGTGCTATGGCTGTACAGTGTATCATCTTTGTGATTATATTTAATATCTGAAAAGCTGGGTGCATGGGATTCCCAAAGTCAAGTTGGATCTTTGCACATTTTCAGTTTCTGTAGCTCTGCTGAGAGGGACGTATAGTAATGTTTTACCAGCTAAAGGGCCTACATTTCTTGACGGGGTTTTTTTCTGCTGATGCCAGTTAGCTCCCACAATACAATCCCTGGTAAGCAGGTTTCTGATTTTATTTGTATAGGCTTAGTTGATGTGAAAAAGTGCTTAAACAACTGAGGGGTAATGCAGGGCATACAGGATAAGCAACAGCGTGAGATAAAATAACACGGAGGACTAGCTGTGTCTTTTATTTAACCCTCTCGGGAGGGGAATTTCCAGCAGCTGCTTGTGTACTTTAAGAGGCGTCCCGTTGCGGTGAGATGTCAATGAAACCCGAACGCCAAGCTCACTGCGCTCTGCCCCCCCCCTCAGGGACCCTGCTGACGTGGTGGCCGAGTGGGACCTGGCGCTGACCTCCAGCACGGTCAGCGAGCTGGCTGAGGCCCGTCGCACGACCTACTTGTCCGGGCGCTGGGTCTGGGACGACCAGAATGGGGAGACGAGCATCAGCATCACCGGGCCCTGGATCACCTTGCCCAGCAACGGGGACTACTCTGCGTATTATAACTGGGTAGAGGAGAAGAGAGCCACCCAGGGACCTGGTACCTTGTTCAGCCTGTTCACACGCCTCCCTCTAGCTCAGCGATTCCCAATCCTGGTCCGGGTGACCCACACTTCTGGTGTTTTTTTTACTTTCTCAGTTACACAATCAAACCCTTCACCGACTTAATAATCAGATTAATCTAAACTCTTCATTCCCAGCTCTTAAACCTGCTGGAGCTTCAGCTGTTGTATTTTGTAAGTGAAATAAAATCCCAGACATGCGAATGAAGCAACTTCTTGGATCCATTAAGGCTTCAAATGCCTAATTACGTTGGGATGAAATGAAAACCAGCAGGTGTGTGGGCCTCCAGGGCAAGAATTGGGAACCCACTGAAGGGGTTGATAAGGCACAGAGGCCAGAAAGTAATGTTACTTGTGACGTCCACCGGCAAAATATCTGCTCGACTGAGAGGCGTTGAATCAACGTACGGTTCTCTTGTCTCTCCAGAGACCGATCACATCAACCCTGCCCACACCATCAGTGCTGCTCTTTGCTATGCAACTCAGCTGGTCAACATCCTGTCGCACATTCTGGATGTCAACCTTCCCAAGAAACTCTGCAACAGGTGAGAGCCCTCGTCTTCCTCTGCCTTTCCCATCTGTCAACAGGCAGCGTGACCCAGCCTGAAGCCTCTTGAGCAAGAGTGCGCTGGACCTCGGCTTCTGTGCTCCCTGTAGGACGCAGTGCTTAAGAAAGGACCAATGTTAGAACTGCCTCCAGCTGAGGATTTAGAAGGAATAGACGGAAAAGCCTGTTACAGGGGAGTGATGGAAATTAAAATCTGTTTTCAATCAGCAGTGGTGTTTGTTAAACCGTGTAATGAAGTAAAGCAGACATATTGTCGCAGCTCATAAAATGATCAGCAATAACAATTACAGTCATTCTTTTTGGGCTCCCAGCTTTTTACTGTAGCATCAAACACTTCACATTTGTTTTTTTCTTAATAGAATGCAGGTGTTAAGAATACAGACCCACACAGTGTAGTCTGAAAATAAATAGGAGCACATGCCAATGAAGAATTGGAAATGAATAGATTTTTTTTCTCAAAACCCAGCTGTCATACAGCACTCTTTTCTTGAATGTTTTTAATGAAACCATCCAGTAGTTACATCATGATTTTGGTAGCAAAAGCATAGCTTGCTCTAATGAAAAGGGTGCATTCAGATTCAGATTTTTTTTATCTATTCCACCGAGACAAGAAAATATAAGGCCCTTCTGATTATGGATTAGGGATGAAAATAAAATAATTCCTGCTCAATATTCTGTACATAAGCCATTCATGAAAGGCTTCACAGTAGTACAAGGCAGTTGTTTTGAGAAAGACATGGACATTCTTCATTCAGATAAGGAGAATTGACATTCATAGAAGTCTTATTTTATGCCATGTTTCATTAAAAAAATAGTAATCAAAATAGCTGGCTGGTACACGAAAACAGGATGCTGTGTGAAGTAATACCTTTTACCTGTAGTCTTGTTGTTTCCTCTCCAGTGAGTTCTGTGGTGAGAATCTGAGCAGATACAGATTCATTCGGGGTGTGAACAAGCTGAACACCAACATCTTGCACCTCTGCTTTTCTCAGGTACTCCAGCACTGCCTCGCATACAGTAAAAAAACCCCACATAAGATCTGATCCCAGCCTTCTGACTAGAAAAGAGCAAGGTCATATACTGCTTTTGTCTGCTACTACAGTGAAGCTCAACATTTACTGAAATTCTGCTCTATACATTTCTGCATGACTGTTATGCTAATGTTTGCATTTACTAAGAGGATGTCCTTGGTCTGACAGCACGTGGAAAGTGAGCTTCTGCACCCTCACCACACGCTGAGGAACATCATGTTCCTGGTGAGTCCAGACAACAGGAACCTGGGCAGGTGAGAAAAGCCGTCCTCACTTCTGTTCTTGAAGAAAAAGAAAAATTGTGCAGGCAAAAGATTTATTGATTCCAGGACCTCTGCTTCTAGTTTACTCCTGTGATAACTGGTGGTGTTTGATTTTTAGTAATTATTCTGACACTGCACTGAGTTCTACGGGTTTTTACTGCGTGCTCATGAGGTGTGATTTATAATTTTTGCATTGCATTGTTGAAATCTTAGCTGTTCTATAAATTCCCCACCTAGTGGCTGGAGAAGCATGCAGTCATTTAAACAGCCGGAATAAAGCACAGTGCATCTGTCTGGTGCTAGTCCTTTCATTCCTCAAGTTTATGTCCTAACGGACAGTTCAGCCAGGAATTGATCTTTGTATGTCCGATAAGGATGCTACTCCTCTGCTTGCATAGGACGGGTCCTTTCGAGATCACTGCTGACCTGGAAGACTCGATGGAGATTGTGGAGCCCAGTGTGGCAGGCCCGGCGGAGGACAGCGGGGACGAGGCGGTGACCGACGAGGAGACGGACCTGGGGACCGACTGGGAAACCGTGCCCAGCCCTCGCTTCTGCGACATCCCCTCGCAGCCCATGGAGCTGTCTCAGAGCACCGCCCTGCAGGCCTCCCAGCCGGCAGGCGGCGGCGGTGGCAGCGCCGGGGGCATGATCTCCTCGGCCGCCGCCTCCGTCACCTCCTGGTTCAGGTCCTACACGGGCCAGCGCTGAGGCCGCAGCGCAGGGCCCTCTTTCAGTCGCCACGGGGGGGGGTTGGCTTTATAAATGAACCGTTTGAAAACGTTCTTTTTCCTCGCTCCTCGACTTCGAAGACAAAACTAAAACCCAGTTTTCTGGCCAGTTTGAGCTGTTACTGAGGCTAAGAAGCTGGACTGCAAACGACCAGAAGACTGCCCCCTTCTGATGGTGCTGGGATATTCATTTTTAACACAAGAGTTCGGGGGGGGGATAGGACACAGATAACCTCTGCAGAACTAAGTGAAGTTTGCAGAGGGACAACGCTAATCCCCAAGTCAATGTAAGTTTTATTGGCAATACACTCTACCCCCCCCCCACTTTATAATTCTTCCATTTCTGGTACTTCTCAGTGTTCTCCAAAGGCACTGTCAGTAACGTATACTGCCTGGAAAGAAGAGAGACCAGCTTTGGGACGCAGGCTCATTTGTCCTAGAATTCATTCTGCAGCATGGGTACAATGGGTAAAGAGGAGAACCTCTGGATTTCAGCTGAAGAAAGACTACTGCACCGAATACAGAGTTCACAACAGTACATGCATATGGGATGCTGTAACAAAAGCCATGAGGCTAGTGCTTTTAACCTCTACACTCATGTAGAGCGCATGGCAGTAACATTTATTAACAAATATGGCTGGCATTGTGGATGAAGACAGTTTACAACACAAAGGTACAGGTGAACCTACTGCAAACATCTACAATATTCATCCGATATATTTTTAGTAGAGAGCTGGGAGAAGAATTTTTTTCTTCACTTTTGGCATATTTATCATGGATGACTACTATGGACTGTTTTGGAACATTTTAAGCAGTGGTTGGTGGCCATGCTGTTCTCGCTGGGAAGCACTGACAATGGATTGACTTGAGTTTATTTTGGATTACTCTGCATAGATGCCCGTTTAGGTCTTGTTTCCATTATATAAAAAAAAATGGATTGCTTTCAATTTGCACCTTATACATTTACATCTCTAGAAGAAAAAAAAAATAACCTGGGCAAGGTAAAAAAATGAATGTCACTTTGATTAAGGATTTGTGAGCAGGACAAATTAATTCAAATAATGCACCCAAGTACCCATTTTGGAAAATGTGTCAAATCATTGTAATAGCAGCACAACGTTACAAGTATCTGCTGTCTGCAGCATGTCCTAAAAGTGGTTTTAAAAGTTGCTAACATGGGTAAAAAAAAGTTCAGAATACTGAGCACACCAGATCAAACTGTGATTTGCAAGAACATTTTAGCTGGAGCTGCAGGACTATTGCAATTTTAGATGCAGGAAAATGTGTCATTCCAAAGGGGAATATGTGAAATTGGAAGTAGATCTCTGAAGGAAATCCTGTTTTGTTCACTTGGTTTGAATAATGCATTATGACACTGATGAGATTTTAAGTAGCCATGTTTCCAGATAAAAATGACATTTTATTACAACATTGTATAGTTCTTATGCAATTGATTCTTGGTTGCCATAAAAATTATTTAAAACGGCTAAACTTTTGCTTGTTTTGTTTGTAGGTTTTTTTATGTCCATGTCTGTAATCAACGTTTTTAGTCCAGTACACATCCGTTACAGGTAAACTAATAAAATCCTTATGGTACCTCAGTCATTTAATTTTGGAGACCCTTTGCCATACCTATGCTCTGGGTCTTTGTGTAGTTGTCATCAATACAATTGGATACACAAGCCCCATCCACTTCACTTAGCATTACTTGAAAATGCTCATTGTGTCAGAACTGTGAATTACAAAAAAAATGTGTGAAATAAAAATGGATTTTAGGACACCTAATGTGTCATTCTAAGATTTACAGAGAATTGAGAAATTAAATTAGGAATCTTAGCCTCCTGAAAACATTATAAAAAAAACAGGACAAGACATTCTAAACACCTCGGACTGATTTTTGCGTAATGCATGAATTAATTCAGCAGTTGTATTTCAGCTTTATATTATCACTGCAATTCAGGATAACTAGGAGAAATGGCAGATTAATGGTTTGATCCTCATTTTGAGCTCAATAACAGTCTACCGGGCAATGGTGTGCACAAAGGCCCAGCAGTACAGTAGAATTCAGGCAGTATACTGTATGTCAAGATCCATGTTCTGTTCCAGGCCAGGATTCAACTTTCAATTTAAGACTGTGACACAGGGAAAAAAAGCCAGTAGAGACTATCGAGTATAAAGCAGAATGCTTTAGTTAAAGCCTGATGCCTTTCCTAATCAGACTAATTTCAGAAGAGACATGCTCCATATTCATGGTTATTTTTCCCCACTTTGAATCAATGCTTTATACAACTGATGCCCCTCTCAGGAGGTGAGCCCAGAAATTCAACAGCTTCAGGTCTAACCTAAGGCCTACTATTGTAGTCTATTAATCTTTTGACACTTTAAAAAATAAATTAAAACAGCTCAAACAAAAAAAGATCAGGTACCTCTCTTTTTTATTTAACAATCCTTATTCAGTGTAAATATTATTTGCTCATCTCAATTAAGGTGGAATTCAATAAGGCCACAAACTGATAAGCAGGTAGAAATGGGTTTCCTAAAATTACAATACATCACAGGTAGAGCAAGTTGTATTTTTTACTCCGTACTAAGGAACATGAAAACAAAGTCTCCCCAACACAGTTTTAGTAGTACAAACAGATTAAAAATTACACCAAGAGACATCATTACTAATCTTCATAGTTCATATGTTAGTTCATATTTTTGCCGGGAACTTCAAAAGTAAAAAGGACTGGCCTGTTTGATCTGAGACAAGTGACAATATGCATCCAACTCTGCCTTTATAACAATCATAAAACAGTGATATTTACATTTAGACTGGAATATTTAGATATTCATAATTCTCAATTGTGAACTCCTTAAGAGCTGCACAGTTGATTATGGATTATGAACTCATTTTAAAAAAGGAATGCCTATTTGCATTTTGTGGACAAGATCTGGAAAGTTAGGAAATTGTTCTTAAAAAGTGTGATTAACTTGAGTGCTTCTAAGTGACAGAATGAAAGATGTGGAGACAGAAGTATTGTTCTACCACCTACTGAGGTATAAAATAACCACCAGTGTGAGCTTCGTATTTAACCCTCAACCCAGAGAGGAAGAAGGTCACTCACTTCATCTGCCCAGTCCTGGCTGTTTTTCCAAAGATGTGCTCAAGGAAAGTGAATAGTTTGATAAATGTAATACCACTTAAGTCAGACCGTTCCTGTCATGTCACCTAAAGTGAAACCCTTGTGCAAGAATGCAATACTTCATGCAGGTGGGTCTACCCTCTCCATTTAATTAATCTTCATCAGTAATAACACCACGTACGTTTTTAAATGTTCTTTATTTTAGACATCAATATCCTTCGAAAAACAGACCACAGTCTAGGACTTGAAGTCAAATCCTCAAGATTCATTCTGGGACATCAGGCCACCCCCCGCCCCCCCCTCCTCATTCATTAAGGCCTTTTCCTTCTCTTTGTTGGGAGTGAAGGAAAGACTCCCAGGAGCTGCTTAATTTAATGCTTATCCTCTGTAAAATTCACCAGTGTTTTTTGCCTTGACCCTTTTTTTTTTTGACAATTTCAGCAACAAAATCACACTGTCAAGGAAAAAAAGCATAAAGCATCACCAAAACAATAGCTGACAAGACCTAAGAATGCACACTTTATTGAAGTAAAATGCCCCTAAAGGCAGGAACAATTATGTTCTTATAACAGGTCATTATACAATAATGCTTTAAAATTGTTTTGCCCTCAATCTGCTAACCGTCCATTTCATGAATCCTCATTTTCAGAATGCATCCAGTTTAAGCCATTATAAAGAACGGAACCAAGTTAATAACCCTCTCCATTTTTATGTTTCCATTCAGAAACATAGGATTATTATACATGGGATAATAACATTTTAAAAATACCCATAAAACACAAAAATCGCTTACTGTCGCAAGGCTACGTTAGCTGCATTGTAGAGGTTAGGTGGCTGTGCCAGCTCTGTAATCTATATTTACAACTTGGATTATTTTTAAATACATCCACAACAGGGGTAAAATGAGGAATTCTACCCACTGAAGGTAGATCTTTTCTCAAGTACTGTGCATGCATCATTCCTTACCCTGTATGGATATGATTCAGTATTATATACAATGTAAACATAACAGGGTTAGAAACATGTCCCATTCAAAAAAAAAAAACTCAGGTTCTCACACTAACAACGCCATCACTGGTCAGGACAGGCCCTAATAGAAGAAAACGTTTGAAATTTTAAGCAGATTATATTATATTTTTTTACAAAGCAAGCAAAAAAAATGCTAAATTCACATTACAAATCCTTTAAAAAGGGTCATTTGCATGTAAAGTTTGAATAAAGAAATAACTGCAGAAATCCTTGAATGCTATATGGCTATACAAAATGTTCATGCCATTTACACCAGGTAAGGATATTCAACTTTCTAACCTTTTATCTTCCTTCAATGCATCTGAACCAAGTAAAACATGCAGCATACTTTGTATGCTGCAACATCTGGCACAGGATTATAGCAAAGAAAACAAATACGGTTTAGTAGTCAATGTATTATAAGACCTACTCAGAAATAATTGTCAGATCCATCTGTAAACATAGGCTTTAAAGCATCATTGAAAAGATAATTTCTTAATCATAAATTAATGCTCTCTGAAAGAAGAAAAGCGCTAGTACCGGAAATTTCAAAAAACGCATTCTGCAAGTAGAAGTCCTAACAATTCTCCTTTGAGGAACAGATTCATTAAAAATTACCTTGTCTCCGATTCAGAAGAGAATGGCAGAATCACCTTTTTGTTTTGCATTTTTTTCAGCAGTTTAACAAACGTTCGCATACAATGAAAAACCGCTCTTCAGATTCTCCGGACTAACTGGAAGAGATCCAGTGATTCCTCATTAGTGTCAGCAACCTGGTCACAATCTACAACACACATGCGTGCACGCCCACATACACACAAAAAGGCCAATCGGTTAAAATCACCCACTCCGGACCCTGCTAAGTCTCCTCCTCAGTGTCCCTCACTTTCTTGTAGATTGGCATGTTAATGCTGTGAAAGGCTGGGACCCAGCGGTTATCGTGCAGCCCCACGTTGCAGCCTGGGGTGTCCTTCTGGGAGCCATGGCAGCACATCCAGTAGCCAGGTCCATAGGGCAAGGCTTGGCAATAGGGCTTATGGTGCCAGCGGCAGAGCGACACATCGCCGCGCCCGTAGCGCTTTTTACACTGCTTGCAAGGGTCGTCCTTATATCTCGGGTCTCGAACCCAGCGGGAGTCGGCAGGCCGCACGTCGTAGCTCTCGATAATGAACTTGAAGTACTGGCAGGTGCACTTGAGGGCCGCGAGTGTTTCGGTGGGCAGGAAGCAGAAGATCTTGACCATGATGTGGTGCGGCAGGAAGGCCATGTACTGCTGGGGCTCAAGCAGCTGCTGGATCTTGAACCGCGCCTCCAGGAACTCATGGGAAACCAGCCGTCTCAGAGGGAAAGGCAAGCGGTCCTGACCTACGCCGCTTCCCTCCCCCTCTTCTCGTGCGCCTGATACTTCCTTGGGCCCGGGTTGGTCGAACCTGGAATCGCTGGATGTCGTGGAGGTCTGGGAATCCTTAGGCTGCTGCAGAGTTTCCTGTGCCGAATGTGAGGGCAGGTTCTGAGCAGCTGGTGCTGAACTCCGTTTGAAAAACAGCATCCCAGGAAGCGGCTCCTCACGGTAACCGACGTGGGGCTCGCTCTCCATCCGCGTTTCCGGCTGCAATCCAGGTTCAATGCACGGGTCCACCACCTTAACGAAGGACAGCTCTGCGGCACAGGCCCCTTCCTGCTGTTCCTGCTTCACTGGATCATTGGTATCCAAGCTGCTCTGTACCCTGTTATCAATGGTAGTCGACTCAGAACTGTTAGTTCCATATCCCTTAGTTTCTCTGTAGATTGTAACAACGGTTTCAAAAGGTGCTGCTTCACAGTGCTCGGGAGGGCTAACATTTTTGCCACTGTTGTTAGCTAGGGGGTTAGAAGGACATTCCGTCAGGTTGTGGTTTTTTGACAGGGGCTCTTGGCAAGTTGGTGAGGGTTTATGTCCCGTCTCTTGCTGTGTGGAAGCAGGGGAAGACTCTCCTGATGCCAGCAACACCCTACCCACGTTCCTGCGAAGGCTGTTGCTCCGAGACAGCCCTCCTGCCTCTCTCTCACACTGCCGTTTCAGGCACTCCGACTCCAACTTGGCCACCATCTCCAACACCCTCACGCACTCTCCCTGCATCTCCTCAGGGCTCCTCTGATCATCTGCAGCACCGCTGCCTTGTTTCTCTGTCATCAGCCCTCCCTTTGACGGTGCAATGGACCCAGAGCTACGCCCAGAGCTGTACTTGGTGCAGTCCATGTGCAGAGCATTGGCTCTCTGCTCAAGGTAAGCCACCATCTCAACAACAGACAGTGCTTTCCCTCCTTCCTCTCCTTCCTCCATGTTGCTCCCCTCGGTAAGACTGATCACTCTGTAAGATTGCTCTCCCCCATCTTTAGAGGGCAGGCAACTTACTGCTGCCACAGGCATCTGCTTTGCTCCACAATCCCTTGTCCTACTCGGTAACTGCTGCTCTGTGGCCTTGGATTTGTCTGGCTCTGCTGATCTTTTCCTGCGTTTGGCCACAGAACCTTCAACATCCCAGCTGCCCTTAATTTTCATGGAGGCTGTCCGGCTGCTGCTGCCACTACTGATGGTGACATTGCTGCTGCTACTGGTGTTGTTGCATTGGTGTGCAGCAAAGATTGCAATTTTCTCCTTGGTGTTCCCTGGCTTGATCACTGCCCAGATGTCCAGAGGGCCGTCTCCTTCCTCCACCTGGTGTAAGGTGAGGGAGCTGTCTGGCTCGGATGTGGAGGAGACCAGCAGTAAGGGCTCTGTAGTGTTTGCAGAGAGCACCTTGCTGCTCTTGCCCCGGAAACAGGGAGTGTCAGCACCGAAACTGGAGCTGGGGCTGCTGCAGAAAGCACGAGCGGCTTGCACTCCAAAAGAGCGCCGACAGCTTGTCCCGTTACTAGGTGCACCCCCCGGGGAGCAGGGCTGATGTGTGGTGCGGGTGTTTGCACGTCTGTCCGTCCTCGGTACACCCTGCTGGCTTGAGAGAAGGCCTCTTAGGTTATCTTGGCTTGTCTCCAATGTCAGCTCTTTCTTTTGAAACTTGGGATATGGCTTAAGGTGCATAACTGCAAACCTAAAAACAAAAAAACAGACAAAATGTAAGTGCTTCAAGTATAAAGCGACAAAAAGTAATGAAACCATGACTCACAGATTTAAAATGCATTAAGGTTATCTCATGAGCTCTCGGTAGCCAAAAGCTCTGGAGTAAAGTTACAAATACACAGCAAAGGGACAGTTCACTACATCAGACAGCACATACTGTACAACTCACTCTATTCCTGTAAACACTTTTATCACAGTAACTGTACAGAAACTCCCTGCAAGTGCTCCTGTACAGCAAGAAAAACTATACATGGAAGAATTACGAAGCAAGATAATGTGCAGAAAAAGACATCGCGCTAAACTTGGCATTCAGGAGGGTCTGAGGTGCCAGGAAAAGTTCTCTCCGTGCCAGACACTGCCTTTTGTTCTGACTGTGTCACTCTTAAGAAAACAATTTATAGGACACCACAATATTGGTGGAACAGTTGTCTGCTTCCTGCCTTTCTCTGCAGCAAGACAAAATATGTTCTCAAACTGAGGTTCACCCAGTCCCGGGGGGATGGGGGGCTGACCTTACATAACTTCCCTGTCTCGGTTAATCTTCGACAGCAGTACACAAAAAGCACCAATGCCCACTTGCTGAAATTCAAACATGCATTTAATGAGAAGGTAAGGAGCAAAGCATAAGTCATGTCTTCCATCTATATTTCACACAGGCTATAAAGGTATCAAGCTATGAACTAGAGCATGAATACCATTTATACCAGCATAATTATGAATAACATTTCAAATCCCACTAAAGCGTACATTTCCTGTAAATGTCTTTTTTTAAAATGGCACCGTCTGTGATACCTGCATGATGCATCTGAGAAGGAACACAGTTCTCGAAAAACAAAAAAGATGATTTCTTTGATGATTCATAAACACAACATGCAGAACTATGACCTCCATTCTACAAGTAAAACCTACACTTATACCTGATAAAGCAAAAATTCAGTGACAACTTTATCTTTACTCACCTTTATCAAACCACTTCAGAGCTGTAGCAATGAGTATTGTGTAAAATATACACCTCACTTAATAACAAGAAATTTGTTGTTTTATTTAACACTACAAACCTAGAGGATTCCACAAAATAATGGTAATATTAATATAATTCTATGGAATTGGCAGCAATACTCATTAGTTTATTATACCCTGACTTACAAGACTTACAAAGTCAATTTCCCAACAGAAAATCTAAAAAATAAATAAATGGTGCTAGCAAAAATAAAAGAATAAATAAATACAGAGAACACTGTTAATTTATTCTGCTCTGAAGACATTCTAATTCACCCGGAAATCGGCTACACTGGTGATCCAAACAAATAAAACTATTAATCAGAGCCCCTGAAAAACCCACCAGTGGATTCCTAATTCCCAGTATTGCAGAACACTAGGTGCTCCACTTTATCTGATGTACTGTACCACTATGACAAGGAGTGTGTAGCAACCTAAATGCTACACACTCCTTCAAAATGAGCATATTGAAATCAAACCACAGCCCCTGCACTCAACAACAATCCCGTCAACTGACGGGTGATAGCAATTATTTTGACAAATATGTGCCCCCACTAAAGCATCTCCTTCAGTGATCGAGGAATCTCAAACACGAAGGAAGCAATAGTTTAAGAATGAAGCTCAATAACGTAAAATGCCTGCTTAAAAAGAAATAAAATATAAAATCATAAGAATATGAATTTGTATCCTTCAATGATGATGAATACTTTTTAATAGTGATAACAGAACCGTCATTCTTGCTTTGTATATCACTTTACAGATCAGGGCAAAGGTGGGAGAGAACCTTCCACAAAACACAAATGACGCCTCCCTTTGCACATCCCATAAAATCAATTTAGCCAAGAGTTCTTTTTTCCCCCCATTTCATAACGTCTGCAGTTTTCAGAGTGATTAACATTTGAAAATTATTACAGTAATTCAAAACCTGACCTCTGTGAGCCCTTTCATAAAAACACCTTAAACAGAAGTCCAGTCTGTCACAAGATTCTGTTTAAAACCACCCGAACTTAGAAACATCCTTTTGAAGGATTGGTTAAGGTGCTCGGAAGCAGAACAAAGAAAGTCCTCTGAATTCTAGCACCCACCTTAAATGGAAAGGGGCTCAAGCCGAGTATACGTTTTAAACACACCTGTCTGTTTTGCTGGTCTCTCACCTTTTCCTGAGAGAAAGTGACTTGACCTACTCTAGCCAGGCACAGCTGGGACATTTTACCTTCCCACAGCAACAAAACCCACAGACACCTCCCAGCAGATCCATCTATAGCACAGAACAGGAGCAACCACCTTACGGGAAAACCAAGGCCTCCAAAGTCTTATAAGGCAATCCTCAGGCAGGGGCTGCTGGGGGACAAGGACAAGTCACTGTGACCAAATTTGGGCTGGCATTCTCTGAAAGGGGGAGGGGTGGCACAAGTGTTTGACTGACGAGCCAAAATGAGCCTTTACTCTCACAGGGGAACAGTTTCACCTACAGGATGACCTGTCTAAGAGGAGTGAGAGGAGATGACTGGGAGACTCGGTAGCTGATTTATATTTGACACATGCCACCCCAGCCACTCGCTGTTAGCACCAATAACAACAGGGACTGCTGATCAACACTCACTCTGCTGGGCTTTCGCAGTGCTGCCATTATACACGTAGTACCCCCTTCTGTCCGTCAGCTGACAAACGACTATGAGCAGCTGCCACTTGCAATGGGCAACTTCCTTTTGTTTACAGCAGATTTTCAGAGGCTTCTATGGAAAGTATGAAGGCACTTGGTATCAAATTATCAGCAGTTCCAGTAGCGCAGATATTATCCCAGCAGGTTTTTATGAAGCACTGCTAAGCATTTTGAGAGATAAACTTGGCGTCTGAGAGAAACCAAACTTGCTCCTTGCCCTCGAAGCCACTGCATGAGCGGAACACCACTCACATATCCACAATCAGCAAGCCAGTTCGGGACAAAAAAAGGCAACTGTGGAGGTAGCCAAGCCCTGCATTGTGTAAAAGCTAGTTTTTTTTTCCTCCAAACCACTGACAGTTGGGAATTAATCTGGCATGTTTACGGTCCTTCCAGTCTGTGATGAGCTTCAAGTTCTGCTGAACACCAAGTGCTTTCATTTCAGACGAAAAGGAGGAGCTGAAATTCCTTTCAAAATATCACTCAAGAGAAACTAATTCCTGGAGATTACTGGGAGATGAAAGATTTAATCCAAATATTTGATGCAAATTTAGTTTCCATATTAGCAAACTCACACGTGTAACAAATGTCTCTCTGGTTCTGTCTGCTGCATGTGTCATTATGTTCTCCAGACATCTTCATGGAATTCACTAAACCTGATACTAAAGCAATTTACCGTTTCAGATGCAGGATTAAGCTACATGGAGAACAAAGAATGATGGAGGGTATCAAGTTATCTAAATGCACAGTGTGAATGGGCCCAGTATGTACGTATTATGTTTACGCTGCACAACTTCATTAGCTAGCTGAGACCATTTATGTTTCTGAACAAAGGCAGAGGGTATACAGGCTCCTTATTATTTCCATCCCTCGTCTTGTAAGTCAATAACGAGTTTTGTTCTGCTGGGATAATGGTGCTTTCGAAGAAAAAAAAACAGTTGCTGCTTAAATTTGGCAAACGTACAGAATATAAATCAGGGAAGTAGATAAACAATTCCGGTACTACCTTCTCAAATGTTTAAAGAAAGCCTGACATTTAAAGTATGAGTAAACGCTCAAACATTGAAGTCTAGTTTTAGAAATGTGAAATACCTTCCAGTAAGCAACGATGAAAAAACAGCAGTAGAATATTACAAAGTTAGTCACCCTGGGAGTGTTAAAGGACACATTAAATTCAGTCTAACTCCTGAACAAAAATGTGCAGAATTTAAGTTAGAACAGTGCATCCTTACAGAGCTTTGTTCAAGAAACATCACAGGGGTTAGGTGTTCCCAATTCCAGTCCTAGGAACCTCCATACCTGCAGGTTTTCATTGCAGATGAGCTCTATATTTACACGGCTCCTTAACTGAACTAACAAATTGCCTGGTTAGAACCTTTGCAAGATTTCTTCTGCTCAAAGATTAGTGACAAATTAAGAAACAATGGCTAAGAGGCCTCCTACATGTTCAGGAACTAAAAGAGTTCAAACTAAATCTATAATTAGGTTCATTAAGGGCAGATTATCGGAGTGATCAAGTGGAACAAAAACCAGGTGGTTTCTGGGTCCCCAGGATGGGGAACTCCTGTCATGGGCAGCCACAAGCACTCTGTATATAACAGTCTAGGAAGGTGCCCAGTCCTCCAAAATGAGAACAACCTTCTTTGAATTCATTGAAACAAGAGTACAAGATCCAAAAACCACAATGAATAATAAACATGTGAGCAACGTTTTAAACAGGAAGGGGCACTATGCCTAAAAATTCTTCACATCACAAACTAAGCAGGCAAAAACATCCTCTCCAGTGCGTATGTCACTTTTTCCTTATAAAGAAACGGGCCTGAGGAAACTATGGCACTGAAGAAAAAAAATGCATGGTGGTGGACAATGGGGTGAAACCGCTACCATTACCTACTTGTAGTATTTAAATAAAATGTTTTTAATTTAGTTAGTAAACTCTTGCACGTTGTACCATTCAATCAGTACTATACAGTAGCTACATTCAAAGCAACCATCTATCGGTACTGCTCATTTTTTAAAATAAAAGGCCCAGCCATTTATGTAAAACTGCAGACCAGCCTCTTCCAGCAGATTCAGCCCTACTTCTGGATCAAATTCTGTTCCCCATTCTCCAGCAGAAACGGCTCTCCTGTGCGAGCAAGCTCGTGTCAAAGAATGCTGCAGTTTACAGCAGGGTGTCGCACGAAAGGGTAACTGCAACTGCTTTTCAATAACCTGCACACTTACACAAAGCAGAAGCACCAAGTAGTTTAGCATGTCGATTTGAACTAGGATTCAGTACTCTAAGTCCTTACTCCTTAAAAAGAAAAGTTGGAATCGGTTATGAAATTGGTGATCTCAGTGCTTGTGTAATTCTATCAAACCGTTTCGCCTCTAAAAATTAATTTTTTGGAATACTGTTTGTTCATGCATGCTTGTTTGTTTTAATGCCGTCACTGCACAATACCAGTTTATGCATCGGAGGAAAATCTGAGTTATTGTTTCCAGTCTATTCAAATTCCGCTTGTGAAACCCTTACACAGATGAAATCCAAACAGCCACCCAAAGCTATTCCACTTATTTACAAAAGACAATAAGGATTAAACTGTGACTGGTATACTGAGCTGAATGTTTGTTTACAACACTTTTCTGAAACATTTTTGCATCAGGGAAAACAGTGGAATGCAGTAAAAAAAATGTAATAAAAGTACGGTTCAGCTCATTTTATTAAATCTATTGAATAGTTCAACTACTTTTTACAAGGTTGACTGTGTAAGCTACAAACTACTTCCATTTATCTAAATAATCAGAAAAACGTGCATCTGTGCAATCGTTTCCACAAACCAAAGTTTTTTATGCAATTAACCACAATGCAGCAGTATTGTTCTCAACTTAATTCAAATGAACACAGACATTCATAGAAAGATGAAAAGCATTTAACACTGCTTTTTACTTCTAAAAATCAGATTCCTGAGCCTTTTTCAAATTGATATTGTCAGAGCTCCCACTTTCACATATACTCATAACTGAAACACTTGTAATACAAACATATTATATGTTCATATATACAAATAAACCATAAGTACACTTCATAACCAAACCTCTTCCACAAAATCTCTGCACTCCATTTTCCTGTACCTTATAATTCAGTTGAGCCAGTGAGGAAGGAGGCTTTGAAACAATCGCAGACAGCCCAAAATGCATGAGGGCCATTGGTGGGGCCCTCAAACTGCCTCAAGGGCCACATACCCCCCAACCAAGGAATTAACACAAAAGTGGAAAATCAAAAGGATCCTTTCTTAAAGAAACTGTTCTAGCATTATTAAACCAAACAGTGCAGTTTATATAGGAGTAGTTTTGAGGCTACAATCTACATCTCCAAGGTGCACATACAGTCCTCAGCCCTATGGCTGCCCGCCACTCTACTGGAAACAATTATGATGATTGTTCTCTGCTACACACCTGAGGAAACAGCTACGGTTCTGGTACGAATGCCGTCAGAGTGCAGCACGTGTGCAACAACTCACCGCCAAGCAGGGTGGAGTGTGGAAGGAGCTACAGGTTTGCGTTGTTCCCTGTAGGGGGCAGCTCGGCGGGAACTCATTATATAATCACATTTCCTCAAGGCAGTGGGCTCCTCCCCCCCAGCACAGAGTGCACGGTGTCCCTCAGTCCTGCTGTTGTTCAGACTGGCCACGGGTGACCTCCTCCTTCACGAAAACTCCACACTGTACAAGAAAAACAAACAAACAAGCGTTACAACAGCGCTCTGAGCTCTCTGAATGGCCCAAACTTTGGACGAGATCAAGGGAATACCATATTTTTTGTACACAGTGACAACATATTTCTAATCACACCTTACTGCACTTTGTTCCAGTGAGATGATCAAGGGCCAGGAAAAATAAACATGTATTAGAATTATTTCTTTTTTAGTCATTTTTATTTAAACATTTCCAACTGGAAAAATTCTTCCCCATATTTTCTGGCCTAATACATTTGAGACAACAAATCAAATATCCACTGAAAATTTCTTCATAAGTACACATCTCTGGTTTCCTTTTTTCACCTCCTTTATTCCCGTTTTTAGATCACTGTTGAATTGACACAATCTGTTTAGGTACCAAGTCTGTCACGCTATGATGATTGTTCACATTTGCTCATTAAAGTATATGGTCCCATGTAAATTCTTTTTTTTTTCTGAAAAACCAATAAACAAATTGAAGATAAAACTTCTTCAGGAATTAAAGAACATGCTATAACACATGGATGAGGTTTGGAGTAATGCAGTCCAATACCTTTCTGATGGACCTGACAGCAGATTCTCCCAGTTATGCATTTAATAAAGCACCTTCTTCACACAACATTCACAAAGTTCCTTTTTGAAGACAACTGCAATACCACAAGGTCTATGAACCCATCGTTCCCCTAAAACCTCAGAATAACAGAACACTACTTCAGTTTTCTCTGAACAGTTCCTTGAGCAAAAACCTTTAAGTACTGTTTTCCTTATAGTTTGCATTTCAATTTTAATTGTTTTCATTCAGCGGGAAACAAAAAGGAGTTCCAAAACCCACAGAACTTTAAACTAAAATAATACTCCATTTATGTTGCTTCCATTCAACACGGGCCAACTCTTGCCAAATCAGTTTCAGAGCCTCTGTAATCCGTTATAAAACACAATAAAAAAAACACCAATTCCCTGGACTGCTGCAGGCAACGGTTTGAACTGATTATAGTCTACAATACTCTGCCTTTTCCAGATCTCTCACATATTCACCAAAGAAACCCTGTTATAAAAAAAAGTGAGAAACATGAGGTACAGTTTGTGCACGTACATACTTCAATGGCAAAAGTTTGCCAGCCTTGCAAATGCCACTTATTTAAAAAAAAGATCAGATTACAGATCCAAAAAAATGCTGAATGTATACAGCCTTTCGCCAGAAAAAGGCTAAAATAAGGAGCTCTCGTGTTCTCTTGCTCTCTCGCTCTCTCTCTCTGGAGAACAAGGCACTAGTTTGTTTTCAAAGCAGCATGTCAGCCATGAAGACAAGATAAGCTCAAACAAAAGCAGGTTTTGGAACTGTAGCCAACAAAGTACGAAAAGGTTACTTTCCATCCGCCCTGCCCTCACAAAAAACACATTCAGCCCAGCGGATGCAACGCTACACACACTCAGACAGTGTCAAACCCCTGCCGAACGGATGACATGGCACAGAAGGCAGCTTGGCAAGAACAAACAAACGGGTGAATAGAGGGCTTCGTAATTGCTTTCTTTTTCAACTGGCAGCCAACGCTGCCTACCGATGCCCTACGCCCCGCCTGCGTTAGATTGGCACAGCCTCCTCGGCACGGTGGAGAAACTGTCTGGCTCTATCTTTATTGACCTCAAAGTTACAGAAGATCAAGATCCCTGACATTACTGATCTCTCCCAGCACCTTCTTACTTCCTCATTCCAGTCCAGAGGTGATTCCCTCGTTTCGGCACAAAAGGTCCACTGTTTCAGCCTCTGGAGCTCCAGTCCTTGGATCTTAAACTCTGCTCCTGCTCTGTGCAGTGTAACCAGTGCACCAAACACCTTGGCTGCTCACCTAAACAGCTGCTGCGCTACAGGCAAGCTGGCTTAGCTCTTCTGCTGACAGATCCTGCAAAAAAAACCCCGAAAAAAACAGTTCATGCAGCCAATGGGAAGTGAATGTCGATTCACATGCCTATATATGGCTGAGATAATCAATACTTCTGGTGTGCTGCTGAAGCACTTTCCCAAGACGTTGATTATAAGTTAGTAACTCCTCCCACAGCTTACTATACAAAAACACAAAGATAGCGGAGTCCAGACAGAACCCTGTGACTCAGCAATGACAATGTACAGCTTCAGCAGACACAATATGAGCCAGGGATTCCCAAACTGTTGCCCAGACACACAGGTGAGACCGTTTCAAGGCACTGGAGAACCACGGAATCAGAAGAGATGATGTGGATCAGAAGATGTGTGTTGCACCTCCCAGCACTGAACCCACACATTACAGATACATGTCCTGAAATGCATTCACAGTCTGTGCATTACAATTCAAGTGAAGAAAAACATTTTCCTTTACAACTGCAGTCTGTTTTAGTCTGAAATGTTATTTCTTGCAATATTAGTGCCAATTATTTGTAAATCATTTGGCATGCAGCTGAAAAGACTTGGAAAGCACAACTATAAACCCCAGAATCTGAAAAGCCTTACAAGCTCACAAAGTTATGCAATGCACTGTCCTTCCACTGCTCTGCTATTCCTCTACTTTAATCAGCCGGCACCCAGAGATTACCCTGATAGATCCGAAATCTTTCACTGGAGGGCTAATGCACAGAAGGGAGGTTTCTTTGGATATAGAAGGCTATGTAATAAAGCTTGCACCATGCTTTAAAAATAATTGTTTTTAAGGTTATCTGTGCCTCAAAATGGCTATACAGTACAACTGTTTTTCAACAGTAAGTCACAGCAGTCAACCTCCTCTTACACAACTTGAACATGCGACAGACCGGGGAAATAAAGATTCTTCTTAAACATCTGCTTAGGGAAAAACAACTGACATGACCGTACAGATGTAATTACCTGGTACAGCTACAAGGTCAAGAAAATAATCAGTCACTAATGACCTTCCTTCAGAATCCCAGTTGTTCTGTATTTGCATGCTACCAGGTCTTGAGGTCCCTCTTCGCGAATTCAGGTCAATTTAACCTGTAATGGAAAGTAACAGAAACGGCCAACAGTTAACAATGGATACAGTAGAGATTGTTTTAAGGGAAAAGCAAATCTCACTCTTTTGTATGACGGATCAGACACGCACTTTTAGAGCAACATTCTCAAGAACTGCTATTCAGGATGTTTTTGACTTGGCTTCTCTTTTGCAAATTTACAGAGGAACAATTTATTAATTACTCCCTTCCACTGTTCTCAAATACAGAACCTCCAACAGCTTTTCACCACTGCAGTTGAGAAGGAGTTTATAATTCACTTTCATTCTTAAGTCACTGTAACATGTTCACGCACAGTTTGTTTTAAAAGTTAACCAGAAACACCACCACCTTCACAAAATGAAACGGAACACCCCATCCAAATACAATACCAGTAAAAACACAGTCTCTTTGATATACTGCAGCAACCCTGCGTGTTAGGTGTAGGATTTAGCTCCTCAAAACATTTCACAAGTATCAACCCAATCAAAATCCACACCGTCCTGGAGGAAGCTTGATCTCTCAGAAAACAGGGTGCTGTAAATAAACAACTAATCTGAAGAACCCTACCATTACTTCACTTGGATACCCTGGCTAAACATCAGTAACCAAAACAGCAAGGAGCAAAAGGGATATGAAGAAAGATTAACACACACTGCACTCAGGACTCTGAAACCACACCCTTACAATAACAATACTGAGCAAGAAACATAAAACAGGACTATAAGGTTATTAATGCCAACGCATGATTTCAAAATGATTCAAGCAGTTGCACAGTGAAATTTCAATGTTTTAGTAACTTGGAAGAGGAAAGTTGTTAGATATGCCAAGTCCAAATAAGATGTTTCTACTTCCGCTGCTAAATCACTATAGGACCTTAAAGGGAGTACAGGTCATGCTACCCAGGGTTTGAACTCCTCTTCCAATGGAGCAGAGCAGCCCTTTCCACTGGGTTTAGCACAGGATATTGTCTTTTTTTAAAGAAACGTCCATATCACAACCAGAATCTGAAAGCAGTATACTTTTGGTTTTTCTGATGTTTCTTTCTTGTCCATTATTCACCGTTACCCATTAACATTAATAAAACAAACCCTCACATCCTCCCAAGAGAAATCTTTTGCCCGGCTCAGCTTCTTCAAAAAGCATGAAACTTCAAGAAGTGTACAAAGTGAGCTCAGTACCTTTTAACTGCAGTGTAGCACAGCTCAAACTTTACAACATTCATCCATCAAAACCTTCACAATGATGTAAACCTCATCACACACAGTCATGTTCTACCTGAAACAAAAACATTTTTCCAAGAAGTATTTCAAATACTACGCTTTCAGTTATTCCTAAATCCTTGGCTGTCCAAGCTCTTCTGAGGAGCGTCTTTATACACGATTCAAAATCAAACCTGTAATTTAACTATACTCTAAAACCTACTCGGTAATTTAAAGCATTGTAGGACGACGGTGGAACACAGGCAGATAATTATGAAAATGCCGCAGTTGCTCAGACTGAATAATTAAATCTAAATAATTTGGCCTTTTAGCCATTCCCTTAAAAAGTGCTGCATTACACCCACATCAATCACAGTTCTACAGAATTAAATCCTGGCTTGTCTAAACACATTCAAGAAATGAACCACAGTTTTTAATCTCAAAGACATTATTAATAAAATGTATTTATGTGGCCGCATGCACAATTAAGGTACGCAGACGATAATACCAATAAAAAAAGGTTTTTTTTTCCCAAATCCATCGGAAGCCCTGCTGCACTTTTTTCATGCTATTCTATGCAATCGAGAAGAGAGGTCCTCAGTAACACTGTAATACAGCAGTTGGCTCTCAAAACTTTCACACACCCATATCCAACAAGCCCTGCCTTTTTAAAATATTTTCTATTTTTTAACAATGAGTAGGAAAAAATCATTTTATGCTAAGCCTGTGCCTCAATCATAATGTTAAAATGTCACACCTACACATTTTTCAAAGCCTCCAAAGGAGAGTAACAAATGGTCTCTGCCTTGAGCTGCTGTTCGCCTCCGTGCACTGAATGCTCAGCTCACAAAGCGAATGCCTTGATTGCAAGCCAGGATTAGCAGCCACAGGTCAATAAGCAAGTCTTCTGTTCAACCCATGCTGTTTGGTCAGGAAAACTGAACACTGACACTACACAGAATGCTGTGGGTCAAGCCTTTGAAATGGTGAACCTGTTAAATTATGTCAAATGGAAAAATGTTTGTTTTCTAAAACTGGTTCACCCAGGACACACCTTGTACAAACTAACTGGATAAAGCCATCATTTTTCCAGCCTATTCCCTTCTCAGTTGGTTGCCATTATGCTCTTTTTAAAGAGTCTCCCTGTTCACTTATTTAAAATTTGGAGACAATCCAGCGAGAGACTGGTTAAATATTTTGCAACCAGACCTCAAAAATGACTCCTTGTAATACTAAGGGAGCAAGGCACACATTCTAGCTTCATCCCATGTCATTCGAGTACACTTTGTTTACCTTTCATCATTGCCTTAGCATCTGCAAATCAAAAGATTTCCATCGTAATGAATGAAGGAGATAAAAGTCTTAGAACTGATTTCTTTCAAACCACAAAAAAACCAAAACCAAACACTTAACTGGAAACACAAAAACACCCTGAAACTTCTAGTAGTACACACCCATGAGCAAAGTGCACTTTCCTTGCTACTACAAAGCAGACCGGTGGTTAGCACACACCTCAAAGATAGGGACAGTTCACATCAGAGGTGTACTGAAAATGTAAGATAACGATAACCCGAGCAAGGATTCATGACTGACTGTCCCCTCCATGACATTGGGCTGCTACAATGACAGAAGTCATTTTTTTTTGTTTTACATAAACAGGTACCTGAATTTGGAAAGGTCCTAGGGGGTACCAAAAACATCCCAAAATGTCCATTCATTTGAACATATTCTTACTTAAGTAATTTGCCATTTCCTTTTGAAACAAATTTAGTATTTTATTTCCAAATACAAACAAACAGCAACAGAACCATCCCCGTCTCTTTTCCAGGAGAATCTCTTTTCCATCACGACCTCCTCAGCACCTGTTCCAACTCTAGGACGTTTTCCCGGGTCACCTGGTGAGCAAGGAGTCCTTCCAAAGCAACGCAAAACCACCCCGATCAAGGGCCAACGCACTACAGCCCCAAACAGTTCATCACCAGCAGGGCTCACACACCTCTGACAGCCATCTTCCCTCGCTGAGCGCTCCTCTGTGGAACAGGTAAGGTTTTTTTTTTTTAAACAACAGCATTTATCTACTTCAGGAAAAAATCTGTGAACTGGAAAAATGGTTGATCTCGGGGAGTGGAAAAATGTAAGCAGGCAGATCTCAGTGGTGCTTTTAACAGCACATTACACCCATAACAGCTGCTACAGCAGAGTGTGAATGGCTTAGGCTGTGCATTCGAGGGCCGACGCCCACCTTAGTCACGCCAGTGATGAGATCAGCCCATTTTCTCTTTTTTTTTCTGAAACAAAAACACTCAACTGCAGTTAAACAGCAATGTGGGAAACACAGAACCTGGGCTGCAGACGAGCCCAAGTCAATCATTAACCACATTTCTCTCTGCATGTGTAAAACGAAGTCCATGACATTTAAAACTTCCTGTGAGGCAAAACACCAGTACTGGATGTGGCACCTTGGTGAATTTGTACCTGCCTGAAGGGTACTGGAAAATATGACTGATGATTAAGCAAACAAGACTAACAACTTTGGACATATCGTAAAGCACCATGGATAAGGTGGGGAGGGAGCCATCTGAGAAAACTAAACGAAAATAAAAATTCCTTTACTTCTCCAGGGGAAACAAGGGAACATGTTAACACATCACAATCAGCAGGCCTGTGCTCTGTGGGTGACAGGTAATGTATTTTTCAGGAAAACTCTGACAAAAGGGAAGCCATAAAAATGCACTTTCCATTTTTACTGAATGCATAAAGATAGCAAGACATCCTGTAATCTCTTCCAAAGTCATGGCTTAATTGCAGCCTGACTCACTCAGAATCCATTGTATTCCATGATGTTTAAGAAGGGATTTTTTTTTTCTGCTCTTCAGCTATTCAACACAAGCAATGACACATAACAGTTTTTCCCCTTCGCTTACATTCTGTCAAACACCTAAAGCACTGCAGTGACAAATCCATGAAGATTTTGCATAACAACTACTTAGAATAAGACATTTACTCGAGCATACTTAATACAGATGAAATAACCTAAATGAAATAACCCAAATAAAAGGATGTGTTAATGCACATATGCATAGAAATAAAAAAGGAAAGATAGGCCTTGACTAAAACAAAATAATATATTAGCTGTTAAACTTCCCTAGGATATTTGGCGACACAGAAATATTCACAGCACCATAAACTAAAACTTGACCTGTCAAATAACAAGAAAGAAAACACACATGCCGTTAACTTCAAATAAGGGAGGGGTCAAACCGGCAAATGTATTTAACCATCAAATAACGTTGCAGATAAATTGAGAAAGTACAAAACCCGTACCCGATTCATCATTTAGAATCTACAAGCAAACAGCTTTTGCCACTGTCTCCCCTTACATTCGACACACTCCTCTTTAACAACTTAACACATTAAGATAATCGAGACACACCGAGATGCCTCTCCATCTATATTAATGACGTGATCCAGAAAGCAGAGGAAGGTCCACCTCTATTTTTAAATGAAATGGCTTTACTCCACGGTCACACTATACAGGTACTCATGTTTCAGCTTAAGAGTCCAGTCAGTCTCTCTGCTCAGTGGTGGAGCAAACTAGCCACAGTGATCAGAAAAGCTCGGTCTCGGCCCAACTTCACATGGTCAGGAGCAGATCACACTCGCGCCTCAGATCCTAATCTCAATCTTCAGCGTTTCTGATTCCCAGGCTAGGCTGGCAATGCAAATTTTGTAGCTCCTGTCCGCTCTGGGTACGGAGTCTTGCCATGAGGTTCCATTCATTGCTTCTTGGTGTCCACAATCCGTGTATACGGATTTAAAGCTTTCCATTTTCATTTAGCCTACTTCTGCCCTTGCATTGCACTTCCAGCTTAATTTTGTATTTTATTAACTTGCTGTACGCACATGATTGATACCCAACAGAGTGGACACAAATCTATACAATGTAACAAGTAATAGGTTTATTCCATGCTGAAAAAAGAAGAAAGAAAACGCAACGTTTCGGCCGTGGAGCCTTCTTCAGGTGTGAACAATATAATATAACCTGAACCTCACACCTGAAGAAGGCTCCACGGCCGAAACGTTGCGTTTTCTTTCTTCTTTTTTTCAGCATGGAATAAACCTATTACTTGTTCCTTTGCAGCCTACGCATGCTGACGCAGCTACCCACCTGAATCTATACAATGTAGTTCATTCACCCTGGATAAAAGTGTCCGCTAAACAAAGAACACACACCCTTAAAGCAGAAAACACATTGTGACTTTCACTGTAAAGTCCTTTAAATCAGGATGTGCCCGATTTTAAGTTACCACCACCACAACAGAGGTGTACCCCAGAACTGTCAGTCACCACAATAATTCCTGAAGGACCTGCGGAGCTCTCTCTCATATTTGGTTGTCAAGTTTTCACTATTGTTTAACAGCCTGCTGCAGGCTCCAACCACACAAGGCAATCGTAAACATTTGTGCAAAATCTGGCCCTTTAAATTATTACACTGCGTTAAAGTGAAATGCTGCAGTTCTTCAAATGAGGATATACCTACATTTTTTGGTTACTTTTTCTTCATTCAGTTTTGACATACAGGGTGAAGATTTCAAAGCAAGTCCAATGCCAATTATACTCGGCAAGAAATAAAAAATACCCACCTGTACGTAACTTCAGTACTTCTGGTATACCATTCTGAATTTTTAGAATGAGTGAGCTCAGTTCTTTACATCACAACAGACCTCACATTTAAAATACTCATCTCCAGCTGCACATAGACTAACACACTACAAAAACGAGTGCCTGTTTTCAGAGCACATGTGGTGTATCTTTTCTATACTAAAATAAAGTGTAGCACTGCCGTTTGTTCTCAGATGTGACATCAACGAGCTTTAACCTGCATGTCTGAGAACAACAATTCCTTTAAACAAAATGGCCAGATCCTCAAATGTATACACCATCCTGTAAAAGTAGACACTTCGCTTCAAGGCTGTTGCCCAGGAAAGCACCAAATCTACGCAGAGCCAACCTAAAGTCTGAAACTTGGAATGGGAACATGAAACAAGCGAAAATGAGTCTAAGTTCAAAGACAAAAGATTATTTTCAAAAACATACATATAACGCAGTATCCGACAGTGTCTGGAAATCTGCCTACTGTAGATGTTTTGCTTTTTTCAAGTCAAAAAAAGTGGAAACAGGAAATTGTTTTGACACAGCCACCATCATAATAGCAGTTTACATGCAGAACTCCAGGGAATAACCGGTACCTGACAGAGTGCAGATGGGTCAAGTTAAAACAAGCTGGCAAAACCGCCCGGGTCTTCTCCAAAAACTACTTTTTTTTTTTAAACCCTCCGCTATACTTAAAAACATTTTCAAGGTGGAAAAGAGAAATATAAATTTGAGTGTATACCTTCCCTTCCAACGCACATAAACTTCAAAACCCATTACAGATTATACTGCTTCGAAAACCACTCAAATGAATTTGCCTCAGGTTTACAGAACACTCGAACCATAACCACTTAATCATTGCATGCTACCTTCTGCAAAAAAAAAGAGGAATAAAGCCAAAACATGGCTTGAAGGATTTAAAAGAAATTCCCCTAAACAACTGTTTCCAATATAGAGACGGTTAAAGGGAAGTGGTTCAATATTTTAAAAAGTCCACATTGTTTTGAGCAAAAAAATACTGAAATTAAAACTAACTAGTCGCACTTTGCTCGAACAGCAAACTGATTTTCACGCAACTGCGGCAGTCGAACTTGCCCGCATATAAATTAAAAATAAAGTACCTTTCATGTAGCACACACTTTTTGGATGGGAAGATGCACATTTTCTCTGCATGAATGCCAATGCTTTCTGAAACCCGTAAGCCCGACATTTTCACTCAAGAGCATGTCGAATCATGCACAGATCTCCGGAACTAGTCTTTAATTTCAAACCTTAAACCTGAACCTACCTACTGTACGTCCACTTCAAAACTCTCGGGGCTGCAATTAAAGGCCTCTAAGACGTGTAAGTCGCTCCCGAAACGAGATTCCAGCTAGAATTTGAAAATAGTTCTCGGCAGTAGAAGATGAAAAACACATACCGACAGTAAATGAAAACTGCAATTCATTGGCCAACGTCGCCTTAATTTAGTTCAGAAAAACAGGAATCTTAGTTGAACTGCGCCGCCGTGGCCAGAGAACTTTGGGTTTACCCCTGTCGAGCACTTCATAAGACGGATCCATTAATTAATGATTGACACAGTATAACCGAACGCGGTATTTTTTTTCTAAAAATAAACACACACGCAAATTAAACATAAAAAAAATTGAAAAGAACTAAACAACATTCCTCACCAAACCACCGGAACAAGCTGACCTGCGCAGAAACTCGGAAATAAATGTTACACTGTGGCACTCGCAGAAATCATCCTGCCCAGAGCAGCGCCGTTCTCTGTAAGCCTCTTTCGCGTTAGCGCAATTTTTTTTATTGCAATCACTAGTATTTGAATGCAAAACAAGAATCCGCATCTACTGTTTCCTGTGCCGTTTTTTTCACATATGCGCCCAGCCTGCCCGAGTCAAACCTCTGTACTCCCTCTGTATGCAGAGCGGGGGGGGGGGGACGTCTCCCGTGTGATATAGCGCGCTGCGTCCTGACGTGCTTCTTCGAGAAGAAGCGCACGCACGAACGTGCGATTGCAAAGTCCAGTACTGTATTGTCATAAGGAAGGATACACATTGTTAAAGGTACATACAGGGTCATGATTAAGGTGCACATTGATAAACTACTATGCAGCACGCTCACGTCTCTACCTCTTTAAATTACCTAGAATGGCTTTGTTGCCTACAGCTGGTACATTATGGCAGTTTAAAAAACACTGTAACTCTACCTTGTAGGTGTAACTTCACTTGAGACTACCTGGTGACACGCGAAAAAAGTAGGAAAACACTCTGCGACCTCACGGCGTAGCCGGGAAGCGAACAGGGCAGAGGTTGTTGGGACAAAGAACACAGAGAAAATGCTCCATTAAAACTCAGTAAACGCGCACAAGTGGTTTTGGGAAATGCATGTATGTTAGCTAAACTGAGAACTTAATGCTGTTCATTTTTAAACCTAGATTAAAAAAAAACAACTTCATGCAGCATTGATTCTCCCATTACGTATAGACATCCTATTGTGTAGAGAAATGGGACGTTTCTATACAAGACGCTTCTGGTTTATTAAGGGTTGTTGTGTATTCATGCAGCACAATTCGATACAGTACATCGATACAGAGAATTTAGTGAGGAATTCTCCCCAGTGTGCTATATGTGCTGTGTATCACCGACTGTACTGTCTTAAAGTAGAAGTGTTGAGTCATAATTTCTGTGTGTCTTGGGATAAAGTCCCATCAGGAGAGAAAATTGTTACACAAGGTCTTGATACCCATTGATTTAAGCCACTCTCTGGGAGTGGTCAGTACTTCTTATGGCTAACTAGGATATATGGAGCAAGCAATATGGAACTGACAGATCAGATAAGACGGAGCCAGGCATTCAATGTTAACAAATGAACCTCAAAATCAACATAAGAAGAAACAAGGAGCAAAATGTACAGCTGTTCAATAAATGGAAAACATAATCTGTATCCTGAGTCCTAGCTCAAATATATTTGTTTTTGCTCTTTTTTGGAGCCGCAGGAGTTGTGAGATTGGAGATCTACAGTAGTAGAAGTGAAATATTCCACATCCCTGAAAGACACAAAAATGTCTCAAATTATAAACACCTCTGATATACTGGTCTGTCTCATTTCAATTCTTGTTTTTAATGACCATCTTGAAGACAAGTTCAGTTTGTTAAGTATTTTGTTAATACGTTGTATTCAATGCTGAGTACTGTCTGTGGAGCATAAAGTTATTCATATAATTGTTCCTGGCCCTATTTTCTTACGGCTGTAGTCCCTGTTTGGTATTATGACTAGGGAATAGGCAGTATTGTGACATTGTAACATTGTAACATTGTGCTGGCAGTATTAGTTCTAAGCGGATAAGTGACTAGTCTGAGACTCGTTTTTAGTCATTTGCGTGCACTGGTTATTGTACAGTGCTGCCTAAATAATTGATCCCTGGTCTTTGGTTTCTCTGCAGACTATGGTCCACACTTTCCATCATTAAAAATACATTGCTAATCTGCCCCTACATTTCTTTGCAGAGTATCTTATTGGATGAAAACAATTCAGCACCCTGAAAGCCTGTTTTTTTTCACATGGGGAAGGGGAATGTGATCTCACTGTTTTTTTAGTTTGAGTCCTCCTTTGTTATTTTGCAGGGGAATGTATAACAGGTTGAGCTGAATTGCCTTGAAGTGAGTCGTTTTTTCTCAGCTGTTCTCAAGATAAGAACTGCTAAGTCTCAACCACTTAAGTTTCTTATCTTTTGCTATGTTTATCAGTGAGAGAAACATCACATTTTGCTCCATTACTCAAAGCTTTTCTAACCTGAATTTAGTCTAGGGAATGTTTTTTCCTCTGACCAAACCAGTGAAGAATTTACAGTACTGTAGGTTCTCTGTTTTGTTTTACTGTGGGACATCAGTCATTCCAAATAAGCTGCCTTCATTCTGAAGGCAACTTATTTGATCGTTGTCGACGTCAAAACACGTTACCACTTATTAGTTGACTAAAAACAAAAACTTTGACAACATTTTGGAAATAGTTTTTGTTGAGGAATGATAATGTTGTAACAAGCTTGGCAGAGGCTATTGAGGGATTATTTTCTTCTGTATTGTGTTTGACTAGATTGTGATTAGTATGGTTTTGGCAGAACTAGATAGTTTAGAGATGTTGCTTATGCTTCATTTCATCATGCAAAGCCCTGTGCTATACAGGTTCATACACAGGTGTATGTATTGGTCCATGCAGCGGTTCATACACAGGTTTACATAGATCCAACAAAGGTCCATATACTGTTCCATACACAGGCACATACTGTACGCTGGTCCATACACAGGCCCACACACTGGTCCATATAAGGTCCATACACTGTTCCATACACAGGTCCAACATAGGCCCATACACAGGTCCATATGCAAGGCACTGCTTAATATTACAGCAACTGAAGATAAATCTGATGTTCCTAGTCAATACCCACAACATTCAAGACCCCACAGCCACTCTGTTAATGTTTCTCTTTCACCTGTCAATACGTTGCTCCTGAGTAGGGAAGCATAGTTCAGGTGTGCAAGCCCACAGGCTGAGTATCTTCTGACAAGTAAAGGTGTGCAGGGCTTGAATAAGAACATAACAACAGTTTGTAACGAGAGGAGGCTATTCAGCCCATCGAGGCCATCTGTAAAGAAACAAAAATAATATGTGAAAGTTAGTTTGAGGAAAAGGGAGAACAACAGCAAACAAAAAAACACATTGACGATTTTCTGTCATTCCAAAAAATCTTTCTATATGTATCACTCGATTAGTAAACCACAAGTGACTGTGGAGGAGTAGGGTGTGAGGACTAAGCACAGGCTGTCAGAATCTTATCACGAGCTGATGTTAATAACAGTGAAAAAAGGACTTCATTTTCACTGCAGAGCGCTAGATTTTGTCTTTCTTAATGTCACCTGTGTGTCAGCAATCTGTGGGTTGTTGAAGCCTTGAACACCATTATGCACACAACCCCCTCCTAGTGTCACCACATGATCAGCAGCAGTTCCCCACCCCAAAACCTCCCCCCCTCCCAATTAAAAAAACCAGCCCTACATCCCCCAGCACAGAACCCAAGAACTCGAGATTTTCTCAGGTTATACCGGTGCCAAGTAAAATTACAGTAACCATGCTTTTGTTGCATTATCCAGGAGAAACTAGTTTATTGAGAGAATAAAAAGAATAAAAACATACATCATTTTAGCTAACAAAGAATTGTTTTAAGGGAGCAAAAACTTTAGTCATTTGTAATTTTAAGGTACACCAGTAATCTTCAGATTGATTAGCTTCTGTAGTAGTAATCAAACACTAGGGGCAAATACCCTGTCCTCAAATGAACCTTCCTATTCAATGTTCTTTTTTTAATCAAGTAGAAAGACTGTTTCTTATACACTCTGCAAAATGCGATGCACTCAGTTTTAGAGGATGACTTTCTCACTTGAATGACAGCTGTTTCATTCTTTAGAATAATGTTCTGTAGATGAAAGTGTGACCCAATTATGAAAACGTTTTCAAATCCTAAAAATAACTAAATGTAGACGAGACTAAATTATTCCAATTAAAAATGTTTGTTTTTAAATCTTGAAATCTTGTTTGAGTGGTTTTCTGTATTAGTGCAGTTAATGATTAAGACTGCTGGAAATATCAATTTTATGCTTATTATCTCTCCCACAGATCTACAGAATGAGCTGTTGCTGTGGGTTGCAAACTTGAAGCAGACAGATCATCACCACCTTCTTCCATAAACCACCAATTCTGTTATGTCAAAATACCAACTTCAGATTTTCGATATTCCCAGTGAAGAAACGTCCTTGGTTGTTTTTTTAGTTTTCTTTCGAACTCATTATGCCCTCTCGTGGATACAAATAAAACTACAGCTTCTTTCTGTTCTGCATAGAATCGCCTCTAATGGAGAACCTTAGAACAGAGTTGCACGTCGGGATTGTGCTTGGTCTTGTACTTGGTTCATGTGAGTAGAGGCCAAAATAGACCACTGAGGTTTTCATTCCTACAGTGGATCAGAGGCGACTATTAACACATCTGCCTTTTATAAACTTTTTCTTGGAGCTCAGTACAAAAGTATCTGTATATGAAGAAATAACTAGATAATGGCAGGTAAAAAAAAAAGTATAAAATTGTTTATCATGGACCGTGCTTACTGAAGGACAAAGGAGTCTCAAAGGACAAAGGAGGTATTAAACAGTGAAATTTATTCGAGAAAAACAGTTGTGCATGGATAACACTCAAATTGTAAGGAATTCATGTGGAGATTTTTACTGCAACATTTAACAAGATAAAAAACAAAATGGAGCTGTTAATGTCGCTTAAAGCAGCAACATAATTTTACACACCCTGTAAAAATTAGGAGGAACCATTTTATTATTTACAGTTTAGAAACTCCCGAGCAACACTGTGATGGCTTACAGGGACATCAAGTCAGGGTGTCCACAGTCACCGAGGTCAAGGTGAGATCATTGTAGATGACCAGTTTGTTGATCTTGTGAAGATCTCGTATGCGATACTTGAACTCCAGAACGTGAGCCTTATTGACCGCTATCTTGAATTCGTCTGTGGTGCAGAGGATCTTCATCTGATTCAGGAAGATGACAAACACAAGAAGGGACATTTATTTTAATGCAAAGTCTCTTCTTGAGAGCCTGCGTGTTCATCATTGCTGTCATCTTCTTGATGGAAGAATATACCTGTGCTAATTCTAATAAACATCTTCCAATGACAGAAGGATACTCTGTTAGTTAAACAGTTCTACCATATACAGTGGCTTGCAAAGGTATTCACTCCCTTCCAATGATGTCTCATTTTGTTATCAGGATGTTGCCACTACCACGATTGACAATAAGGATGACTAGGAATTGACTAGACGATGCTGTGTTATACAGAACTTGCAACAGATGTAACGCTTTTCATGTCGATAAGAATGTTCCAATTTTGCCTAACTACAAATGCTTTTGCTCCATGCTTGCTTGGCTGTAAAGTCCGTGTAGGATTTGAGATGTTTTTCTAATAATGATTTCTCTCTTGCCACTCTGCCATACAGGTGAGCTTTAAAGCAGGAACGTTTCCTGGACAGCTCAGTTTGAAGGAACGTCCCAGAATCTGCCCAGGAAGTTCCTGAGTTGTATTATACACCTTCATTAATTAAATTACATTTAAAACCAAGAACAGAATGTATTTTTCCCATCCAAAGGATTGTGGGAGTACAGCCATGTGGTTGAAGATGATATTCTAGTTTCTTTCTAGAAAGAGCTGCTTATGACACTTGGATCAAATTAACTACTAATTACTCAATGAGACAGATGGATTGAATGGCCTCTGATTTGCAACATTTCTTATGTTCTAATTTTCCACGTTTTCAAAGATCCTTGCTCTTCAAGATTCATGGTTGAATCTTTGCAACGTCGGATTCATGGGTTCAAAAACACTGGTTGATTTAAAAAAAATTTACAGAGATATATATATTATTCTCAAATTACATGAATCAATATTATTGCACAAAGATAGAGACCATTCAACTGTGTGACTTCTCAAAGTAATTTTGTGCTCCTGAAGTAGGTTTGCTATAGCACAGGGGTTGAACACTTATGCAAATCACCTTTCAATATTGTAGTTTTTGATGTTTCTGTGCAGTGTTTCATCAATTTTCTTTTTTACATTTAAAGAATTTACAAATTTGTTCGTTCACTGGAGTTCTGAGTTAGCATTCGGGTGTGATTAGACATATTCACTTTAAATGGGTCTGTCACTGTGCAACAGCATGGGTCATCATGGGTTCTCCCTATACTCCAAAAACATACTGGTGGATTAACTGACTTCTGGGAAAACTGGCCCTAGTGTGAGTGTGTGCATGTCTGTGTCTGTTTGCCCTGCAGTGGGTTGGCATCCCATCCAGGGTGTATCCTGCCTCGTGCCCACTGAGTTCCAGGATAGGCTCCAGCTCCCCCTTGACCTAGAACTGGAAGAAGCGGTTAGAAAATGGATGGATTTTTGGATGGATGGGGCACCATGGGAAGGGGGTGAATACTTCTACAAGGCACTGTAGGTAGTATCCTCTTCTGGGCAGGCACAGCAGTTCTGTCCATAGGTCCTATCTGGGTTCACGCTACTGCCCTGTTTAAAGTCACTCACCTCAAAAGGCTTTCCCTCCACAAAGGGGTAGTTTCCTCGAATATGCCTCTCCTCGTGGCCCCACCGGTCGCCAATCAGAGAGTTCCTCACTATCGCCTTCTTCCCATGGTCGTTGAAGCGCGGGTTGATGTGAAAGGCGATGTCTTTGTCTCTGCAGAAGTCTAAGGTAATCCTATAGGGGCAAACAGTGAACAGTCTTTACATGAAGTTTTTACAGACCCTAACTCTTTCTCAAATGTGACCTCCCCACAAAGAATTTTTTTTCTTCATTTCTGAAATTTCTGGCCACCTCTTAAAAAACGGTAGTTTGTTTCTCTTCTCCTTGAAGATTACTCAAAATCAACAATTTTCCAGCCAATTTGATAACATAAGAACACCTCTGCTTTCTGAGAAAAACATCTTGCTGGTTCTCCAATTTTTACAAAAGATTTGTCCATCTTGTATTGCAAAAATCTTTGTGAAATATTAATTTAGCATGTTTACTATATCTTTATCATATTCTATTATTAATTGCCTATTACCTCACAATTATATACAACTCCCTTTTATATACACTTTCTGTTGTACAAAAAAGCTTTGTAATATTTTTTGCCTCCATCTTCCTCGTTGGAAGTCTAACGTCCTTTTTCAAATGTACCTTTAGCCCATTTTTCCCCATCTTTGAATCTTGGTCCCTTTTATAAAGTCTGTAGAGCACAAGCTTCCCTTCCAAGATTTTTCTTAACAACTCTATTTAACTATATAGGCCATATTTTCTCAGGCTTGGACTTTTTTAGGAATTAACTCCTTGGAGCCTTGAACATGTCTTTGATCTTTAACTGTCCTTCTCCTGGACTCCCTATTCATCATTTGCAAGACTTGCCTCGTTCTTTGTCTGCTTTTGTAAAATTACATGCCCTGATCTTTGATTCAGGTTTTAGATATTTAAAGTAATCATCAAAAGATATCATATTATCACGACAATTTCCCCAGTATTCCCAGTATCATCCAGGTGGATGCTGCACATTGGTGGTGGTGGAGGGGAGTCCCCATTATCTGTAAAGCACTTTGAGTGGAGTGTCCAGAAAAGGGCTATATAAGTGTAAGCAATTATTATTATTTCTATTCAGTCTTTTACATCTTGAAAAGATCATCTTTACAATCGATTCCTAAAAAGGAACCACTAACTATTTCAATCATGTCAGATTCAGCTTCTGTATCCGCCATCACAATATTCCAGTTTATGCGTGGCACATTGAGATCTGCCAGTAGTATAACATCAGTTTAGCAGCTTACCTTCTTGATGGCAAATTTCATTAAGCTTTCATGCCCATGTACTCACTGAGTGATCTGCAGCTACACCTAGTGGTAAGTCTTTTCAATATCTATTCTCAAGCCACCCACATCTTCTACTCTGCTTCTTGTGCCAAAACAAAAACAACCCGTGTCCATTACTTGATTTTCCCATTAACACAGCTGCCTTGTGTTCTTGCATTTTATTCCTTAAGCTTCTAGCACAAGAGCTTTTCTCATCCCACCCAAGTTGGCCTGTTGTGAGCTCTCTGCCCCCCAGTCTGCTAGTTTAAATAGTTCTCAACCCTAATAATACGCTTATTCTCATAATACCACAGATCATCGGTGTCCCTCTGGTTCAAGTTCAATTAAACCTGCTTTCACATGTCCCGTTTGTTCCAGAAGGAATCAATTTGATTAAGCTTTTTTTTGGAAATAGTGACTCAACTGAAAGCAAAGAACAGCGACAGCAATGCAATACCACCGCTATCATGGTTACGAAAAGGCTGACATCGGTACCCACATTTTAGGGTTAGGCTTGATCTCCCCAGTGATGGTTATCAACATCTTGTCGTAGACTCCTCTGGGCAGTTCCAGGGTATACGGCACAGACTGAGACAGAGAGAGGGTGACACAAGAACCTTTAAACATCCTGGAACCCACACAAGTAGCACTTAGTGCTTGGGTTGGTTTCAAACTGTTAACCAGTGTTTTAACATACCATTAAGCAGCAAACGTGGATCTATTAGTCACACTTTAGTATTACACTACAGCTTTTACAACAAAATCTATAACCTATATATCTCATATGATTTCAAAATGACTACGTTTGTAGGTACTGCTTATCAAACATTTTTCTGAATGAATGTTGAATTTTAATAACGCATTTTGTTCTGTAATAAAACAGTGAAGATGCCCTTTTGAAGTTCTCTGCTCTAGCTGTTCCCATTTGATTTCACCTGTAGACTGTTGGCTTTGTGTCGCTTTAATCAGTGTCCCCTACTCACTTCCTGTCTGGAAGGCTTTAAGAAAACGAGCCGACGTGAGTGATCCTTAAAATGAACTTAAGTGTAAGTGTTTAAGAGGCGGATCTAATTAAAGTTTTACTGAATCAAATATTCAGGTAAATGAAGGGATCGACTGAGTTATTAGGAACTATTTAGGAAGGAAAACCAGAAGATAAACTGGTCCTGGAGTTGGATTACTCCCCCTCCTGTCCCCCACTATGTTAGTGAATCACCGAAATTCCTTACCAAGGGCCCACTCACAGGGGCAGCGGGCGCCCCTGACCACGGCTGTTCTCCAGGGTTCCCAGGTGGTGTGGGCTGAGGAGGCTGTCCTGGCCAACCTTGCTGGCCAGGCTGCCCAGGCCATGCTGGTTGACCAGGCCAGGCTGGTTGATTAGGTTGACCAGGTTGCCCGGGCCAGCCTGGCTGATTGGGCTGACTGGGCCAGCCTGGCTGATTGGGCTGACCGGGTTGCCCGGGCCAGCCTGGCTGACTGGGCCAGCCTGGCTGATTGGGCTGACCGGGTTGCCCGGGCCAGCCTGGCTGACTGGGCCAGCCTGGCTGACTGGGCTGACCGGGTTGCCCAGGCCAGGCTGGTTGACCGGGTTGCCCGGGCCAAGCAGGCTGCCCAGGCTGCCCCCCACTGCCACTCTGCTGGCCTGGCCAGGGGCTGTTCTGCGTTTGCCCAGCACTTGGTTGATCATCCCCACCCAGAGCATCTGTGAGCTGTCACATTAAAAGAGAAAGAAAATCATTTCCTCATACCACCAGCCACCACCCCCCCCAGCTCAACTACAACCAAATAAAATAATTGGTTTATACTGACTGGTTCATGCAATCCACCCAGCACTCCATTATCGACTAATAACTTTCAAATCTCCTCTTTCATTTCCAGATGGCTGTCTTTCAGCTGTAACATGCCTCCCCCAGGAACTTGTCTCTCGCGTTTCTGCCAACTGATCCACTTTTTTTACTTACTTCCTACCCAGTTGCATCGCTTTTCTCTTTTTTTTTCCCCTGCAGTGGCTATATTTAGACCAAATACGATAAAAGAAACCAAAAGGGTAACTTACTGAAAGTCCATCGCTCATTTTGTCAGCAAATGAAGACCGTGTGTTCTTAACAACTCTGTTAAAGATAACAGGAACCTATGAAGCACCTCAGAAATTCAGCTGGAGTATTACAATCATGCAATAAAGAAATACTAACTGAGAGCTCAGGTAGAAGACACTAAGGGTAACAAGGTTAGGCACAGGGCTCTGACTGCGGACAGTTTCACTAACGAGGCCACTCAGGATTATGACCATAAGTGAAAAATGTATGTTATATATGGGGTAGGTTAATGTTTTATTTGATATTATCAGCATCTTCATCTCACTCTCCACGATGCAACGAGCTTTTATACGAGTTTATCATGGACACCACAGTGTACGTTTATTGTAAGAAACGTCTACATAAATCTGGTGGATTACAGTACTTCTAAAATCAGTGCTGCATATTAGTGAAGACATGAATGTAGGATTTCTTAGAGAAATTCCCCATACATATTTGGCAGGTTTGAATGCTGTGACCCCTACCTGTCAGACTCCACAGTAAAGAATCATGCGCTTTTAGGCACCTCCTCTCAAGGAAACTTGAGAGGTCCTAGTCCTCCACAATACCATGTAGTGAAGATGGAGTTATTTTTGTTGTTGTTATTTTAAGCTATAGTGTCTTGGCTACACTAGGCCTCCTCAGAACTGAGTTTGAGGCCCATAAATTAAAGATATAGTGGATAGAGAATCCAGATAGTGATTATAAAAAATGCTATTGGATTAATACACACCATGCTTCCCAATTTCTAGCTGCGATAAGTAGCACAACAACTGATCTATGAGGTGAATACATAATAAGCTAGTAAAAAAAAACAGACATTCAAAACCTGAGCTGCAGTTAGTGATTACCGAGTGAACTACCTCACTAGATGATGCATGCGAAAATAGCATTCAGCTCCAACTCAGAACTCTAGATGACATTGGCAACTATTCAAAAGATCTCTACAGAAGCAGTGATAAATACTTGGTAAACTTGTTTTCAAATACACAGAGAATCGTTTTCTGATAATTAAAACATGAGAAAAATCGGACTCCACCGGTGTGTTCCAAGGGAATTACTCTTAATACTGGGCACAACCTTTTGCCAGCCCCTCATTGAGCATGTTGCTTAATGAATCAAATTTAAAGTTTTTTGTAAGTAGCCAGCAATTGATTTAGATTGAACTATGTAGCCTGGAGGTCTGTAGCTCTCCAGGAACCTGTGGAACAGGTTCTCCACCTCTGACATAAAGAGCCTAAGTTTACATTGTGGAAGAACTGCATTTCTAACCTTGTTTTTTGCCCACAGTATGAAATACTGACTGCAGTTTGTTTTTTACTTTGTATCCAGCAGAGGGCTCAATCTTATATACTGACTGTAATTCAACAATGCAACAAGATGCCAAAAAAAAAAATACAGGGTTCACAAATGGCTTGCACATTCATTTTCATGTTTTCAAGCAGTCATATGGAGTTTTTATCAAGATTATAGGCGAGAGTCTTTTCTTAAAAGAAGGAAGCCACCTAACAACTACAGCACCTTTGGGCATACTGATAATAAATGCCCTCCCCTGTCATCCATTTCATAATGGGATGTTAATAATTGATAATACAGCTTTCAAATGCAGCATCAGACAAGCCCCATTTTGTGCTGTGATATCCCTTTTGTAGAAGTGGAAGGTCTATAAACGTTTGTGCTAATTATCATTTCTGGTTATGACATACATATTCACAGAAGGAGTAAATGAAATGAAATGCTATTTTGCAGTTGATTAATCCACATACTGGATCAACCATTTCCTACATCACTTAAACAGGGGGTGTCCAAACCACAGTCGCAATGCTCTTGGGCATATTACAGTCTGATACTCTGAAGCCGCAGGAATTGGACAGGTGACAGAAGCACCAATGTGGAGTTGCATCTACACATTCTGAAGGAGAATGTCAGACCATCCACTCGTCAGCTAAAAGTGGGTTTTATAGCAAGACAATGTTCCTAAACATACAGTGGTGTGAAAAAGTGTTTGCCCCCTTCCTGATTTCTTATTTTTTTGCATGTTTGTCACACTGAAATGTTTCAGATCATCAAACAAATTGAAATATTAGACAAAGAAAACACAAGTAAACACAAAATGCAGTTTTTAAATGAAGGTTTTTATTATTAAGGGAAAAAAAAATCCAAACCTACATGGCCCTGTGTGAAAAAGTGATTGCCCCCTAAACCTAATAACTGGTTGGGCCACCCTTAGCAGCAACAACTGCAATCAAGCGTTTGCAATAACTGGCAATGAGTCTTTTACAGCGCTGTGGAGGAATTTTGGCCCACTGATCTTTGCAGAATTGTTGTAATTCAGCCACATTGGAGGGTTTCGAGCCTTAACCGTTTTTTTAAGGTCATGCCGTAACATCTCAATCGGATTCAGGTCAGGACTTTGACTAGGCCACTCCAAAGTCTTCATTTTGTTTTTCTTAAGCCATTCAGAGGTGGACTTGCTGGTGTGTTTTGGATCATTGTCCTGCTGCAGAACCCAAGTGCGCTTCAGCTTGAGGTCACGAACAGATGGCAGGACATTCTCCTTCAGGATTTTTTGGTAGACAGCAGAATTCATGGTTCCATTTACCACAGCAAGTCTTCCAGGTCCTGAAGCAGCAAAACAGCCCCAGACCATCACACTACCACCACCATATTTTACTGTTGGTATGATGTTCCTTTTCTGAAATGCTGTGTTACTTTTACGCCAGATGTAATGGGACACACACCTTCCAAGAAGTCCAACTTTTGTCTCGTCAGTCCACAGAGTATTTTCCCAAAAGTCTTGGGGATCATCAAGATGTTTTCTGGCAAAACTGAGACGAGCCTTTATGTTCTTTTTGCTCAGCAGTGGTTTTCGTCTTGGAACTCTGCCATGTAGGCCATTTTTGCCCAGTCTCTTTCTTATGGTGGAGTCATGAACACTGACCTTAACTGAGGCAAGTGAAGCCTGCAGTTCTATGGATGTTGTTGTGGGTTTTTTTCTGACCTCTTGGATGAGTCGTCGCTGCGCTCTTGGGGTAATTTTGGTCAGCCGGCCACTCCTGGGAAGGTTCACCACTGTTCCATGTTTTCGCCATTTGTGGATAATGGCTCTCACTGTGGTTCGCTGGAGTCCCAAAGCTTTAGAAATGGCTTTATAACCTTTTCCAGACTGATAAATCTCAATTACTCTGTTTCTCATTTGTTCCTGAATTTCTTTGGATCACAGCATGATGTCTAGCTTTTGAAGATCTTTTGGTCTACTTCACTTTGTCAGGCAGGTCCTATTTAAGTGATTTCTTGATTGAGAACAGGTGCGGCAGTAATCAGGCCTGGGTGTGGCTAGAGAAATTGAACTCTGCTTTCCAAAGATGTGATAAACCACAGTTGATTTATGTTTTAACAGGGGGGGGGAATCACTTTTTCACACAGGGCCATGTAGGTTTGGATTTTTTTTCCCTTAATAATAAAAACCTTCATTTAAAAACTGCATTTTGTGTTTACTTGTGTTTTCTTTGTCTAAGATTTCAATTTGTTTGATGATCTGAAACATTTCAGTGTGACAAACATGCAAAAAAATAAGAAATCAGGAAGGGGGCAAACACTTTTTCACACCACTGTACAAGTAGATCTTCAACTGAATGGCTAACGAAGCAGAGGTTTTGCATTTTGGAGTGGCCAAGTCCAGACCTAAACCCCACTGAACTGCCATGGCAGAACCTGAAGTGAGCTTTCTTCTGTTTCTTCTAAAATTCCTAAAACCTGAAGTGGGAGACTGATGAACAGTTACAGAAAAACGTCTAGCTGAAACCTTCGCTGCTGAAGGATTTGCCACCCATTACTGAATCTAAGAGTTCACAGACTTGTCACACAAATGGACATACTGTTGGACCATTTTGTTAATTAAATAATCTAAATAGAACTCATGTCTCTGCATTACATGTTTAATCAGGTTACCCTCATTTTTCTTAAGACCTTCATGAGGATCTTATAACGTCTTAGGCCAAAAATACAGTGAGAGTACCGCTCAACTGAACTACACACAAACATTTTCTCAGTACTGTATGCAAATATGAAAATTAAAATATACACTTCAGTAACATTTTCTGTAGACCACTAAATAAATCATTCCACCAGCAGCTGAAATATAGGGAAAATATGCTGTACGCCAATGACAATGTAATGCGTATGTTCGTCTTGAGTTTTGTCTCTTGTGTTGTAAAGCGGTCTTTAAGATAAGCTTTTTACTTGAATAATATGAAATATAAAGGGTTTCCAGCAAAATGGTACATATAAAATATGTACTATCACTCATGTAAATTATTTAAGATGGAGGCTTATTTTCAAAACAGATTCAATCCTCCCGTTTCTGTATTAAAAGACGTCCTTATCCTCTGAAATACTGCAGTTTTGTTTCAGTTCTGCATCCAGAGTACTCAAATGAAACAAGCTGTCTAGAGATAGACGAGAATAATAGTTGGTTTTACCTGCGTGTTGCTGCTGAAAGTTGTCTCCAGTACAGGTAAAAGCAAAGACGAGCTCTCACGCAGAAGTGTTAAGCGGTTCACAGCCTGCAGTTCACAAACGAGACCACACCTCGACTCGAATGTCAGGCTCTTAAATGACCACACCCATTAAGACAAATATTGTGATAAACAAGCAGGGAGCTGTTTCTCGAAGCAGTTTTAACTGCTTTGGCGGACTAAATTAATCCAGTCACTGACATCAGACTTGCTTTGGTTTCAGCTGTCGGGCTAAATAAAATCGCCAGGTTGAAATACCCAATCTACCCGCGCGTTAAATCCCCACTTCAGAAAGCAGGAGCGGCCGAGCATCGAATCCTTCACCCACACCAGCAATACCACGTTCGTCTTATTCCTGACACCAGGAGTTCCAGCTCCTTGTGGAAAACTATAAGGAGATAAAATCTGTTCTAATGGCAATAGCGTAGCCGCTGTATAAACCAGAGAATACCCCTGCAATCACTGATTGCACTGACTTACATTATTATGGCAATGAAGTGGAGCTCTTACTTAAGCCTTGATGTAGTTGTACAATATTGCTTTTATGCAGCAGTAATGTATGCATGTAGCTGTACCAAAATGGGAGGAGCTGGCAGTAGGTCAAGACAAAATATAAGAATATCGTCCGCAATTGTATTTGCACAGTGTAGTGCAGCCCTCTGGATGAAAATGTTCCCTAACCTTAGCCAACAACATGAAGTGTGAGCAAAAGAAAACTGGAGGAGGAGGAGGAATCAACATCAACACAATAAGGAATGGAATCCTTTATTTGGTTATTGTCTCTTTTCTTTTCTCAATTATTGATGTGAATCAGCTAGTATAGGTGAGCCCCCCAAGTTTGTAAAAACTCTCAAGCCAGGTATAAATGTGACCTAATGGAATAAAAACATAACCCAAATACCATTAGATAAAAGTATATCACCAGTTATCTACAATGATGTTCAGCTATGGAGTCTCTCTCAGCCATACCACCTGGCTGATCCATACGAATGAGAGGGGAAAGGTATGGGAGGCGGCAATGTTCTGGTGCAGAGCAGATTCCATAATGATGTCACGTAGATTTACTGAGTACTACACAACCCCAAGACATGCACTACTCAGCCTTACAAAGAATTTAAGTGAAAGGGAGACTTAAAATACTTCATGGAAAACCATGAAACTTTATATTTTATAAGTAAATATTTAGCTCTTTTTAAAGAAAACACTCAACAAAGGTACAGAAATGAGTAAACAGTGCCCTTCATGAAACAAATGCATCGTACTATATTCAACAGGCTCATTCATATCTGTCCATTCAAAGATGAAGTCAAAAAGGACTCTAAATGTTCCAGGATAGGATGTGTTTATCACCTATCCGTGAGCAATTAATACCAACATTTGACTCGATTATGAACAAAAATATTTTGTTTTATTTATTATTTTTGTTTTATATCTTTAAAGAAGAAATGCATGGGTGAATTGAATCACCCCCCGATCAGGATGGTCTGCTTTTATTGTTTATCTTTGGTGATGTCTGAAACCTAATCTTATGGTGTGGTTTGGTTTTCCCTTGTAACATTCTTTAAAGGACAAGAGTCAAATCTGCACAGGACGCACCCTGTCTGTCACACCCACAGAGCAGAATTCACAAGTAAAACACTGGCCATTGAGAAACAGTGCAAAGTGTAAGATTGATGCCTTCCAGCATTATAAACTTTCCCACATGTAGAGCGCAATTAAGATTTGGTGTTGCCAAGATCAAGAGTGTAAGGAACTAAGATTGTGTTTATGCCTTCATTAAGTGAACCTCCTCCAGTATAATGTATGAGAGTGAGAAAATACCTGAGGATTACCGGAGGATTGATGGCTGTCAGACAATACTCAAGTTTCTGCTTCTGTAAACTAACAATGCTATAACTGTAGTCATTCCTGTTGCTCTGGAAACTAGGGAGGGGTCAGGAGCCACAGACAGTCAGAGGTATGATTTACTTCTGTATTCTAGGGAGAAGCATAGGCACACACCCACAAAACAAGAAAAGCTTACACTAGGTGTTTGACTCCATCTACATTAAAAACAGATTTGATAAAACCATTTTTTTACCCACAAGCTCTCATTTTTAATTGAACTTAAATAAGGAAATCACAGACTATGGTAGGATTTCATTCTGCCATAATATGAACTCTTTTGTGTTCTTTTTCAGCACTAGGACCTGTAAAATGTCCCAACAGTGAGGGAAGGGTATGCTTTTTAACTTAAAGAATTATAAAGATAAAGAATTGATTTGTAAAGTGTCAGATACATATGTAAAATTAGATTAATCTAAGGTCAAATGCCATCATTACTTTTGCACTCAATTGTAATGGCTATGGGTCATATTTAGTTACACAATCACATATGCACACAGAGCCGCAAGTGCAAAATGTAAACTTTGCAGTCATGAGACTGTTGCTCATGAAAAAAAGCACGTCTAAACTTGATGACTGTAGAGACTGTCTTTGCTATACCATTGCCATGGAAACCACTGACAGAGCACGAGCTTCAGCATAACTGCCATTACCGAAATGCCTAACCCTCCCCACCCTCTGCCATGTGGAAAAGTCAACTCAGCACACACTGAGGCACTCTGTACTCTGGGCTCTGTCCACTAAACTAACTGCCAGGGCAATAAACAAGACTCCTGTCTGAATAACCATGGAACATCTCACAGAAACAGGCCCATTGCAATCAATGGGACACTTGCAGATTTAATCTACCAGCTGACAAGTATGTCTGTTTTCAGGCAAACACAAAACATTCACTCTATGTGGAGCACTGTACTGTAGGATAGCAGCTCACAGTTTTTCTAAAGAACACGTGCAGAAAACAAAAATTAAACAGTCAACAGGAGGAACATTTAAGTTTTAGACAATGCAAAACATTTTATTTTTTTCATATTGCGATTATTACAAACTCAAATAACAATCAAGTTCTGAAGTAATATGGTCAGAGAAAACAGATTACTTTCATATTGAAATCACAATATAGTTCCCGTCTTGAAGCACTATATAAGATAGCCATTGTGCTAGTGTGGATGACTTCTGAAGATACACAGGGATTTTCTCAATTTTGAAATAAATTACTACCTTTGGTAATTAAATCTAACGTCCTACTGTATAAAACCAGAAGATGATTTTTTAAATTATTCATTTAGCAATTGTTATGCAGTTGTGCTTTCCCTAAAGTGTTCTGTTTGGCACGCTTGTTCATTATACTATTGTAGTTGTACAACACAAGTGTGATATTTTTGGTGGTCAGGGAGTATTTTCATTCTTCCCAATAAAATATAAAGTTCATCTCAAAGCCACAAACCCAAATAAACTAGAGTGGATATTTGCTGGACTAGCACATGACAATGGCTTTGACATTTCTGTCTTTGCTGTGCTTTAAAAGATTGATTTCAAAAAGTGTATTCTTGCGTTTGGACAAATCTTGTTTTTAAGCTCTTCTCCAATTGAATGGCTTGACGAGATGCAGTTTTCCTCTAATTTAAATCCACCATACTGACAACTGATGCCATTCTGTTTTAGATAAATATTGAGGGCAACAGCTCAGCTTAAATGTTACAGACATGATTTTAAAGGTAAATGCAGGTCAACATAAAGGCTGAGAAACTACAGTTTAATCAGAAAAATAGAAAATTAAATTTTCTGATCTAAACCTGATCTAAACAGAGACAGAAACAGGGCTGTTTTAAAATTAAAAACCCTTCACATGCATTTCTTTACCAGTTTATATATAAAAGTAACAGCAGACATGCATCAGAATAAAAAAAATGTTCCTATGTTTGAAAAGACTTACAAAATTTTCTATAAAAGAGAAGAAGCAGAGCTTTTTCTGGAATACCATAAAGATTGCAGCCTGCATCCATTCAAGTATATTTATGTGCCTTAATCAAACCCTTAGTCAATAACGGTGTACATACTGTACATTATACATAGAATTTGTTTTATTTATGCACCTTCTCCTTACGTTTTGTGTGTTTTAGTGCTGCAGCCTGTAGGGCAATATTCTTGGACATTACAGCATGCAGATGGATAATAATTGTCCTATACTTGCAAATTAATCAAGTATAACATTAATCATATTATTTAAACGTATCACTGCAACGTCCTAGAGTACACTCCAGGTAGCTCTAGTACTTTGGCTAGTGCTGCAGTAAGACCTGCTGGATGCCAAGTGAAGGCAGTAGTCCCAGCGAGGCCTGTGGGTGTTAGACCATGCTGGGAGTTACACTGAACAGAGTCACGTCCCCCTGGACTCGCAGCAGGGTCACGTCCTTCAGCGGCTGCACACGGTGCCTGAACTCCAGCAGGTGAACTCCGTCCACTGCGACTTTATACACCTCCTCCTCGCACAAGACTTTAATCTGAAAGGAGCAAGAAAAGGTTGTTAAGGTTACATGTCGCAAAGGCAACAAGCAGAGGTTGACCCCACACTGAAAAGTAGAATGAGAGATCATTACATTTTCCAAAACAAGCACCCTTGCAATCTCACATTTGAAGAGGCGCCACAACTGAAACACAATTTTTTCCACTCGGTGTGAAATTAACCTCTACTTGTTCCTTTGCAGCTCACAGCTCACATGCTAGGAATCATCCTGAAATGCCCCCCCCCATTACATCTTAAGATATTAGCACTTTTCATAACCTCAGTTCAGCATCAAAGGGATTTTGCTTTATTTTCTTCTTTTATTATTTCACAGAGTCTGTGAAGTTCTTAATCACAATGCCTCTACACTGGAGTTATGTTCCATAGTAGGCAGTACCCAGGCTTCAATTCATGTATTCTGTAAAAGAATCATTTTCTCTTATTTTCTGTATAAGAGCAAACATCTGATTGAACCACACTCACACATACTGTACATCACAGGATACAAGACCACCACTATTTGACCTTATCTTTTAATTACTGAGGAATAGGAAGTCATTAATTGTGTAAGACAGGACATATAAAGGGGAGTGTAGCTGCTAATTATATGGAGTTAAATAATATGAAATATCTGAAGTTTTACAAAGTGTCATTATCACACCCAGCGTGTTTTTAAAGATCCTATATACTGTAGCTGTAACTGTGAAGAGACTGGAGAAGAATAAGAATAAGAATAAGAATAACAAAATTCTAAGTATTTTCCTGTAGTGCAGGAATGCCTCTATATTCCTAAAACTGAAATGATAACATATAGAGGATACAGTTATTCCTTAAACAGACTGATCATTGCCAAATATGTAATTTGACTCTCATTGCATGGCATTGTTCCTTAAAGAAAATGGATAAAATAACTGAAGTGTCCTGTTAGTCTGTTGAGAAATGTTAAAAGAGAACAGAAGCCATTCCTTCCCCGAGTTATTAACACAGGCAGAGTTGTTGAGTTGGTTATTTAATATAATATAATTTAATATAATTAAAACTATAATATTCAGCTGTTACCCTCTTACCTCGAAACGCTTCCCCTGCTCAAAGGGAAACCCTCCCTGTCTCTCTTCGGGGCCCCAGCCCCCGTTTAAAAACGAGTTGCGGACCACCGTGTTCTCAGTGAACCGAGGGTTGAAGTGAAAGGCCACATCCGAGCCACGTACAAAATCAAAGTGAAACCTGAAATACAACCAGGACATCCCTGAATCTGTGAGGGAAACGGAAACAGTACCGACAGCGGGCCTCCCCCCTGCTGTGAACAGACTTTCGTTCTACTCATCCTCGAGATTTCACACCTGTATCGGTCGTCTATTGTTCCACTTCCTGCTGCGTTTCTATTTTACTGTCAGCGGTGTTACAGCAAACGAGAGAATCAAGTGACTGAAGGAAAACATCGAGCCCCAAGCAAAAGCCGACAACAGGAAGATCGAAGATCTAAGATGTAGGGAATATGTAAGAGGTCTCTTCAAAGATAAGAGTGAACATCCTGGAGAACTGGAGGAAGAAGAGCTTGTGTTGAGGAGGGCAGGCAAGCATAAAATGAACTATGTAGGAAGAAGTGGAAATGATGGTCAAGACTTTGAAAAAGCAACAAGATCACTGGTTTTGACAGGAATTCCAGTTGTGAATATTTGTGCAGCAGTTACGCAGAATATACAATGAAATATGGAAGAGTGGAACAAGGCCCAATTCCTGGTGTCCATCCATTGTCACAATGTTTCCAAAGGCAGGAAACCCAAAGGACTGTGCAGGTTGGATGCCATATCTCTTGTGAGAGGGTAAAAGATAGAACACAGAAGAATAAAATACCTTAGGTTTGCCAACTAGATAGACCTAGCTGTAACAGATGAGGAAAGAAGCAGTTGAGAGACAGTAGTGAGGACTATAGACTGTATAAACAAGGATAAATGGAAAGAAATAGGAATATGTAGAAATGGTGCTGACACATAAGAAGTTAGAATGTGAGGAACAGTTTGTTATATTTTGGAAGTTTAATAACAGGAGACAGTAAATGCAAGAACAGTGAACAACAGGAGCAGCATTAGGGACATCTGGTAGACTAAAAGAAATCTGGGAGAATGGCAACCTAACCTCCTGTTTCCTTGATTTGGACCTTGAAGAAAAGAGCAACAGGAAGGATGAATGCATTTCTAGAAGAGCTACAGGAAGATTTTAAAAAGCAACTGGTAGCAAAATATAAGAGAGGATGGTTTTGGAATCTATCAGAAAAGAATGAAGAAGGGTCTCACAGGCCTGGTCACTCTTGGGTGCATTCTAGGGAGGAAATGACTGATTGTTTGATTGAGTTACAGCTGGATTTTAAAGTCAAAATGCACAATCAAAGAGCAATGCTTGTATAGACAGCGCAGCTATGTGTTCTGAAACATTAAGCATTTAAATGTGCGTTTCACCTTACAGGAAGTCTCTTTACCAGTGCATCAAAAAAAAATACAGATGGGTCACTCTTTTAAACTATCGGTGCTTCGTCAGGCTCTGGATCATTTATGTGAGGTTTGGGGCTGGGCAGAAGAGTCTGGAGTGCTTTCAGAGGATCAAGAACATGTCCCAAGTCCTTTAATAATGAGAGAGAAGCCTGTGTTGGTGTTACCTCTCCGAGTTCTTTGTAGGTTCTCCTACGATGGTGATCATCAGGCGTGGCAACACCCCTGCCTGTAAGGGCAGCTCATAGGGAACGGTCTGAAATAAGAAGGACACCTTTAAATACACGATTTCTTACTGAAATCGTCCTTCAGAAGCAATAAAACTAAGAATTCCTGCTGCCTTTTTACTGTGTGTAATGAGGAATTCTTATTATTGCTGTTTTTGTTGAGTGAGTTAAGGAAGAATTTAAATAAGAACCAATGTTTTACATACAGGAAGATGTTATGTCCATGAAATTTCCATGAAGCACTCAAACATCTGAAAAACAACACCAGCTGTCTAGTCTGAAGATCCAGCTTTAGCAAGAATTTTACTGAAAAGCAGCAGAGAATGTCAATAACCTGCTGGTGCTGTTGTTAAGCAACACAAAGGGCAGTACTTATGGAAGTGGGAGTGACTGCATGTTTCTCCATCACATTTCTTATATAAATACCTAGAAAGGCAAACAAATGGTATAGACACTTTAAAGAAGAATGTATAGCAGTTGGTATAAAATGGTTATAGGTGTTTACAGTAGTTAATGCTGCACCTACAGTAAATACAGCAAAATGACCCTTCCCTTGCATGTTTACAATACATTGGCCTTTTCCTGTAAATTTGAATAAACCTTAGTGGAGATTTTGTTCATTCCAACAGGGTGAAAACTGCTTTCTCCACGGAAGTCTTTGATGGTGTCAGAAAAGCACTACTTACGGATGAATTTGTAAGATCTGTGCTGTTTAACTTCAATACACTGCCATGATAAAACAGGAAAGGCAGTTGAGGAAAGAATCAAGTACGCGTTTCCGTAAGGATACAGGCAAGTATGATCATATCCGCACTGTTGTGTACATATGAAGATGATGTTCAGAAGTCCAGCCCGTAATGCAGTCTAGAACTGCATCTATTGAGAACTTTTATACATAATTCTCCCAAAGCTCTAAATTTAATCAAACTTAAGACCTCTTACCAATCACAAACTAAAAGCTCTATACCCAGTGGCAGCTTTTTGTTGTCCAAGGGCTTCTGGATGCTAAACAACAGTAACTACTATCAAACACTGGGCGTGTTGTTCAAAGTGCTAAGGGTTTCAAAGGTAAGGTTTAATCCAGGCCTACGTACGGTACTGCAGTTATAAACAGGCTCCTATAATATCCTACTATTTTAAACTCTGGCATGTTTAAGACAAGCATAGAGGAATAATCTTATGAAGCCATGGGTTAGTTGGCTGTACCGTATTGATGGCAAAAAATACTTTTCTGTTCTCCTTCTTCCACAGAAGTCATCCAAGGTTGGATGACATGAGGCTAGAAAAAGCCTCTTCTGAAGACCCCTTAATGTAAAAAACATTCCAGCAGCTAGGAACCACTCCCAGAATATTTCAGCTTGACACAACACATTTCATTCAGGTATGAGTTCACAAAATAAAAATATTTTAAAATGTATTGAATCCTTTTATCTTTTCAGATATTCTGTACACTTTAGCAGATTAGAATTTGTTGACCTGCCCGTGTGAACACTGCACACTTTTAAAAGACAGCATTACATTCCTGAAGACGGAAAAAGACTTGTCTTTTTGTTTGAAAAATACTTGTGGTTCCTTGAAATTGCCTGAAGGAAAAAAGCCATATCTAACGAACGAATGTCACTCGTATTCATAACGTTGTAGAGAGAACGAAACATTGTGGAGGAAAGTTAAAAATCTGCCGAGGCCTAAAAATGTCTGAAGACATCTAATGTCACTTAAAGTTTGCCATCACTATGAATCAAAACCTGAAAACACAAGGCTGCACTTTTTTCTCTTAGGCCTCTCTCATTTCTGTGTATTATCCTAAACCACAAGTACAAGACTTTGGATATTATCCTCCATAAGGTTACAGGCCTTGCAAATCATGTGCTCAAAAGTTAAAAACCTACAGCATTTTAAAAAATTGTTGTCCATTTCAGAACCAAGACATACCTGGACACATGGACACAGATTGAATTCTTTGCAGTTAAGACAAAAATCATGTATAAAAATAGAACGACAGGATCACAGGCATGGCAGCTGCTCAAAGATAATGTAGTTTTAATTAATTTTCATGGAGATATTTGTTCATATAAATGAAGGACAATCATTATTAAGCTCATGGTGTTTTGCTGTTGAGGAATGGTCTCACTCTATGAACTCAGTGGTTGTACAATTTTGCAAAGCAGGAACCAATTGGTGGAATGATATGACACTTTAATCATACACATGCAAGAAAATCCACTGCTGACAGCTAATACACAAATTCTTGACATCTTCTATTAAGAGTTTGCTTGGTTTTATTAAACAAGTCCACACAAAAGACAACCAAAAATACTGATTTATGTACAGCATTTTACCCATGATACTGTATATGGTAATTACAAGCAAATGCACTGTATATTACTCAAGGAAAACAACCCTTATTTCCAGCAGGCATCGCTGTCTGCAAGTTGCCACACTTCAACATCATCAGCAGGTCAAACCCATCAGTGAAAAGAGACAAAGTTGTCCAAGCTGAACTTCAGAAAGGAAAAAAAAAAGAAGGCAGTAGAACTGTGATGTCTTCATCCGTTAAATTGTGGGAGAAATCACTGCGATCAAATGTATGGTGGGTTATATCTGGGCTGAAAGAAAAGAATACATTATTTTGAATCCCTGAGAATCTCTTTAAGTTACGATACACGCCTCCACCTCTACAACTGTTCATACACCAGAGAAGCCTGTAGAACTGCCACCAGACCAAAGGGAACATTAAACCTGTGCACCAGATTCATTCCCACACCATAGAACACCAGGTAGAAACTTGCTACACACTGCACGCTGCCCTTACAGGTACCAGTTTCCTATAGGGGTATTAAACCTACAGCATAAGAGACAGAACAAACGTTCTCCTCTACAGAATAGGAACATGTTTGTCTTATAACAGAACAGAATGAGCTTGTCCACTTTACCAACAACATGTTAAAGCATTCTGCTTTCTTTGACCACTGCCAATATTAAGGTTGATCTTTAACATGTTCTTTTTCTATATTTTGACCTGTGTTTGAACATTTCCTACCCTGCGTGTACACATTTCCTTCTGTTCTACTGTTCAGAACACTGTACACGGTACAATGCAGAGATGGAAGTACTATAGAGGCATTTGCAAAATGCCTCAGAATCACATTCCCTGAGTTTTTGGTGAAAAGGGAAGGACAGCAGCAGAGCTGTATAATAAGTACATTTTGGTCAAATCTTCAGGTCATGATCTATAATGACACAAGAATAATGTAAGGTGATACATAATTTGTTATTCCTTTCTGCTATAATTTTCCACTGCAAAACTGGCCACCCAGTTGGTTTCTCTGTGGTTGTTTAGCCACTGATACGCCTCCACTACGTCACACCTCACGGGAACCGGCAGGACTATGGCCATCGCTCCCCGCTCCCCGCCAGGCGATGGGCCGAGAGTACAGTACTTCCACCTCTGCGTGAAGGGTGTAGAACTCATGACCTTAGAGGTCCTCACTCACCAGGGCTCCCCCAGGAGCAGGGGGTCCACCGAAGGAAGGGGTGGGAAAGGGGTTCCAGGGCCCAGCAGATCCTGGGGGGCCTGCGGGGCCCGGCTGACCTGGGAAGGTCCCCGAGCTGGGGGGGCCCCAGGTACCAGAAGGAAGTGGAGGATACCCGGCCCCAGGGAAGCCAGGGTAGGCGCCAGAGCCAGGAGCAGGGGGGAAGGTTCCAGGGGCACTGGGTCCATAGGGCCCTGCTGCAGGAGGTCCACCAGGGTAGGGCATGTGAGGCGCGGGGTAGGGCCCTGGAGCTGCTCCCGGACCCGAGGGATATGGTCCAGGGGCACCAGGACCAGCTGGATAGGGTCCTGGGCCACCTCCAGGAAACTGTCCTGGAGCTCCTCCTGCAGGGTACTGTCCAGGGGCCCCAGGGCCCGATGGGTACTGTCCTGGTGCCCCAGGGCCCAATGGGTACTGTCCAGGGGCCCCAGGGCCCGATGGGTACTGTCCAGGGGCCCCAGGGCCCGATGGGTACTGTCCAGGGGCCCCAGGGCCTGTGGAATATGGTGCTTGACCAGAGGGAACTCCAGGATACTGCCCTGGTGCTCCAGGACCTGAGGGGTACTGTCCAGGAGTTGGCCCTGGAGCACCAGGGAAATGGCCAGGTGCACTTGGGCCCGAAGGATACTGGCCTGGGGGAGCAGAGGGCCCGGAAGGCCACCCTGGATTGGCAGGAGCAGAGGTGCTGGCCGGGTCAGCAGGTTTGGTGTTGCTCACTTTGGCTGCTTTGCCGGGAAGATCCCCCTGTAAAGCATCTGATAGCTGCACAGAGAGGAAGCAGAAATGACTGTGTTACACGTGCAGGGCTGGACCATGTTCTTACTGAGGCAGGGATGAGGTCTGAGAATTGACTCACCACAACCCATTAAATGCTACATGCTTCACATCCATTTTATTTATTAAAAAACGTTCATTTAAAAATTCAGTAGACTCTCACAAGGGTAACATACTCATAAACATTTTAACTTGACAATTCATACAGGTGTCCATCTTTGGTGCTTAAATGGCCATAGGAGGAAATGGATCTTTTTTTTTGTTCAGGTAAAAGAGTAAGTACTCAAAATACGAGACAAAACTCAAGCAGCAGGCCGTTAGCCTCAAGGTTGAACATACAAGAACTCACCGAAAAGTCATCCATTTCCTGCAAAGCAAACAAAAACAGGGGGAAGATTATTATTTTGTCTTATTCTCAACAAAACGAGCAAAGCAATCAATAGTTTCTTTTATATCAATTTCTTTATATATATATATTTCTTTTATTTGATTATATATAATGGATAGTTCCTGCATTTTTATATTTCTATATTGAAATAAATATCAAGTTCTCTCAAAAATCCCTTTGAAACTCACTGTTCATCGCTATGATACACGTGCATTCATTTGGGAAATAAGCGTGCATATATCAAAACAGAGGGCAAAGAGAAGTGCTCAAAGACTTTGCAAAATGGCAGTATTCTGGTATAAAATGAGTTCCAAACAATCTTGACTTTTCTGGGCCAAATCACATCTGACCCTTTTTGTGAGCAATGCAGGTCAGTTTAATTGGAATAAAATGTGAACTTCAAAGTTTGACTGCCAGACAAATGTCGACGACTGTAAGACATGATCGCTGTGTGTTTGGCATACTCGGGTGGACCTTAAACCAGTTGTTAACTATTTTTATGTTTTCGTGGAAACCTCCGAAGTGTTTCTGCAACCAGAGATACACAACGCTAGTCCTCCAGGGTAGGTTTTCTATGGCTCTTTTAATCTTCAAGAGCTAAAGACCACGAAAAAATGTTATTTTGTCCCAGTTGAAGCAGAGATCATATGGATTAAGTCATTAAGAGCAAAGGTGAAACCGCCCTCCAGTTCTGGAGTTGTGCGCCGTTTGCGAGAAGCTGTGAATAACGCAGAGTGAAATTTAAAAATGACGAACCAAACGCACTTCAAAACTAAAGGCGTGCCAAAACAAATGTAACAGTGCATCTAAGGTCGCTAACAAAATAAACATCAGGATTAAAAGGAAAGTTTACTAAATCTCTGCATCCCTGCAGTGTGAACATATGCAAATTGAGTCCCCTGAAACAAGGAAGTCGAAGCACGAAAATGTTCTGCGCTCCACTCTAACACAAACTCGGTTATATATGAACAACAAACATTGATGCAACAGACAGGTTTCACAACAAACGAACAAATCAAGTTCTTTTGAAACGAACACGCTGCTTAAAAAAAAAGAAAGCTGTGGTTTTTAAAATATTTTTAATAGCAAAATTTAAAAGGCCTTTAAAAGGTCTCACCCACTCCCATTAAAACACAGCCAGGTGACCCATTATAAAGAAATAACTAAATATTATACCTAAAATAATAAACAATATAACCAAATATTCAGTTAGCCTTTTAATGACGTGCTGCCCGTCTGCATTTTTCCAAACAGCAAAATACTGCTATACTGACTGAAAAAGCTGAATTCAGCTTTTGAAATGTAAGCGCAGCCGCGATCGTTAAAACTCCCACTTAAGTATTTTTTGTATACAAAGAAAAAAATAACAAACGGGGTTTGGGATTCTTTTTCACTTCGGTGATTAGGGTCAACTATTCAAAAAATTAATTTTAATCATCGGCTTTCTGAAAAAACGCAAACTCAAGAATCTGCGATTTAGAAATGGGTCACTTCGCTGTACCCCGTCCAGTAAACTTATTCTGTATATATGGTTTGTATGAAGTCTTTTTAGTCGGTTCGTGAACCGTCAGTAGCTCTAAACATTCGGATTCAAAACTAGCTAATTTCATAGGAGAACATGTACAAAATTGCCGTTATAAACAACTTACCTAGATAATAAATGGCTTGTAAGAAGGCAGATGCACTAAATCCAGCCAGCAATGCAACAGAAAGTAAAGGAACTACTCAACAGCAGCAGGAAGTGCAGTTTCTGCGCCACTGCGGAAGGTAGCTGAGGGGCTGGGAGAAGTGCTGCTTTACTGGCAGATGGAAAGTACTCTCATGGCATATATTGCATCAGGACGTTTGTAGTTTGTATTAGTTATATAGCAAAATACACGTTTCCCTTCATGTCTACGCATACGACTGGAAATTATTGTTAAGACAAAGAAAAGCGAATTACTGGTACTGTATATGATTCCAGGTCGCAGTACTTATCTGCCCTATTAAAAATATATATCAAAAAGACAACCTATATTATTGAGTTGTTTTTATTTTGTAGTAAAATTGAGGGCCCTTTTGCAACTAAAAGCAGAAATAACGCGGTATAAGCAGTTTTAAATAATCTGAAACCAGAACATTATTGCATGTTCTTTAGATCAACAGAAATGGGAATAATAATTGGTCATACAATTATAATTTACTAATAAGTGCCATAGGACTGTCATTAAACAATTTAAATCACAGTACGTAATAGAAAACACCAAATAGCTCTCAGTAATAAAAAAATTACAATACAATTAACGTCATATTATTGTTCATGGTACTGATAATGGTGAAGACATTCTTTTATATTCAGACATCTTTAATGATAATTAGTGCAACATACTTTATACTATAGGCCTGCCATAAAAAGTAGGACAAATTAACAGTTTTGTGGAATAAAGAGGGTCTTGCTTTATGAACTGGTATATTTTGCTTTATTTAGCAGTTAAAGTCTGATTGACAGTCTTACATTCAACACGGAACAAGTCAACAAGAAAATATATCACAAACAAGCTATATTCATGTTTACATCCTCCAGAATATTAACTCATGCTCCCAGAAGAGTTAGTGATAATGATTACTGTAGTTTTACTGTTGAAAAAAGTTCAACATTACAAAGAACTACCAGAAGAAAATTATTATGGAAGTAAATATGAAACATTTGTATGGTCAGGGTTTGCAGGATAAATCTACAATAAAGACCTGCATTAAATGAGTACTCAGATTCAGATTACAACCCAGTACTTGATGGTGGGTTCTTAATTCATGAATAGTGAGCGGGTCAACAGTTTAACTCGGCAAACAGCAGCATAAAGATTTTATTTTGTATTAGAGTAAGTTGTATTTAATTAAGAAATTCAAAGCTATAACAAGGTTTTTAGAACAGTCATCAGTAAGGTCACAGACCTACCTTTTTTGGCAACTTGCAGCTGATTTAGGCAAGGTAGCCTAAATTTGCAAAGCTAACCCATAGAGTTCAAACATTCCTCACATCTTGAAATACATAAAGAAGCAAGTTACATCAAGACCGAAGTCTACTTTGCAACATCGACCTCATTTATTGGGTTATATTGCAGGCCTCACTTGAAATTGAGGCCTCAGGTATTTACAGTCACTGCTCATTTGCTTTGAAAAGACAGAGGAACAGGTGGAAGAGTGTGTAAGAGGAGTGTTGTGTTACTTCACATTTCTGCTCAGTCTGTCTGACTGACAGCACAGGTGCGGATGAGCCAGGAACAACAGAGCTGACAGAAACAATGACATTGGCAAACCAAATTTTATTTCCTGTCATAGTTCAGGTGGGTAGCTGCGTCAGCATGTGTAGTCTGCAAAGGAACAAGTAATAGGATTATTCCATGCTGAAAAGAGAAGAGAGAAAACACAACATTTCGGCTGTGAAGCCTTCTACACACCTGAAGGTGGCTTCACAGCTGAAAAGTTGTGTTTTCTCTCTTCGCTTTTCAGCATGGAAGAAACCTATTACTTGTTCCTTTATTTCTTGTCTCTGTGTTGATGATTATACTAATGGAAAAGGAAAGGAGAGCTGGGGGTGAGTGTCTGCTTCTGATCACGTGGTCTTTGCAGCTGCTTCTTTCTGTTCATTGAGTCCCAACTAGAGAATGATGCCCAGCATCTGCTGAACCACATGGAACAGGGCTCGGCCCAGTCGGGCAGCTCACCAAACAGCTGCATCGCAGGAGGCAGACAAAGGGAATCCACAGGACCTACTGTACGTAATTTCACCATCCTGGTTGATGGCTTCACAAGGGCAGTGTAGATGTGATTCAAGCCTGTGATCATGCTGCACACTGTGTGGGCTGAGATCTCCTCCCCCCCCCCCAGAAGCAGCTGAAGACACCACAGGCTTCACCAAGCTCAGGAGGTGCTGCTGTCAGCCTAGGACGGCAACAAATTCATTCGCAGTCGCTGTAATTGATTTATACAGTACACAGGCATGCACAATATGAGTTGTTCAATTGAGTTTAACCTATCTTCATATTCCTGCTGCCTTGGTAGTGCTCTGCCTAGGACAGAAGAATATTTCTTCTATTTACACAGATACACATCAAGTCATGATATCTTATGCTATCGTGTTACGAACCCTAAATATTATTTTGCCTTGAAGAAAACAAAATATGTTTTCGAGAAACAGGGACACATTCTTGCCAGATTACAAAACATTACTCATTAAGGGGGCGGATAAACACTGGCAGCTGGTCTCCAGTACGCCGTCTGTTGGTTTTTTTTCCTCATTTCGTTCGTGCTATGACAGACGCGTCGCTCTAGCGAAATGTAACTGTGGAAGGCGAATTCGTGGGTACGATATACCGAAGGGGATTCCAATAACATTTGCACCCTATCTGCAGTAATTGTCCTATTTTTTTTTCTTCCCATCTACCCGCAAATCTCCTGTAGGAGGGGAGCGCGGAGGGGAAATTGCAAATGCAGAAAGGCGATTAGACATCTCCTTTTCCGCTGTTTCCAGGGGACGTCACTGCCCGGAAAACGCCAAGTGCGATTGGCTAGAGGAGAAGTCACGAGACGAGAGGAAAAAATATCCAGGAGTGTCCAGACAGTTTTCGAGCCTGCGCTTCAGGGAAAAATGGTAAGTGTTTATGCTGGTTGGCAAAACAGCGTTTTAAGTGTATGTATTGCATTTGGTTTAAAAAAAAACCCCTTTATACGCATAGCTCGTTAGCAAGAACGATTTTTCTGTGTGGTCGAGGAATGCAGTCGACTGTCTGGAGTTGGTTTGTCCGTTTATATATATACCAAATGAAAAAAATGCAGTTCCACCCATTGTGATGTGTTGCAGCATGTCAGTCTATAGTGTATTCAGGTATATTTTGAGATGAACAGAGTTTAAAACTTATTTAAAAGCGTATTATCCTAATATCCTACCGGCATTTCCCTCGCTGTTCATCACCAAGTCTTTTTACGATTATTGTTTTTTTTTTGGCAAGGCACGCATTGATAATTCAGCGTGATCTTCTCTCCTGCTGTATCGCCCTGTTTCTTTTACATACTGTATACTGTAGGGTTCAGTTTCTGTATTATGTCATTCATTCTTTTCCAGTTCAAGTTCTCATGTCTTCATTGTGGAACTGAGAATCAGATATTATAATGCTGTAGTTACACTAAATGCACACTTACAGTAACTGGTTATTAAAGGTTATTTTAAAATACTCCTCATAATATTCGTTGGTTAAGTCTGAACCTTGTATAAAGTATTTAGTACTGTGTAGTGTAGATCGCTTAATAGTGTAAAACTACACTGCAAAGCAGGGTGACGATGCTTAGAAATATTAGCTAAAACTTAAATATTGAATTTATTTTAACCAGTTGTGTTTTCTCAACTGTAATTGTAAATTTAAGGGCACATTTATAGGAATTCACTTTTTAAATGAGACAGAGGGCGCGTGTGCTCTGTGATGAGCAGCCGAGTTCGAAAGACGAGGAAAACGGGGTTTTTGACGACAGGGGAAAGGTTTGTTGTGGACTCTACAATAAACACGCATCCATTCAGGCTTCAGACCGTTTTCATTAGACCAGGTATGATTATTTCAGTGGAACACACTGAACACAAATTCATCATCTGCGATGTTCGAATGGAATAGCTGCAATATTCATGCTATAAAAATAAAAATGTAATCTTGTTAGCCACAATGTCCCACGAGAAGTGGTTACGCTGATCACCAATGCATCTTTAATGCCGTGTTGCATTAAGAGAATGGAGGGTTTTCTAGCGACTGTGTTATATTTAATTTTACCGTATTAAATGTATTTTTTTATCGAGGAATATTCTGTTTAACTCACAATGTAACCTTAATTTTGTGATTTTTATCCCCCCAGGTGAGCTCGTAGAAAATACATTTCATTGCCAGCAACTACTGCTGCACGCTGTATTGTTGTGCATTTGATAAACGTTGATTGAAAATGTTTTTTTTTCTTAATGTCCAATTTATTCTATCCACTTAAATCTTTTGACTGTAAATTACAGCCATGCATGTAGGACACAGAAACGTTTTAAAAGAAGTTCTGCAGTTTCAGTTGTGGAGCAATATGCTGTATGGTGCTAGAAAAAGCTGTGTTAACAATTAACTTATGTTAAGTTAGAGAAACTAATGAACATCCATATCTTACATTGTACATTAGATGCTGGGCAGGTATATACAAATTAACTGTCCATCCATTCCTCTTCTAAATAGGGAAGATGATGTATTGCATATTATTTTAATAGAATACCACTATTGGAATTTTAGTTAGAGCAAGGTTAGAAATGAGACCTCTGATCTAAAGCATTGAAGGACATGTATTACAAAATGAAGCTCGTAACTCCAGTTGCTGTTTGTTTCACCTTCTTTGCAGAGTGAGTCACTGGTTGTGTGTGATGTTGATGAAGAGTTAGTAGAAAAGCTGAGGAAGTTTCGATTCCGGAAAGAAACCAACAATGCTGCCATTATTAGTAAGTTGGGGTACAGTGTATTGAACTTGCCAGTGTGTCAGCGCTGATAATGTTGTGTAGCTGTGAAGTTTCTATTGCCTAAGAACTCTATAAGGTAGAATGATATAATTATGCTTTTAATCTGATGGTCTGTGGTTATTTTTAAAATTAGCATCACTGTTAAGACAGTTCCTTCCATATTCCAATATCATCTGGAAAGAAAAGGATCCAGATGTTTGTGTTGCAGTTCTATTTTCCCACCTAGATTGGTGACTAAGAGCAAGTTAACCTCCCACCTTCACTCTTCATTTGCCAGAGTGACATTTTCTCTGGATGTACTTTGTGCTCAACTGAAACTGCTACTGTGATGTGAGGTGGCACAGCAATTATAACTACAGACTTGCAAGTCCTGGGCACTTTTTCTGCTTGTAATCGGTGTATCCCACAGAAAACCCATGTTTTCCGGATTCCTACTGAAGTCTAAAGACATGCTACCCTCTAATAAGTGTGTTAGTGAGTGAGTGTGTGTGTGTGTACTCTGGAATGGGTTGGCATCTGCAGTATGTCCAAGATGTTGTCCTGTTTCTGTGCACAGGTCAGGATCTGCCCTCTAAGGGTATGGCAGGGTCTGAAAACGAGTCAGAACTCGTGGAAAGGTCTTAAAGCTGAGTAAAACCCAGGAAGGTGCATGTTGAAAAATTAAAATGTTGATATCCCGAATGCTTCAAAACGCGTGCCTTATAAAGATGCTTTTACTGTACAAGGCATACTAGGAAACTGACAAATAGTGTAATCTTTTTGAGGCACGGTGTACAGTTCTTCTAAAAGTGTTGATCATTAATGAAGTGAAAGGATCCTAAATTATTCAGAAAATATTCTGAATTTTTATGGATTGTCCTATACTTGGAATGGAAAACAATTCTTTTACACATGTAAATCAGTGTTGTTTTTGGCCTTTACACCTATTGTTTTCCTCCTGTCAGAACTCTCACATCCCTTGAGCACAATATCGAAACATGCTGTGGTATGAGTTAAAAGAAAAGTGCTGTAAACCTGACTGTGAATGAAGGTTCTTGAAGGGCCCGCAAAGGTACTTTGGAAGATGAATTTGGACTACAGGCATTCTAGATCTAGAAATGCTTTCCTTTTGCATTCTGTAGTAAAATGTAGCCTACGTCTGCAGATCTCTTACATACAGTTTGCTCACATCTGGTGCTTTTTTTTTCTCTTCCCAGTGAAGATTGACAAAGACAGACAACTTGTCATTCTGGATGAAGAACATGAGGTGAGTTCTAGAAGAATTTTAAAAGGGGGCTCTGAACCTACCGTCTATATTCTCAGCACTTCTGGGTTCCTTTGTAAAGATGGAGTCCAAGAGCAAAGGCTGTTTTTATATTTCTGATTTTGTCTTTCCTATCAGGATATTTCTCCAGATGACCTGAAGGATGAACTTCCTGAGAGACAGCCCAGATATCCTTTGATATTTGAGTAAAGTGGTTAAGAACGGTGGGATTGTCCTTTTGTTTCCTGTTTGATTTGAGCGCTTTCCACAGGGTGTTTGGAAATCTAGGAGTGTGCCATATATTGTTTGAAGAGTGGGATAAATGAACAGGATAATTTAGCTAAAATTTGTACTATTTGTGGAATCAGCTGTCAGACTTTCAGTAAGTGTAAACTTATTTGTTTTGAACTTTAACTGGAAAACAGAGTTACATATGTATTTTCAAAATTAATAGATTTGTGCCTGAAACCTTCTTTTGCCCTTAACACTGACCACATTTGTTGTATACAGCTATAAATACCAACACGATGATGGGCGTGTTTCTTACCCTCTCTGCTTCATTTTTTCCAGCCCAGTTGGTAAGTACACAATTGAAAATAATATGCCTAAAAACTGATCAGGTTGATAAAATGTGTAAAACTCTATAGTTCACCTTGGTTACAGACCCTGTCGCACTGCAGTTCCTAGACTACCTGCTCTATTATTTAAACAATCAGTGAACATTGGAAACTGTGTAGTGGCACTACACTGGAGTGGATAGCTTAACAGAACTTAAAACAAAAGCTTCCTGTAGATGACATTAGTGTCTCTTGGTAGATGAATTGTGTGGGGAAAAAAGCTAATTGTTATACTACTTTACAAGGCTTCATTTCATGAGATGAGCTTTCAGCAATAAATTGGTACTACATGGTGCTGCATACGATCTTGTGTACCCCTTAGTTATAATGGGTCCAGTATACTTCACTAGTAAGGCCCACATTTAAAATATTGTATATGATTTTGGTCACCATCACGTCCTAGAAAAGATGTTCCTGCTCTGGAATCTGTCCAGAGAAGAGCAACCAGATACAGCACATTCTTGGACTTAGGGCAGGGATCTACAGTGACAGGCTGAAAGAACTGGATCTTCTTGAACGATTGTGAGGGGACCTCATGTTCCAGATCATCACAGCCATTCACAAAGTCAGCTCCAGCTCCGTGGACTCAGAATCAAAAGTAAAACACGAGATAGAAGATGCTAGTGAAAACAGTAGCAGTACATGTAAAACCAAGAACAGAAGGCACTTCCTTACTCAAAAGGTTGTGGGAGTATGGAACAAGCTACTCGTCCACGTTGTTGAAGCCGATACCCTGGCTTCTCTCGAGTAACAGCTAGAGGAGATCCTCGGATCTATAAGCTACTAACTACTAAACAGGCTAGGTGGGCCGAATGACCTCTTTTTTGTTTGTAACTGTCCTTGTATTTTCTGATGGCTTATTTTAGTGTGTCCTTCAAAGACCGAGTTCTAGGATTTGCGACAATCTGTAATTTACATACTGTACTTTTAGAGAACCTTTTGTATGTGAAGTGGGTGTCTGTGCAGTGGCATTAGAAGTATATTGTGTATTTATATCTGGGAAAGTGGCTAGGAAACTAATGGTTCAGTCGCAGCATTTTCAATGCTGCATACTCTTGCAGCATTTTCCAAGGGGATTACTGGTTTACTTAAGGAAAGGTCAGTAATATTTCTGTCTTGTTTCAGGGTGCAGGCCTGAGCAGCAGATGATGTATGCAGGAAGCAAAAACAAACTAGTTCAGACAGTGGAGCTGACCAAGGTGGGTTGTTACATTACATATAGTCAGGTTCCTTCTTGTGGATTAATTTCTGTTGTGGTTAATAAATTACATTTTGAAGAAGAATGAACATGCTGATGGCAGATAAGGAAGAACTAAACCATTCTTAGTAATTTGTGACTGTGGAAGTCTCACACAGCTTTGTTAAAACCCGAGTCATTTTGTTGCAATATAGTGGTTCTGGAAACATATATTTTTTTAATTTATAAATTATTTAAAAGGAACTATAAGGATCATTTAAAAAAAAATCAGATTTCCATCAAACTCCGGCATTTTTGATTTTATAGTTTTAAAATTCAGCAAGAATGACAATCTCAAAACTAAATTGTGAAAAATCTACAGTGCGTGTGCCCGTTTGAGTCTGTGTGTACACTGTGATGGACAGAGTGTATCCTGTCTTATGCCTCTCATTTGCTGGGATAGACTCCAGCTTCCTCACGACCCTGTATTGGATGAAACAGCTAGACGATGGATGGATAGCCTCATGCAGTTATGAGCATGTAGTAGTAAATTAAATCTGTAAATAAGCCTGGGAGTTTCTGGCTGACATTTTTGAGGTTCCAGCAATACATATTGAGCTACGAGCTTCGGAACATTTCTCTGTCAATATTTAATTTTTGTTTTCCAGGTGTTTGAAATTCGGAACACGGAGGACCTGACAGAGGAATGGCTTCGGGAAAAACTGGGATTCTTCCGTTAGAGGTCCCTTGCATAGCTTGACATGGAGATAACAGTGGCAGTATGCGTGTTATTGAAGGAAGAAAATACCATAGCCAGTGTCTGACTGCATCTTTTCCATATTTGTGTGTGACCACAGTGCCCTGTATTCCAGTCTCTTGTATTTGCACTCTGCTCATCTTTAAAGTGACAGCAGAAATGTAAGAGGGCTTTTGTTTTTTAATCCTTGATAGGTTTCAGAATAGAATGATGACAGAACTGGAAGGCATTGCAATTTTATTTAATAAACCACTGCCACTTGCCTTTTAAGTGAGAAAAAACATATTAACCTTTGCAGATTTTTAATGTTTCACTCCATCTAAAGGTTGTGGTACCACAGAGACTGGAAAAGTGCAGGTTGGTTAAGGGTCACTTTTTTTTCCCTCTTCTGAGACCAAAAAAGATCTTCTTCATTCCCTGTCTGGTTAGAAAAAATACAAAAACTGATGCCACTTGGGTCTTTTTTTATTCTTCTTTAACTTGCTTTTCCAAAATAATTTTCCTATGTTTTTTTTTTACTATCATGACTCATCAAACAAAATATTTTATTAATTACTAATAAGGTTTGTTTTTTACCAAACTAAATTATAGAATTAACACTGATGTAGGAATTAATGGTCAAAGCTCTGGGCACACAAATCCCGATTCTGTGGAGACCCAGTAATATATGCGTGACCAATGATATTCATTTTGTGGGTTTTATTGATATCTGTAAACTTCATTTTTTTGGAATGGTGAATGGAGTGAGTGGTTCTAAAAAAAACAGATATATTCCTGTCCGCTGCCCTCAGAATGTGGGGAAAAAATGATAGTTGTTTGGAGAGGCATTAGAAGTTGGGGACAGATTGTTAGCCGGTCACTTCAACATACTGGAAGAAGTCGGATAATTAAAGTTTATAGTGGCTGTAGGGAGTCCCAAGTCACAGGATGCAAGAAAAAAGTAGCACATTTTAAAAGAAATAGATTTGTTTGTGTTCTTGGGGAGGCAAGGCCCGATAGGTTTAAAACAGACACACACTGCTCTCTGAATTTCTGATCACTCTCTGGTAAATTAACCAAACCTTCCATTTCATTTAACAACATCCACTCAGTACCTGCTCCGAAGAAGTGATATACCCTTTACCAGCTTGAATTAAAAACAGAGATAAAAAGGAGTGAGGGTGATTTCTTGTAACCTTCTGCTATTGGCACAGGGCAGGTTTGTTTTAAAATAAAAACTTTTGCTATATAAAATGTTTGCATTCTTTGTTTAGTAACTGTTAGGCCGAGGAAATTAACTGTTGTGTCGTGCTATTTTTTATGCATTTTATTCTGTTCTTTTGCTGTCAAACTGTTGCTTCTTAGGATTTTTGTGTTGATGTTTTAAATACTGCTAAACTGTGTGCTGATTTAGTTTTAAATGTTTGAATTTCATTTGAAATTTTAGGACGGATGTAAATTCAGCTTGAAAATCTTGATTGGCAAATACTAAACCTATACCTAGTCAAAAAAAAAAAATTCAAGATTGCCCAATTTAATCCATAAAACATTTCCAGAACAAACACAAATCCTATTTTTTTTAAACTCCAACATTCCTGGAACTATAACCCTCACCTTAGCACAGCCCTAAATCCCCCTTGGATGCAAAGCATATTCCTTAATTTAAATTGAATGCAAAATATTTCTCTACAAAGCCTCCAATGACATTTTAGCAGTGTTAGGACAAACGTGCTTTGATTCGCAGTCGCATGTCTGTTCTTATTTGAATTTATTGGTAAAGTTGACATTGCATGAAGTCTAGAGCTGGATTCTGGGTGGAGTTAGGGGTTGAAATGCCATTGGTAGTGGCAAAGTTGTATAGGGGATTTTATCATTCCAACTCTTGGGAGGTGCTGAAATGCCAGTATTCCATGTTCTTACCAGTAAATGTTGTTTGGTATGTTTTTAATCTACAGTATGATGATGAAAAGATGGAGTTATCGGTTCTATTTTTTGTAATGTTAAAATCAATATTATGTTTCTGTAATTGTACTGTATATTAACCAGCTTCTGCTACACTATTGAGAGCCACAAAGCAAATTAAAGTTAATGATGTGTTATTTACGTACCTAGATACGTAGGATTAAATACTGTATTGCAGGGAAATCTAAACATAAAGTTTACGCTTCTAAAAGGAGTTTTCCACAGCTGTGCGATGTGTGGGGCACAGTTATAGTACCTTCTACCCAAATAAGTGTTTTCTGTTTTTAATTTCTTTGGGGAAGGTGTTAGATTGTGAGGAACAAATAGTATTTTCCTTCTTTTTAATTTTTAAAACAAATGTTTAGCACATTTTCTGCTTTAGTTTTCAATATATGTTTTTCAAGTCTACAGGTATTTTAGAAAACCTATTTTCTTTCTATAAGTTTAAGAGAACAACCTTTAGATTTTTAAATTTTGCACATTTAAAAATGTGCAATTTTCCATTAGGAAAATGGAATACTAGCCTTTTTTGCAAATTCCTATAAACAAGATTTGACAGGTTTTTTACCTTTTCAAACTAATCTTTAACAAACTATTCTATATAGAATACGATTATTTTATCAGGTTAAACTTTCTAATGTCTTATGTAAATTAGTTGGCAGAAAGAAAAGGGACCTTGAAAAATTGAACTTTTTCAGTATATTGGATGATATTATTGCTTCAGGTTGCTATATAGTAGTTATTTTTCTATTTTATAAGGCAGAATTACAAATAAATTAATGTTGTGCCATTAGGCTATTAAGAGTAAACAGATTCAAAATAATACTAATCCCCCAGTTTAAAATGATCAATCCAAAAGAGTATACAAAAAGTGTCTTAATACTTGCCAAAATCTGAAGATAGGATGTTTTACAGTATTAATAAAATTGACTCTACATTGAAATACTTAAAGATTTAATTAACTGTTTTGCTTGTTGAGACAAATAGTTCAATGTTCTATGACTGTCCCTTTATGATGATGTACTGTATATACTTACAGCAAATGCTGTTGCTATTCATTTTACTTTGAAATTATATGCATACAGTATAGCACAATTATTATCCTATTATCCAGTAGAATGAAATGTGAAAAAATGGTTAATTTAGAATATTTTCATAAGTCTAAATAAAAAACATAAGTAGCTTTTAGTATCTAGGACATTAACTGGAACTCTAGGAACTTTTCTGTACAGGAATGTATTTCTATGGTCAATGGCCTGTCAGTAAGTGATCAGATTGTTATATAAGATGTGTTGCCCGTACAATATTAGTTTCTGGACCAGATAATTGCTTTATTTTAACTGTGAACACCTCCTAAAAACTGGAAGAATATGAGTGTGTGTTAACCAGATCTGCCTGTTGGACAAACATGTACTGTATGTGAAAGAACTTGGAAAGCTTCGGGAAGAGCTATATCTTACTGTTCTAATGCTTTTCCCAAGCATCAATGCTTTTAGCAGCATCTAGTTAATTCCCATGAACCCTCTGCTTACAGCAATCCATAGGAGTACTGTGGAAAAAAGACCAGGCAGTGGTGATGCATTGAATAATAATAAAATTATAAAACTTAATTTTAAGAATTACTAAAAGCAGCCCTTGTTAGTATTGTACAGGGCTCCTATTTTGGTATGGAGAATGATTTACTACTTATTTTGTATCATCTTGATCATCTTATAGGGTGACAATTTGAGAGAAAAGTATCCAGGGCGATGACAGCATGATTACTACCTCTCAACTTCCTGCGCAGTAGCTTCCATATAAAAGACCTGCTTTTTGTATTTTTCTGCAGCTACAGTTAGTGACGGAAGCATAGTGACAGCAAGGCTAAACAAGAACAAACTGGACCACAGTTTTGCAAGGCATTGACTATGAAAAATCTAACCCTATGTCAGGACCAGCTTTGAGGGTTTTTTTTCATGGAATCTTTTTGCAGGTTTTCGGACTAATGCTAGAAACCTTTCAAAAGGTGCGTGAGGTGTAGCCTGAACCTCTGAAATATTTGACTCCACTGGAATGAAGACTAGTTAGAATGACATTAGTTGATTTACATGGAATTATATCCTTAAATCGTACACCTGAATTGGATAAAGTATAGATAATAGAGTTTACTTTCTTTTCTGGCGCTGATTTTAATCATGCAAAATTAGAGCTGCTGTTTGCGTGAAGGTGGATGTCATAAGGAATTTGCTGGTCGATGGTAAAGCCTCTCATGAGTAGCAGCTAGAGATGATTGCTATGTGATTGTGGAATGACAGAATATGCAAGTTAAAAGTATGTGTTTTTAAAAACTGAAAAAAGCCTCGTAGTCAAGAGTGCTTTTTTTTCCCATTTGATGTGACACTTGTTTCTTTGCCAAAACAAAATAGATTGGACTAGATTAAGCCATTTTTTTCCCAATTTTAATGAAAGATTTATGACTTTGCAAATGAAGAGTAATTTCATCTTAAATTATGAATTAAATGAGGTAAGCCTTTACTAGCGTTATACAGCAAATGCTCTTTTCTTTTCTTGTAAAGTACTGGAAAATAATTAAAAAGGTCAAATTGAATATTTATGATTCTGCAGCTAATTTGATATAAGCAGTAATGGATAGCAGAACTGAGGTGGTAATAACTGATTTATCAGGACCACCGTATCGCATTTTTTCTTTGTTATTCTAGAAAGGGTCTTTAAGCAACAAATCTGATCTTGCCAAGGAACAACAAAATAATAGATGAGCAAAAAACTGAAGTAATTGGAACAGTCTATGATTTCCACAAATAGGTTTTAAAAATTACCTGAGTCAAGGTGTATTTTTATAAGAGATAAAAGACCAAAAACATTTAAAAATATAGATGTTTTTTAACCACTTTCATTGGTCTGATTATGCCTTCCACAAGACTTGCATACAACACAGTTAAGAATTGTGAAAATTATTGTTTAGTGATCTTCCAGAGATTATGGATCTTTTTTCATTTAAAAAAAAAGAACTGTTTAAACATTGCAGTTACCTGCTGTATATACCTGTGTGTATACTTGATTATATACACAATGTATATACAGTAACTTCATGGATGACAGCAACTAATATACAGTAATTGTGCCAGTATGGAAATACATGTGCTTGAATTATACAGTAATTGCACGAGACATCCAGACACACATTCCTTTATAGCTTAAAATGCTAGTAATAGCATCATGGCACCCCCCATCTCAGTTAGTTAAGTAAGAAATACTTCGCAAAACTACACAATCGTTTTCAATTGGTTTTTCTAAGAGTCTGCTCTAGTAGTTGCTATCAAATAGTACTTTGGCATTTTTTTAACTTAGGGGCTTCAAATTCCATCTGTACACCCCTTATACCCTGTATTAAATCAACAGACTAGTCGAAAAAGTGTTGATAACCTGCTAGAAACTCACACTTATGATTACTTGCATGCTTATTACAGGTGTATTAATATTAGAAATGTTTAATTATTAAGTGATAATTGTGGTTTGTTATTATTATTATTTTGGTATTAGGAACTGTGTTCTGCAGTTATAAAGTGTAATTTCTTCAACAACTGAAATATCAGCAATAATTGTGTTTTTGAAGACTTGTATGGATACTTCTGTAACCCTCTAGACATCTAATGGATTTGCAGTAAGAAGAACTATTGTCAGATCGGTGTAGTTTAACAAACTCTGACAATTAGGGAATAAAATTGTCGGAAGATGTGATGCACCAACACTTGTCTGTGTCTGTCCTGAAGCCATGTAAGAAGGTTTTGATTTAATTACCAGATTTAGTCGGAATTATGTTTAAACTGTGGTGCATTGCATTGCAATTGGAGTTATTCACCCTAAATTGCAAGGTTTTTACTAATTTCTGCCACTGCCTTTAATCTTTTAAAAATGATCATTATCACCGATTTAAGTAAATTAATGAAAGAACTGATTTTCTTTATGAGTGACCCTTTGAGGTCAGCCGTGAAACAAGGTTTTAAAATAAAAGGTGAATTACACACGGGTATATATGGTGTGATCTGCATTCCTAAGCACATGAACAGCTTTCTTTCTGATGTGTTTAATTTTATTAATCTGTTGCCTAAGAAATCCGTTTTATGTTTTATGTACACATTTTGCACCTTTAAAATAACTTCCTGCTTCATGACATGACGTGCTGTATTATTACTATTAATTCCACCCAGCTTTATGTATGATGAAAACATCTCTCCACCCAGTGAAATTTAGTCTGTGAAAATGTTTATAATGGGATAATAACACCTGAGTATGTGAAACATGTTTGTTGCCTTGTTCTGTACAAATGATGTAACTAAATGCAAAAATAAAATTGAAACTGTGCATTACAGTTTGTGTATTTAACAGTAGTTTTTCACAAGTTTAATAAAAGAAGATCACATTAGCATATCTTCAAATGTAAGAAGAACATTCAAACTGCAGGAGCTTCACTAACAACACTATTAGTAATGTTACCATAAAGTAAAGTGTTTAGACAAAACTGTTGATAAATTAGGGTACTTGGCCTAAAAACCAAACATAACTAGCATAACTGTTGTACTTGCGTCACTGTTTTGAAATGAATTCAACAAAGGACCATACATACACGGATTAAATAATTTACTGTTTTACTTGTTTAAAATTGTGTCCCTTTGCGAAGGGCCTCTATTTGTGCACAACAATGGATGAAAGTCCTAAAGATACAATGACTTTGTGGACGCCAAATTACTGACAAACGGGTGAATATGGCATATTTTTTAGTTACACACACATTTACAGTATGTACATATATATTCGTAAGCGTATTAAGACCAATTGTGTCCATAATTATCGGTGAATTGCCATGCGGATTCTGAAACCGTTCATGTCAACAGTTACTTGCAAAGGTTTACGCATCCAAATGTTACTTTAACAGTTAATTTACAATAAAGTTCTAAAAACAATCAGAACAAGGTCGATGCGGTACTGTCTGTATAAACTGAACCTTTGGGCACGAAGCGCAAAACGTTCACAAACGTATAAAGCACCTGTATGGCTGCGTAAACGTCAGGTCTCTATTTGAAGGTGGGGGAGTCCTAACCCCTCCCGAGGCCTTGGGACACCAAATGAAAGACGGGGGCCACGCAGTGACGTGGTGAAGGAGCCCCATGATCAAAAGCTCTTCCCATAAACATATCGGAAGTTCTGGGGGACGGTAACCCTATCCCTCCAGGAAAACGATTCAGTGCCGGTGGTACTGCAGGTGAATCCTGGAAAAACGACCCCACCACACAAAAAGAGAGACTCTGAGAGACGTGCACTTCTGCCTCTGCTGCGGATAGAGACCAAAAAAAAAAAATCTTCCTGAAACCCCTTGAAGGCGTCAGATTCACCGCCTGTGGCCTCAAACCGGCCGGGCGTGAAGCCGTGTCGCCCCGCTCCCTGACGCGTTAGAGCCGCGTCCTGCCCTGTGGAGTTGAAAGGCGAGGGCGGTCTGCGCATGCCCGTGTCTCGCCGCCTGCCTGCCTGCTTGCCTGTCGCCTCGCTCTTCTCTCGGGTCCCGGTCCCTCACACAGGAACGGAATAAAAGATGGCGTTCACGTTCGCGGCCTTTTGTTATATGTTAGCCTTGCTGCTAACCGCAGCTCTGATATTCTTCGCCATCTGGCACGTAAGTTGTTGTTGTGTGTTTTTTTTAACGGGCTCCTCTTGTTTCAGGCGGACAAGCGCCGCCGCGGATTATTTTGGCGTCGAGGTTGGCCGGGGGATCGGGATGCGCTGGAGCTGATCCGTCTCCACCCCGGAATGAATGGCCAGCACTGTCAAATGGTGTACAGTTGAGGGATTGCGCGTTTATTTACACGTTTGTCTACCAGTGTTGTGTAATCGTTAATTATGGCGCTTGCCGCGTATTCTGTACGTAAAGAGGCAGTAGTAAAACATTTTTTTAAAAAAATATTTGTGAGGCATCCAATGGCCTTCTGTTTGTGCTCCGGAGGGCTGTCGTTAAGTAGCCACTGCTGTCTTGGTCACACTGTGCCTTGGCCGGCTCCTAGTTGAATAACGTGTGCTTTGTATCGTTACGGGTTAATAAACGTCAAGATTGTTTTAACTGCTTAGGTGAAATTCAGTGTTACTATAGACACGCTAGGCTTGATGTCACTTCAGATAGGTTGCTCATTTTACTTTATTATTTTGACCTGTAATTCGTTGCTTTTTAAATAAAAAATCGAGCCCTGCAGCGTGTGTACGTTTTTTATTGCTAAACACTGTACTTTTATGTTATGTATTTTCTACCAGAGGAAGCTCACGGCTATTCGAGACCGCCAAGGCAAAATTAATCGATCACTTGTGCATCAATCGAGGCTCTCTCACTTTTATCGGCTGCACGGTTTTATTTTCTATAGTAACTTTATTTTCATTGTTTTTAAATACTGCTGTTTATGAAATAAGAATGCATTAAAGCCAATTATGGTAATACCGTAATTAATCTGTTGTTTTAATGGACTGTATGAATTTCGGCGTGCAGCTAACTCCTGCGCCTTTCCTGACTGATCAGACTGTCAATGACTATCGGAGAAAACTAGTAACTAGTGTTCAGTAATGCAGTGAAGGGTTCCTGCCTTTCGGGGAAAAGTGTTAAGACGCATTTTTTTAAGAACATACCAAGTTAAATGAGTGATATTCTTCATGGTTCTACATCTCCGCCAAGGAATGTACAGTAACTGTACTGTCTGTTAGATGCAGTTAAAGCGTGTGTGTGTATTTAAGTTTGTGAAGGCAAGTCAGAGACCACGCGTGTGTTGTCAGGGCCTGCTGCTGTCTCAAACAACTGGGAATGACACCTTCAACGGGGATTAGGATTAGTACAGTGAACATTCATAAAGTGACTGAATGTCTTTTGTCAAACCATTCTCAAGGTGCATATTACTGCAGTAACAGCAACGCTCAGAGGCTTAAAATTGGTTTTGAGAGCACTTGTTCTTAATTCTTGTGATGTATAGTGTGATGTAATGTATTTCATTGTTAAATATTTATCCTCTTGACTCCATTTTATGTGACAAATAGTTGTATCAATGACAGAACATTTTCATTTTCTCAAGTAATATATAGCTCTGGTATTATCATTTGAATAGTTCATGTATTTCTATCATTTTTAAATTGATTTATTATACGTCTTATAGTAGATATTTGCTGTACATTTAAAAAAATGTCATCAGTTTTTAAATCTCCTACATATTCCTAAATATACTTCTTAGGTGGCTTATAATATTGTCAAAATTGCAAATGAGAAAATGAAATTTATTTTCACAAAGAGTGGTAGAAGCCGGGAACAGTCCTTCTTTAGGATTCATGAAATGGGGTAAAGATTCATGATGAATAAGATAGTGAAAACAAAAAGAATTTTAAGCTAAAGGGGGAAGTGAAAGCTGCCTTGTAAAAGTAGCAGTTAGAACCTAGGGGTTTCTTGAAAATGGTTATTTTAACTGCCACTCTGCACAGGTGTTTATCGTTCTGCCAGCTAAGATAGCTGCTTGTGGTTTGAAATTGTCACTTGTGTGCCAGATTGTAGCATTGATCAGCATGGACCGTTAACACAGTAGTGCATTGCATTTTCTTTTGAGAGCCGGGGAGGGGGAAGAGAATACCTCCCTAAATGAGAATTTCAGGTTTCCTTGTTCTGATGAATGAAGCGTGGGTGGACAAGGATTATAAGAGAGAGTACATTCATTGTGATGGACTTCGCTTATACACTACATATATTATCATCCAGTTTTTTTATCCAGATCTTAACTCTTTGCTTTTTCTTTTCAGATAATCGCATTTGATGAGCTGAAGACTGACTACAAGAATCCGATAGACCAGTGTAATACGTTGAATCCTGTAAGTGTGCCCAGGCAGTGTAATTTTTTCTTTGCATGTTGATTTTCCTTTCTTTAGTATTTATCCTTCGCTAAGTTAATGTTCCTATTTTTACTGGTAGACTTGTCTTAATTTATGCACTGTTATTGCTTGTTATTCTGACTGTTATTAATCTACTTGTGATCTTGTCAGCTGTCGGGCACTAACATTTTTTTCAATCTGCTTTTTGCATTTTGTTTTACGGCACAAAGACAGTTGAAAAGGTCAAAAAGATTAAAAGAGTCAAAATTGCATTAAAGGTTTGTACCAATCTTTAGTTTAAATGCCCGTTCAGTATAATTTATTTTAAGTCTTCAGTCTGTCATTTGCACGGAAGAGTGTTTGCAACTGTTTTTTCAATTAACATCAGGAGAAGACAAATTTAGATTAGCTCTATTGTAAGTCCATTTTTAATTAAGGTATTCTTAATCAGGTCAGCAACACAAGTCATTATAACAAAAAGTGATGTAGACCTAGCTGTAAGCAAGGTTTTGATTTTGAAACTTTTGGTAGTCTACATTTTAATAGCATTTATTTATGATGCATCTATGTAGTATTAGACTAAGGAAAAGTTTTTGGTAGAAACTTATAGACCACATCAATCAACATTTCCTAGAAAAAAAGTAAAGCCAGCTCACAAGATATTAGAATAGAATTATTTACAAGGTCTGCTATTGTGATTTTCATGTTCCTGAGCAAGCACTTCCTGTAGAGATTCCAGAAAAAAGCAGGAGTTAACTGAAAAGACTTGCAAATGCTCAAGACTTGCATGGTTAAAAATGACCCCCTTTGTTTGCATACAGTACTGTAAGAATGCCAATGCCAATATAAATCAACAGAAGCATGTCACATTAAAGATTGGTTAAAAAAGGTCAAGTGAAGTCAGAACTAGCTCTAGTTCTCTAGTATGACTATTTTTGTTTAGCTTATATATACATGCACTTAGTTGCTAGCTAAGGCTATATGTTGCATCTGCATCACATTTAGTACAGTAATAGAGGGTTGTGTAACTGTGATGTGATTTGTTGTGGAAGCCTAAAATAAGTGTTGTAATAAAAGTTTTAGGATCCACGGGGTGGGTTTTAGTATTGGTGTAGGCTTTTGTCTGCAGATGTCTGGAGTCACATCTTTGTAATTTTCTATTTATAAAGCATAATTTCAATGAAATCATCTCAGGTAAAAGAACATTCTGACCAGGTATCGCAGCAAGGTTGTCCGGCACATTTAGAGCAACAGAGGATAAAATACCGACATTAAAAGAAACTGGGGTTTTTCAGAATCATGATGTATTTGCATTCAGATACCTGCACAAAAAATGTGAATTTACTTTTTTTTTTGAAGAGGACAGTAGAATCTTACAAAACAGCTTGCTTCCAGTTAGGAGAAAAATGCGTGTTGCACTAACTATTGCAGCAGTAGGAAAGAGATTATGGGAGGATAAGATGCAAGCAGGGGCCAAAAATAGTTTGTGAAACCCTTATTTTCTTTTAGTTCTGTGAAAACTTTCACAGAATCCTTCACAGAATGCAGATATGTATTAGGAAATATCTACATCCATATACAGTATACCCACCATACCCATCTTTTTTTTTGGGATTAGCTAGTCATATTTATATGAGATGTTGGATTTATGAGTGAAAATATTTTAACTTTTGGTTTAGAACTATGCAAAATTGAGGAAATTAAGTGCTTTCAAGATGATGGAGCAAATATTTCTTTGCACCTCATACATAAAACTGAAATATAGCTTTCTCTCTATAGTGCCCTTGGGATGTACACTCATTTTGTCCTCTGGAACTGTTGCACTGATGCAGAGTTTGCTCTTTATAAAATAAAACCCTTTATAATGCCACCCCTGCCAATTGCCAGTTTGAGTGCCCCTATGACAGGGATCTGATGGCCTATGCATTATAACAGATAGTTATTGGGATGATTTCAAGCTTCAGAGATGTGTTGAGTGTGTTCAGTGTTGAGATGAATTTTCATCTAGCACATACATGTTCACATTTACACATCGGTGTGAATAAAAGCACTTTGCATTATAAACGTAGGAGGATGTGCAAATGTTTGTAGACTTAGTAGCATATCATCTTTCTTTCAAATGCGACGCATTTTCCAGAAGAAATATGCTGTAAACATAGTTGTGCCATATTTATGGTTAAATTAATCCTCATAAAAAGCTTTTTATAAGCATTTTTTCATAAAGCTTTACTTTACCGACCCAGTTAACAATAACTAAAGGAAAAGGTCTAACATTTCAAGTAGAATAAGAATGAAGGGGGAATGTGCTAACCTGAATTTGGAGTTATGCATACATTGCATCCTAACAGCAGAACCCTGGATTACTTAATCTGGGATTTAGTTGTTAATACCAGATTTTATTGCTGCAGAGAATTTAAAGATTTTTGAAAGACTGAATAGGAGGGCTTGTAATCTATAGAGCCGAATCATTTACTTTGTATGCAGTGCTGTATTTATTGTTTTACAGATGTGAAGAGGCTTTACAAGTAGACTGCATGTTCACTATGAAACTGATTAATGTTGTCTTTTAGGAGATGAGTAACCCGTCCTTATCAACACTGAGAGTTTGATAGAGGTCTTTGAGTGCTGCTCACTCTTAAGTGACAGGCTGATATTTATAAGATCTAGGGCAATATTCTATATTGTCACTAGAATGTACATAGTCAATGCTGTATCATTAATTATAGACAGCTTTTGAACATAACAGTTATACAGCAGTGTTTAATCTATATCACGCAGGGGCTTATTTAAAGGAAACAGATGGCTGCAGAACTGTCTCACTTCACTGTGTTGTGTTCTTAAAGGGACACGTGACAGAGCACATGCAGAATGAAGATCTCCGACGTGGAATACTATAGTGAAATCAGCCATGTCAGTGTTTGCCAGCACGTGCTGTGCTATAGGCTTGTATTATCCAGAGAAGCGCCTATTGTAAAAATTACTGTGGACCTGAAGTATAAGGCAAAACAACCCTTGCTGCTAATTGTATTCTGTTGCCTACAAAAGCTGAAGTGAAAACGTAGCTCTTTTTGTGTGGGCGCTGATCAGAAATGAAAACTTTGTTGAAAGAATAGGCGGGTGCATTTGTGTGCAAGTTTGGTTTAGATTATATTACTATCCATAACGAATTTGTGTTCGAAGCACAGATGTTGTAGAGTATTGCATTCCTTTTTCATCCTGTTTCCCTGTGAATTACGTGTGACTCTCCTTGGCTGTATCTTACTCTTGTCGTGTGACTGGTTTCAGCAGTGTAGTAAAGGCCTGCTGACATTTCCCTTGCATTTTCCAATGGAGCTGCATCCAAGGATGTGGGTAACTCGGTGTCCAGCGCATGGCTTCCTTGTGGCAGGCACTGTCATCCGCCACCTTTGCCTTATCCCAGACTTTACACTGGCACTCAGTCTGATCAGGGAGATCAGTGCGGCACCGCTAACCCCCTGTACTACCTGTGCACTCCTCACTGGGGGGGTCAGTCCATGACGCGTGGTTTCATTTCATATGTGCCCCCCCCACCCCCCAACCCGGTTGTGAAAAGATTTGTGATATCTAGTTCATTGCTGGATAACGTTCATGAAGTTTTTTTTATTTAATAAGGAAAGATTGATAATACCTCCTTAGAGTTTAAAGGCTGATTTTTATATCTCCCATTTATGATTTTGTTAATAAATCAGCAATGTCAAATTATCATAAAAGATATGCTCGTAATAATATAAGGATGGTTTTTTGCTCCCCTGGGACGAGCACTACCTGTCTCAACAGGTGGAGGATCAGGAGTGTTAGTGTAATGTGCTGAGACCATGTAAGCAGTTGGCTTCATTGATTGTCATTGTGGGGTGGGTCTGAGAATGAATGTGGCATAAATGGGTCACATGGAAAGAATATGAACCTCTACCACTTTGAATTGTTTGCAGATATATTTACATAAAACCATAGAGCTTGAGAGAGAAATCTTTTGACAGTATCTTTAAGGAATATTGAGCATTGTACTTATATGGGTGAACAATTATAGCAAATTTTGTATGGTGCCTTAATTTTAGTTTACATTTTATACCATCACATCCATTTATTAGTTGTGCTCTGCATTAAGCCAACTGTCAGTTCTTAATGTTATTCTTTTTAAACTACTGCGTGGATATATATTTTTGACACTTTCCCACATATTTTGGTACATTTCCAGACCATATACTAAAATATTTCCTGCTTACTGTATCAGAAAAGCCCATTCTTTATGTAACACGGACATAGTTAGAGTGGACAAGCAGGACTGGGGGAAAGGGAAATGGGGGTTTCCTGTATTCCAGGAGCTTTCCCCAGTTATTAACTAAAAACTATTCCCTTGCCCTTTTCCCTGCTTGTTCCTACATGCCTGTCTCCAGCTGACTGTGAGAGTGCCTTGGGTCTCCTCCTTGTGCAGAGCTGTGGTGTTTGTTGTGTGTCCATGGGTACGGTACGAAACCCTACTAATGGGTTTGCTTGCTTGTTTCAGCTGGTACTTCCGGAGTACCTCATCCATGCTTTCTTCTGTGTCATGTTCCTCTGTGCGGCAGAGTGGCTGACGCTAGGACTCAACGTGCCCTTGTTGGCCTACCATGTGTGGAGGTAGGTTTCTCTCCAGGCTGGGTACTGGCTGGTTAAGTTAGCCTTATATTACCAATTAACAATTTCTTGAATACAGCTTACCTATAGCTACCTGGCAAGTTATTAGTTTTTAACCATAGGAGCATAAGGTGAGGTCTCAGTAAGGTGACAGATGAAAGTAGGCCATTATTCCCATTTAGCAGTTAATTGATCCTGGCATCTCATCCAGCTGTGTTTTGAAAGAAGCCAGGGTATCAGCTTCAATGACTTGGCTGGGTAGCTTGTTCCATACTCCCACAGCCCGTTGTATAAAGTAGTGCCTCCTTTCCTAATGAGAGGATCTCATCCAACGGTTCCTCGAAAAAAATAAGAGTATGACCTTCAACAATATGGCTGGGCCGCTTATTCCAGACTCCCACAACCCTTTGGGAGAGAGGTGCCTTCTGTTCTGGGTTTAAAAAATACTTCCACGTACTTTCTGTTTGCCACCTGTGGTTCATGTTTCACTGTTGATTCTGATGAGATCCACAGGATTGACTTTTTGTCAACGCCTTGGAGGATTTTGAATACTCATATCAAGTACTTGTTGTAGTCTTCTCTGTTTAAACTAATGATGTCATTTCTTTCGGCCCGTCACCATGACCATGGTGATCAAAATACCAAATCACTTGGTAAAATACCCTTATTTCATATATTTTCACAATAAAAACATATTTATAAAAGCCACTAATTTTATTTTAACTATGTACTTTAATTAGGTAGTATTTACTTGTTTTTCCCCGGTACCTTTAAATATATAGTTAATTTCCCCTTTTTCTAAAACACATAGTTTTTAAATGTGCATTGCATTATTCTGTGACCTGAAGGCTCACAGGCTGTAGACGTGAGCAGGGGAGGGGTGTTTCTGAACAGTGTTCTTCTCCTCTGACCAGGTACATGAGCCGGCCTGTGATGAGCGGTCCTGGGTTATATGACCCAACTACAATCATGAACGCGGATATCCTAGCATATTGCCAGAAAGAAGGCTGGTGCAAGCTAGCCTTCTACCTTCTATCCTTTTTCTACTATCTCTATGGGTAAGTCTGCGTGTTGGGGACTCCGAAAGCAATGTTCTGTGACCAGTGGAGTTTAGTGTATTGCAGCTCCCTTTGCTGTTTGGAATGTATACCACTATTCAGAATTCTGCTCCCAGACCTTGGTGCTTCCTAACACAAGTCAGATAGTGAAGTATGTTGGATAAAGAGAAAAACCTGGCTTTTTAGCTCCCTTTTGGCAGAATTTGCAAGTGTAGCTTGGATAGCTTGAGAGATGAATCTATCACATGGAACTGATATCCTAAAGCCAGGGAGCAGATTAAATAAAAATTTCAACAAAGTTTGCCAACTGCAAACATCTCCCGTCAGGGGCTTGTTAGTCCACACTGGTATCTCATAACACTAGTTTCATTTTTTTCCCAATTGGAATTGTGACACTGTTTCGTTTTAACACATTTTTGTTTTATTTCAGGATGATCTACGTACTGGTGAGCTCCTAAGCAGCAGTCGCTACTGTCAAGGGAGGGGGAATACTGCATGCAGGAAAACGAGCTACAGCTTACGAGCTGGGAGACTTACCGAAAGCAGAGACCTTTAGATTTTCTTCTGTGGAGTTTTAAAAAGAATGATGAATACTTGAGCCCCATTAAATCCTGAGTACCACTTTAAAAAATGTTATCCTTAAAAATGGTAGCTTCAACCTTATCCTTTTTATTACTACTACCTGCAGGGAAAACAGCCAGCTAAGCCAGGACGTTTCTTTTATTATTTGAAGGTGTTTGACTTAAATGGAAGTTTGAAACATTGCAGTCATTGATTTTTTTTTTCCTGTTATGGAATAAAAATTGTTGATCATTATTATACTTTGTTTACAGAACATCTTAGGACCTTTTTGTGCTATTTCATTAAACCAAATTTGTATTTGTAGATCAAATTTGCAGCTGTTGTCTGTCACAAAACTAATCACACTGAATTGACTGTATCGTAAAAGTTTAAGCCAAAAAAAACTCTGCACCGAGTTTGTGTGAAACTCGTGCAGCGTTTGTTTTTTAATATGTACTGCTTTGCAGTGAGTACTTTGGTGTCGAGGCGGATTTAGAAAAACCTTAGCACACAATGATCCTTTGGTTTAATTTTTTCTCCGGATAGTGCGTTTTGTTTAGTGAGAAGTTGTTAAGTCATTTTTAAGTAAACCCAGGTTTTCCAGTTTCACTTGGTGAAACTGCTTTATTCGATGAAAATTGTAACCTTATGAATTTAATGGTGCACTGTGAATTTTTACAAAAGACAATCAGTACTGATACCCGCAAGTGGCATTCAGCTAAGTTTCAATTGGTCATTATAATTCAAGTCTTCTAAGACACAATAGACTTTTTTACAGATGTTAGTAGTTACATAGTAGTAACTGTTTAGTTACATTTTCCTAAATCTCAGTTTATATAGTCTATCAAATCTCAGAATCCAAGACCAACCACCCATGAGTTCATCATATAGTTTCTTTAATCTTCAGTTGATAAAACAATCATATTATGCTTTCATCATGGTATGATACTGAATGGCCTTGGTCGGGTGTATGAGTCTGGTATTAAATATTGAATGGCCATTAATATAAGATGGGTGATGCAAATGAGACTGTGCAGGAAATGTGTTAATACTATCAAACATTCTGATCTCAAAAAACAGAATAGTGGGTCCCAAGCTGCATTATGGTGTAAGAAACTAGTTCCTAGTTTTTCTGAGCCAATGAATATACGTCTGCAGGGAGATACCACATTTGTAATGCATGTAAACAGTCCAGTAGCGTAGTGTTGTAAAAGGAGTCATGTATAAAATTTGTCACCTGCATGATTTCTATAGGAACCTAGGGCAAACTAAGAATGTGCTGGTTGTCTTTCTGTAAAAAAACAAGATATTCAAGTCAGTCATGTTGAGTTGATTGGACTTGCTTAAAAACTGCTTTGACACTCCTCGTATATTGCTTGTAAAAGATATTTAAGAGACAGTTTTGAATTGCTAGGATTTGTTAGAATTCTGCCTTTGCAGGGAAGTGTACTCTGATAGCACAAGATGATGTTGTTGGCAGTTTTGGAGTTCACAACAGGAGTGAATTACACAAGGTTCAGCCTTGGTGCAAAGTAATATCTTCCCTTAAACTTTTTTGCCATAAACATTGTGAAGTTTTCTTGCTGCCTGTAAACCTACCAACAAATAATTGAATATATTATAGTTAATGTAACTCAAATTTTATTAAATGTGAAAATAGATTATATGTTGTGTGACATTTACTTTTCTCCAGCTAAGATTTTTCCCAAAACTGTATTAATAAATCCATCCTATGAATTGTATGTGGGGGAAAAAAAGTCAATGCTAGTACTTGTTAAAATTACCTTTGGCTGCCCAAAAATATTTGGTATCCTCTTCTCCTTGAAAGTTAGTATTAAAATCTTAGACTAATTTGTACATAAGTGACCCTCCCCAGGATTAAGCTGACTTGTTATAATGGAGGGGGGTTTAATATTGGTCTTTCAAATCTCATTTACCATTATAAAGTCAATTCAAGGGTTTGTCTCCTTAGCTGCTGGCTAGTAGCAAGGAATAAACTGGTTAAACTTTGATAGGGTCAGATGATCACACCTCCCCAGGGGAAGAGCTGTTTATAACTGAAGGAGACACAGAAAACCTGCTGCATTTCAGACTCTTCAGACTGCATTTCAGAGCTGGAAACCTGTTGTGGACAAGACGGCAAGTTTCATTTCATCAATACATCGGGTTCCCACCCCATCAATCTGTTTTAAATACCCCACCTACTCAGCATCAACTATGTGCAAATGAAACAGACATGCAACTAAAATACGCAACACATTAAACTGAGTCAACGGCACATTTTAGTCCCTTATAAAGGGGCTTTACATGAGTAACGTCTCATGTCATTGAGGTAGCTTTATGTAAAAAATGATAACTGCTGCATTATTCCATGATATTCCACATACAGGATAGCTCCACAGCTTTAGAATTGATGCATTTGGCATTAATTTGCCTGTGCAACACTCCCACAACAGAACACTGGTTAAGAGTTTTTGGGGTTCCCTGGTCATAAGAAACACATAAGACAACAGGTAGGGATTCCACCACCACACATTTACGATTCCTCCATCTTTACAAGATCCATCTTTACAATTAAAAGAAATGCAAAAAAAATTAAGCTCACCCTTTTGGATCTGAGCCTATACGCCATAGCTATACTTGAAGCAAGTGTCTGTTATAGTACAATTTCTTATTTTGTACAGCTGTGAAACATACAGTAATCATGTTCCCATGCCCAATAACTATATTTGCATGTCTGGGCATTTTCAGCTCCAATGTTGACATTGTTGGCTTTTGTTTTGCATGTATTGAGTTGCTCAGGTGTTCATTTTTGCAGTCCATCAATATACAACCTACCAAAATCATTATTTTTCCCCAATTGGTGTTCATTTTAACATTCACACATCTTAGCCCTTTCTAAGGCAGCTGCTAATCCAGCCTGCATATGCATCTTAACCGCACAATATTTGAAAACTGGGTCATTTACTGTTTAAATTGAATTAATCTGTCCTGCAGGCAAAATGCAATGAGCTTTACATGAGTAACATTTCATGTCATTGATGTAGCTTTCTGTAAAAATGAGAGAACTGCTGCATTATACCATGATTAAGAATTTAATATGTAAAACATACATAAACAATGTATAACATTGTGATAGCATAAAAATTATAGGCTGAATTACAGCATTTAAAAATTTGAAAATTGCATAAAGATAGAATCACTGTCTCATGCAGGGTTCATAAATGATGAACATGTAGAAACAACCTTTCCATTTTCATTCACCAAATAAACACGTTTCATTTCAAGGGAGAAAATAAATACATTTAGCCACTATTACTAATTCAATAAAAATAATTTACACGTTTTTAAAACTAGTCAGAGGTTATTGTTTTTTTTTTTTTACTTTTAAGGTGCTCAAAGCAAGAAAGTGCATGCAAACATTAAAGGAATCCATTACAATCATACATGAACAAAAAATATGTGGCTGTTTTTTTCCAAATAAAAGTGAATTTTTGTTGTATTTAACACAAGGTGGAACATTCTCAAGTCACACAAGCACCAAAATTTCAGCAACAACTGATTCATCATCCTCGCAGATCTTGGCTATTCATCGTGAAACGGATCTCTCTGTGGCGACTTCTTTGGTTGCTTGATAGGCTGCAAATCTTTCCCGGAAGTCATGCAAAAAATTGTACTGCTAAAAAAACAAACAAATAAAGTTCTAAGCTGACTACATATCTGGAACAAATGACTGGGCTGACCTGAAAATCCCTGTGCAACAAGCACCTGAGGGATTTTAATTCGGCACCACCCCAGTTAGCAAGCCTCACTTGCTACAGTACTGCTACCTTTGTTAATAGAGTAAAAATGGAATTCAGACAGACTGGAGGCAGCAAAAGTGAGAAAGCGTACCTTGACAGTTTGTATAGCCCCAGCTCCCCTTAGCTCACGGAGGATCTCTATGGCCTTGTCAGGAGTCATTGAGTCAGACAACTGCAGCAGGAGACAAGCTGCCACTGCACAAAGAAATGATAGAAAATGGCAGTATTTGTCAAATTGTGCTTTTGAAAATAAAGTTCTATATTTTGTCAGTGATCCGAAGCAATTTGGGGCGCGACTGCATAGACAAAGCATTAGTTGCTTTGAAGATGCTTAATACTAGATATTTTTTAAAACAGAAAAATACAACCTGTGTAGTGCAACATGTTAATTTTCACATTTAACAGACAAATGCTATAATCAGTTTGTGACAGCTTATAGCAGTAAGAGTCATGAAGTTACTGTACAGGACGTTTTGAGTAGGTAGCTGCATTCTATGCTGAAAGGAAAAGAAGAGAGACGCCGTGGAGCCTTCTTCAGGTCACCTGAATAAACCTTTACCTGTTCATGTCTGATTTCCTGACCCATCCAGTATGCCAATATGCTCTGGGAGAAGACACTACTGGATGTGTTGCCCACAGTTTGGGAAATGGGGCCGATAGGTCCCTTGGAGACCTCCTTATCCCAACCAAATCCTGATAGGCTCAGGAAACCGACATCATGCATGGAATTACACTGCACTACAGGAAGACCTCATACTCAAGTGGGAGTTTCCCTGGTAAAAAAAAAAAAATCTAAATGAAAAGCATCATACTCACTTAACCCTGAACGACCCAGACCTCCATAGCAGCTGAAAGTAAATAAAGAAATCAGACCATGAATGGACATTTTGTTAAAAACCTGTGCTACACTTGGCACATCATTTTTGTCACCTTTGAGGGAACAGATTTTGAAGTACCACAGTTACTTTATTTTCCCATTCCTAATTTATGCTGCATAAGAGTGGGTTGGTATAAATATTTCAGTTACAGTTTAGATCACAAATGCTCATTGGATATTTTCTAGGCAAGTGGGCACATTGACTAGACTTACAGTAAGAATATAACCAGCTTTGGGTAAAGGCTATTAAAGACAATATAATAAAGGTGTTCCTTTCACAGCTATACCTACTGTACACACTAGCCCCAAAAACATTCCACTTAGCATCCTGCAATCTGTTTTTTGCTTTCTGATAAAACACACGGGTGAGAACAATCCCAGGTAGACAGTTGTCTTGGGCGCAAACAGAAAACCTCTCCTGCGCATGGTCACGGTCCTTTCCCAAGAGGTCTTCCACACAGAGATGCTGTGGATGCCATCCTTGTCAGAAGTCACTTTACCAGCCCTAATCAGCGAACATGCGACACGACACTCACTGCATGACAACCCTCCTGTTGTTCTGAAGGCTGTACTGCAGCTCCTCCAGAATTTGGCAGCACTGCTCCAGCTCAGGGGCGCCCCCATCTGGGAAAGGGTGGTGGTGCACGCTCAGGCCCTGTTGCTTGTAGGCTTCAAGGAGCTGGGGTACACGGTACTTTTGGAGCTCCCCACGGGTACAGAACACAAACACCTCTTCCACACCCTGGCCTCTCAGCTCTCCTGAAATTCATATGTGGGGGGGAAAAAACAGGCTTTGTAGGTCATTTTGAATACAAAACAAATATAATAATAAAAGGTCAGCATTAGCATTAATTCTGCTGATAAGATGGTCATAAACTCATTCAGGTATCTTACACAGTAGTCTTCAAGTCATTTAGTACAGAGAAAGAAAAAATTCAAACAGTGAGATATTGCATTAAAATAATATGTCCTCCATATCTGAAGTGTACCACGAAGGTCATTACTCTGAACTGACTACTACACCACATTACACTGAACAACACAGGACGTTGCCACACTGCTGTGTCCAGAAAAGGTTCATTTACAGCAAGAGCATAAGACCAGAAGTACGGCATTTTCAGAAGGTTCTTTTCCCTGATGGGATAACCCCCTTATCAATGGAAATCGGAAAATCACAGACGCCAGCGTAACACCCAAACTACAGCAACGGCATCTCGTTTTAGATCTCCGCAGAATACTTTTCAATCAAACTAGATCACAAACAACGTATTTAAGCCCAGCAATCTGCTGATTCCTAGTATCCACACTTCGGTCAGTAGAGTAACAACTGACTGCACACAGATCGAGATCTCTACACATTCATTAGGCTGGTGTCTTCCATGAGTCCCCAGGGGTTGATAGATCAGACCAATACAAGACAACTGGAAGTCACCCATAGATCACCCATCCAAACAGCAACAGAGATATTCCAGGTGCTACATTTCCTGCCTGTTCAGCTGTGGAGAACTTGAAACCCAGAGCTCTGCCACGTTCGGAGGACTCAGGAATCCTAACAGGCCTTTCCAGTAACCAATAGTAGGTGCAGGATTAAAGTCCTTCTGTGTTTCAACTAATTGATGCTGACCTTATACTACACACTGACCATCTATGGTGAAGATGACAAGAGACTTCTGGAACACAATTTCTTAAGGTCAGCTTCCAGTATGACATTCCTTCACAATTCTTCTAAAGTTTAAGTCCAGTATCAAAGATTTTTCATTTTGCAATCAAGCCCAACTAACTTTGAAACTACATTTCTATGTTGGGCTTCTGCTGCACAGTACAATCGCCTACAGCTGATACATTTTTATCTTGAAGCAGATCATTTGAAACATTTAGAATCGAAGACACATTACCTATATCTTTCTGCAAGTTTCTTCTTACATCTTTATATTTGCATCCTGTTAAAATATTGTTAAAAAACACAAAACAAGGGATTTTAAAAAGTACAAACAATCATACATCAAGAACATAAAAAAATGCAAAGTCAAAGTAATAACTTTGAAATGAATGGAACAAAGGACAGTAATGTGAGCTAAATCAGCTTTTAAAACATACTCATCATTTCTCTTCATTTCAGGATTAAGGATAACTGTATAATTCTCATCGGGATGAGCAGACTAACATTGGATGGACGGATTACAGAAAGACACTAAAGCTTTTGAGAGACCATGAAAAGATCTCAGTTCAATGTTTTTCTCTTTGCATGTTACCTGGCAAAGCACATATACCCAGGAACTGGGACCACTCCACAACTGACAAAGGTAACCTGTTAGAAGGTGGAAAAGGCAATCATGAGAATCACACTTTAGGATGTACATTTAACCTGAATTTCAGAGACGACAGTGATGTGGCGGCTCCAGGGAGCAGGAGGTCCTCCTGCAGAGGATCTTACCAAGAGATCAGCAGAGGGGTCTGTTGTTCCTCCGCGGTATCCTCTTCATCCGACGAGTCAAACTCGCTGTTCCTCATGATGTCTGACTGGAGGCGAGACGCATAACAGACAAGTAATTCATATTACAAGTGATCAATTTATATCACGTAGTCCTGAACTCTAAAACACTCTGAAACACGGCATGAACTTTTTCCACCTGATTTTGCTTTTTTTTATCTTAGCAAACAGATCTAAGTCACTAGCAAACTGTGCTCGCTTTTCTCATTATATAACATCAGGACTGACCTATCCTTCTTGTATCGTGAAAAAAAAACACGATTTTAAGACCACGGACATCAAACGTAATGCTGTGCGTAACAGACCAATACTGCAGCATGAAACGTTATTATTAGTGTTGTTCCAGCTGCCTGAAATTCCTGTCAGCAGGCAAGTGGCAGAATCTGCAAATTGACTGGACATCGGGAATATTGTTTCTTATGGTAGCTGGTATGACCTCACTGTGACAACAAGCGGTTCTCCGCGCAAAACATGAAACTCGCCTTGACCTGCTAAGATCAGAGTGCGAAGCCACGATACAGGGGTATATCGGGGCGTTTATACTGTAGTATTTGACCGCACTGTCCGTCACCTGAAAGGCGGACTCTGTAAGAACTGGACTCTACGTCTTGTTTCTAGGACTTACATAAATAAACACACGGAGAATTCGTAGGTATCATTTAATATAACATACCACCACCGACATGCCCTAAAGCAAAATTAACGATTACCTGGATGTCAACACAAAATTAAAAGGGGGCTTGTGGCAGAGGTTAATTCCACGCTACGGCTCCTCACACAACTAAAGTTTCCCCAGCCTAAAAGCTATTTTAAATCTTAGTGCAAGCTGAGAAAAAAAGTCACACCAAGTAAACGGAGAAGATGTGAACAGCTAACTTGAACGAAACAGTCCCGAATGCAGCAATGGCAACAGCGCTTTAAATAAGATTAGGTGTTTTCATGCATTTTACAAAAAGGCATGACACATATTTTACTTCGACAATATCCCTTCCAATAATTAATTTTAAAAAAAGTGTCTTACCACTTACCACAATGGCAGCAATGCAGTACTCTAACGCTGTGTTGTCACTAAGGGATTTAAAAACTCACACCGCGTCTCCCAACCAATCAGCTACGCTGGCAGTACAGGACCCGCCCCCTCTCACGGAAAAAGCTACAAGTAACCATCCAATAAAAAGGGGGGCGTGGTTAGAACTAAGTGTTACTTGGTGTTAAAAATTAAACACTACAAGGTTATATCAGTAATTGTTTCAGTTATTTCATAGCTTTATTCAAGATAAACTTTCAGACGTTAAGACAACCGTAAAAATTCTGTTTAGCGTGAAAATGACAGTTTGATAGATTAAGAGGAAGCAATGCCAATTTAATGATTGAAGTGTTTGCAATGTAGGATCCTAAACATTCCAAATAACACAATAATTATTCCACACCAAAAGACAAAAGATACAGGGATGACTTGGAATGGCAGGGATTGTGTATAATGCAAAACCAAAGGTGACCGATACTAAAATTAGGCTAAAATTAACTCTTACAAATGCTGAAATAAATTGAGTGTGTAACTTATACAGTCAGGAATTTTTCTGTGCACATTTCCATGTGAATATTTTATACATTTAAAAAATAATCTTGATACACAAAAATCTAGTCTTTAAATATCCTTACTTTGGAACAAAGAAGCAAGTATATCATAGTCAAAGTCTATTCAATACTACATTATAAAATATATTGAAATCCCCATACTGTATTTATTTAAAACCTATATAAACACTAGCAAACGAAAAACCAGTATATTAAATATATTAGTCAAAATATATAGTTAGATGATGTCTCATGACACAGCGCATGAAAATTCTGAGTATCCAAAACCTGTTTATTTTTCTTTAAGCTAATAACGTTCAAACAACATTATTCCATTAGACCAATTGTGAGGCACTCGATGTTTTGACAATTAGAAGCAAAATATAGTGTATTTCTCAGAGCTCCAAGATTTAACTCACCTTTTGTTCAAGAGTTAAAATAAATCTACCTCAAAATAAAAGACGTTCTCACTGCGCCACCAGAAACCGCGCTCCTACCGATTACCTACGTGAGAATGCGCATTATAATTAATCAGTTATATCATGATTACACCCAAGTGAGCTACAAGATATTAGAACTCTTTGAGTCCTTGTTTAGCGGCCTCTAGTGGCAGGCTAGTGAAAATGAAAAGCTTTTTCATGGGGCAACCTGCCACACATACTGTACAGAATACATACTGTGATGGGTTTTTTGATACTCAGAAAGAGCTGGATGTGCTTTTTTTTAGTACGTCCTGAGAGCAGATATGTCTCTCTTCTATGAGGCACTAAATTGAAGTATTAGAATTAAAACAACAATAATGAAGAATTCCCTTCTTTACCGCAAGTCGAAACTGTTTTCTCTGCCAAGAGTAGTGTGGGAGAGAGTTTCAGCTTTCTGTCTTCACTATGCTGCATGTTCAGATTGAGAGATTCAGAGAGTATTAAGGTACCTCAATGTACAGCGTGTCTAGAATATGGTGGGTGCATTTATTGTTATTTACGTAAATACTAGAGCTTTGAACACAATAAAATCCAGGTGAAGAACAGAAATCTTGTTTAAAACAGGGCTGGGTATAGTCTATGGACAAAAAAAAAGTCCATGCAAGTTAATCGTTTGACGTGACGCATAAACAACCTCCTGTATTTTTGGGGGGTGTATATCCAAACCAACTGTAGGATAAATATGTCACGTCATTGGGTATAGTAAGCATCTGTATGTACAGGATATTCTGTGGTGTGGGAGAGTGCAAATCGCAGATTTAATTTGTATTTATCTTTGTAAACCTGAACGCGATCGGAAATTAGTCCCGGATAGCTTAAATTAGGACAAAAGTATTGGTAATCTGGGGAACATTTTAGATTTAAGGCATATCAAATTTACTCTAGTGGGGAAAAGTTTTTAATAATTCACTCCTACAGTCTGTGGAAGTTCAAACATATTCAGTCTGTCTGTTGTGGAGACATTCTCCGGTGTGGGACCTTTCTGTTCGTCCAATGTGAATCTCTGTAGGGCGCAGGAGGAACGATTTGTCAGCGAACTCCAGAGTCTCCTCGGAACTCCTCAGCGCTTCTTGCAGAGGGAGGGAGCAGTGAGCCCACATAGAGTGTAATGAGATGAGCGCCGTGACCGAAACGGTACGAGTCGGTTCAGGTAGGTGTGCACAGGCTAAAGTGATAAACTTTTATTCTATTACTTCTTCAAAATGTAATCCTTGTTTGGATAGTTTTATAAATGACCTCTTTAATGTAATGACATGTTAATGATACGCGGTGTTATGTGTTTATATTAGCGTCAGTCTGAAGAAGAATCGCGATTGCATTTCTGTGTCCGTTTTGTCGCTGTGTAAAGTATTGAAACAGCACATCTGAGCTTGTTAAAATTTGGATCTAAAGCTAGCAGTTTTACAGAGCTGTGAATGTCGCTACACAATTACTGGAAGGACTACAGAAAATATCTCCCCATTCACAAAAATAGATGCGAATTTAAAGCAAGATTTCGCGGTGTCAAAAGTTAAATACCTTTAGGGCATTCCAGAAACAGGTGTATTTTGGGAGGAAGAATCATTCCTGAAACTCAAAACGTTAATTATGGCACCGTGTAAGCCAGCATACACCTTGACTATTACTACAATAGTATCTACTGTATGTAACTTTATCCATAGGTTCTAATACAATTAGTGTACTGGTGCTTAGTGGAGCAGAGGCACATTATAGACCACATTGAAGGCCAAATTAATTATTTTAACTTTGTGCTGGTGTTTTTTTTAATTAAGTTTTGTATTTGTAGTGACATGATTAGCCCTCTTGTCCTTTGGTTTGTTTTTGAGCTGCAGGGATAGAAATGGGTTAAAAAAACAGGATCGGATGCCTTTTGCATGACTGTTCCACCACTCCAGGCCCGATTCAGCATTGCAGTCGCAGGCATTCATCTGCCCTGATTAGAAAACAGATCTTGCTGGGAGAGAGCTGCCTTGTCTTGGAAGCCAGCCCTGCTATGTAGCTCAGGGAGGGAGAGAAAAACCACACAGCTCCACACCTGAGGGAGGCTGCTGGCAGTAAACACTGTACCCTAGAGAAGCACCAGCACACCATTGATGTCATTTCCCTTTCTCTTTAAATTCATTTTTATGGTTTAGAGCAGCACTTTAAATGGGGCCTCATTCATGATTCTCTGCACTTCAAGTGTCCCGATGTGGATTGATTTTTCATTCAGTCCTTTGTAATCTGATGAAAGGCGTTAACTTTCCCTTATTTAAAAAGACCATCAGGGGATCTGAATTCCCTTGACTGTAGCACTGAAAGGGTTAGTTTTCAAACTGATGAAATCATACAAATACCTACTACTGGATTCAGAAATCATAACGGAAGTGCCACTTGCCTTTAAATGATAATGAAAGCTGAAGGAATCATTTAGTGTAATTCTGTGTAATACAGAAGTTCAGTGAATGCTATTTTTCTCTTTGTTTCCCTGACATTTAATCTCACCTGACAAAACACTGTTAAAAAAGGGATCAGGAGACAGATCATCTCCCCAGGGAGGGGCCGCTTCCAGGTAGACTGCTCTGCTCTGATCTCTAATGAGACAGAGTTTGTATGTGTGCTCTTTAACTGGGCAGCTTGCTGCAGCCATTTAACCAGAAAAAAAAACAATCATGGTATCCAAAACACAGAGTTTCAGTTTGCTCACTGCACAAAAATACAGCCCAAGCGCCTTCTTATCCATAACAACACCTGCAATGTTTTTTGACTGGAGTGATTGCAGTACCGATCTCAGGAGTGGGGTTTTTTGCTAATTCTGTGTGTTTGAACAAAGCCTTTCACGGTTCATTCATTGTCTGTTGTTCCTTTCTCACAGCAGAAGATATGAAGGCTGTAGAGGGAGGACTGAACTCTGAGATCTCAAAGGTACACGGAGTCTATGTGTTTTAGCACTTACGTTCTATCATGATAAAAAAGTGCTTTTGTAGTCGTGATGGCCAGTACATGACTCAGCCGTGTGGTAGGCTTTTCATGTGGCTTGATCCCCAGGTGGAGTTACCATTTATCAGTTATTACCGGTTACACCAGACGTTACCAGTTACCTGATGGTGTCCCCACAGTTACAGGAGATGGTGGCTGAGCTGAAGGCAGATTTCTCCTCCGCCCTGCTGGAGCTGAGCAGAATACAACACAGTGACACCCGTCTTCAGCAGGACATCGAGCAAACCAGGCAAGACTGCAGCCAGCAGGCCCTTCAGCTCCAGGCCCTGGTGTACAGCCTGAGGGTATGAGGGGAGAAATCGGGGGGGTGGGGGGGCACCATGGCCCAATGAGTGACACAGAGCTGGCACAGGGCATAACAGAACACCAGGTTTAATTCATAGCAACTTCTGTTGGAGAAATTATTCCCCCTTCCAGACAGTCAGGAGTCCATCTCAGAAGTTAAAATAAGTTTTTATTTCAGGCGCATGGGAGTGAAACACACAGAGATGCTCGGTGTATTTTTCTCAAAGTAATTAAACTAGAGCAGTCCTTCAATATTTTTCTGTTATCTATCACACTTACCTGTGCTTACAAGATTGGCAGTGTTCCAAAATCACACACATTTTCCTATCTCCCTAAAGATAACTTCTTTTAACGCAATTGGTTACTTGGGTTCCTAGCGCGTATTCCTATATAACAGTATAGAACTACATAGTAGCCCTTGTGTCCAGCATTCTCCCAGTCCAGTTCAAACCGGTTCTGAATGTCCACGCTATAAAATATTGCATCTTCTGCAAGAAAAGTGTGTGCAAAGTTCACAGAGACCCTCTCAACACTTCTCTTCGAGATCTTTCCACCTGCAGGCCTGCCTGGTTCCTCTGCCCAGCTCTGTGGAATTGTGAAGCTATGGTCTGTACTGGTAAAGGGAACAGTCATGTGTTCTTCCTCCTATTAAGCACGAGCTCGGGGAGGCAAAGAGTCAAATCACACAACTCAGCGATCTGCAGCTGCAGCTGAAGCAAGGACTGGAGACTTCAGCACAACAGATCAACGGGTAGTGTACCAGATATTTTAAATGTGCTATTCTGTGTTGAGGTTTCTGTAGCTATGTTCCCTCCAGAAAAATTGGAAGACTTGTTTTTGAAGGATTTGCTTATCCCTTTCTTGGGGTCTGTCAAAAGAATGTGCTTTAAAAGCTTCACACCCATTCTGATCACTGCACCCCCCTGTTGTGCCGTTGTGTCACTAGAGAGAGTGGAGTGAATGGCCAGTGGGAACTCTGCACACTAGGTCCAGCACCCAGGACCCGGCTTCTACTGCACTGCTATCTCCAGGGGGTCAGAGCAGGACACTGCCACGGTCAAGGTGGGCTTACTGGGGAAACAGAAGAAACATTTTCCATTCTCACCTCTAGTAAGCGGTTTGGTGAGACATATTTTGCGTACATTTTTGACTTTGCAAAAACATATTTCGTCACCTCTGCTCTGTTTCTGTTTCTTCATGCAGGAATTGAAACAAGGCCATTCTTTTTCTTCTTGTTACAGATGTGGCTTGCTTTGGTCAGGTGTCTCACAGCGTCTCTCCTGAGCTCAGCTCCTCCCTGACCCCAGCCTGCGGGGTGGGCACCCCCCCAGGACACACACCCCATAATCCCCTCAAGGCCCCAACCAGGATGCCCCCTGCCGCAGCTCCATGGCCAGGAGGTGTCCTGCAGTCCTGCTCTCACCAGGGTGTGCTGCTCTCACTCTAGGGCTGCTGTGTTCCTAATTTTCTAGTTTAGATGAAGCTTAATTTCCAGGTGGATGGTCAAGATGAAAGTGTTTGGGAAAATGTTTGTTGCATTGGGATTGGAAAATCTGATCAGAACAAAAAAAGCTGACCCAAAGCTTGTATTGCTACTTTAAACTACAGATTAACTTGGTCGTCTAATATTGCTAATACTAAGGTGCATCTTTCATCAGACATTTTCATGAAGTCTGTTTGGATCTGTGCCTGGATCTGTCATTTTTGACAAGTAGCAAACGGTTTGTTGCCACTGTAAGTTTCATGTATTATTCTATGTGTTGTGGAGAAACAGTGCTGTGTGTGTCAGTGGAGATAATTCCTGTTTATAAGCCTGACTGGACATTCTCCACAGACAGGAGGCAGCAGGCTGCTCTGGCGTTGCTCCAGTCTGAGAAACAGTACGTGTCCAGCTTGTATCAGCTTCAGACTCTTTATAAAACAACTACATCGCCCCTGCCAAAGACACGGGAGCTCTGGTAAGCCATGCAGAGACGAACTACACACCTCGTGAAATGACCATCTCGATCTAATTCTATTACCTAACATATATCTCTCCATATACAGTACGTCCTAGCAATAACCCCACCACAGTTGCACTATCTAAAACAGCACACTAGGAACCCTAAACCCAGGCCCTGACAATGATCCTAACAACTATCCCAAAAGATAAACTTCATCACAGACACCTAACCCAAGCTCTCTAACAAGTTTGCTCAGCAATTCTAATTTTGCATTATCACAACCAGTACTCTAAATCATTTCATGCCACAAATGCAACCATAACTCTAATTACAACTATAAGCCCAGCATAAGTCTGCCGCCAAGCTTATCTCATTTAGGAGTCCCATTTGGATTTTCAACCAGTCCCTGTTGTGTCCTAGTCAGGTGTTTCTTGTAAACCTGGAGCAGTTGCTACAGTGCCACCTACAGGTCAGAAACACTTTGGAGGAACGCATCTCTGTCAGCAGCGGGCAGTGGCAAGGGCTTGTGGGAGATGTGTTTGTCAAGCTCACAAGCCGTGAGGTAAGCAGGCTACTCTTCCTGATCTCCCACACATCTTTCAGTGTCGGGATGTAGAGGTACATGAGAGCTCTCTTGTCTTCATTTATTTCCAGTGCAACTTTTCGGACACCTACCTGACATACCTCAGGATGGTCCCTCTAGTTCTTTCAGAGCTTCTCGAGTCAGGGAGTGACAAGATGGCCCCACAGGTATGGACAAAAGACTGGCATTTTAATGACAGAATATTTATTTCCTTGGAAATCAGCTATAGTATACCTTTCATCACCCGCAAACAAATCTCCGAAGCACATCACAGCGTGGGCCAAGACTTTATGATGGACCAAAGAAAGAGAAACTAATGTCATAACTTTACTTTTTCTTTGTCTCTGTGAACCTGTAATTCCTTTACTACTACTATGATGTGCAGTAAATCCAAAGAGAGACAGCAGTCTCTGTGTGACTGATCTTGTCCGGTTTGTGCAGGGCAGACTGGGAGAGAAAGAGGAGCTGGAGCTGGTTTCTCTCATCCTGATGCCAGTCTCAAGGATTCATAGCTACCTCTCACACATCCAGGTGTGTCTTCACCTCCAGACTCCCACTGGTCTGTTCACATACTGCTATCTCATCCTGGGGAACGGTAACATCCTATAGCCCTGACAATAACCTCTTCAAGAATATAGCTCATAGAACTTAATCAACTTCATTACATAAAAGATTTAAATATCGCTGAGGAGATTAATTTATCTGTCAAACTGTGTTCCTTATTCTTTCTTTGATTTCTTCTGTATTTTTCAGTAGGTTTCACCAGGTTCTGTGATGCTTTTTTCCAGGTATAGATAGTCAAGGTTAACAATTGCCCGACATAAATTATATTTTAATTGATGGCCTACTTTCATGATGACAGATGTGAAAACTCCACGAGATGCCACCCAGTACTAATGTGAAGCACATCCAAGGCTTTATTTGTTCTCGTTCATGAGATTTCCAGACTTTTTTCAAGATGTAAAATCTTAAGAAAAAACAGTTTTGCAATACTTGAAGGCAAGACTATACAGAATTTAGAGTACCCACGAATTTTAATGCCTTTTATTAGATGGCCCCTTTTAAAATAACACCTTAAACCCTGTGCCTTTTGTGTTCTGCAGAGTTTGTTTCGATGGACAAGCAGGGAGCACCCTGACCACTGTCTGCTATTGCTCAGTGAAAGGACATTGAAACATTTCCTCTCCCGCTGTCAGGCTTTGATCAATGACACCACCACACAAGCTGGCCAGGATGTTGGTGGACTCAGGTGGGTCCATTCTCAGGCTGTTAAGGAATGGAGTTGGAGAGAAGGTGTGGAAGTATGATCTCACCACGATTGAGGGGGTGTCTGTTTTCTTTCCTTCACAAACGATTCTACCCCAGCCTGAGCAGCTTTAAAGACGATGTACTGTAGATGTCAACACAAAGGCTTAGCTGTAGGGCTTCAGAAGCAGCATTTACCTCGAGATTAAATTAAATTTGTCATTGAGCAGCATACAGGAAAAATCCTGAATCACGGATACCTTTTTTTCCCCCGTTTGGAAGTTTGCCCAAACCACGTCTCACTTACAAAAACAGCCCTGTACTGAACTGGAATACTGCAGTAGGTATTGTGTTGCGTTTAACAGCTTCTAACTCGTCCTCAGTTTGCCCAGAGTGTAGCACGGGTACAAGAGTGATGGCGTGTTTGCAATTTTAACTTCAGCGATACAATAAAAAGAAATGAAAGAAGAGAAAAAAATCAAGATTAAAACGAAGGCTAATGAAATTAAGATTCAAATAAAACTAAAGGTGGCTACTGTAGGTCTTCAACTAGGTGCGACGAGACATTTCACCTCTTTCAAACTGTAGACTGAGGTCTTGAATGTAGCACTGGAAAGCAGAGGGTTGAATTGGAAGCAAATTGTTGACTGCTGTAAAGTGACTTTGCGAATGTGCTGTCCTGTGCCCTGGGTCCTGCTTGCCACTGTAATGTGAAAAGACAGAAGGGATCTGTGTTTCAGGAGCACCAGCAGATTCCCTCCTGAGAACAGCACCAGGGCTGGTGAGCTGAGCCCCATCCTGAGCTGCAGCAGCAGTGCTAAGGACAGCGGGATACAGTGTGAGGAGCCCCGCAGTCCTACGTGCCGGTGAGCACAGGTGCAAATAACTGGGGGCATTGTATTAACAATGTATTAACAAAGCACTTCCCTGACCCTCTATACCTTTATTAATATTAAGACGTGATCAATCAATCCCCTTTTGTGAGGCTGTTTTTCCAAATTGTATATTTACTGTATCCCTTTCTAAACTGTGTATCTCTCATCACTGCTGCGCCAACATTATTCCAGATCAAACACCAGTTACAGGTCATATAATGGTGAATCAACTGAATCATTATTAACAGTTCACCAAGGAGTATGGGACACGACAGAATAGATAGCATTGTGTATGTGCAATTCCGTGGTAATCTCCCAAACACAAAGTAAAAATGCAATTCCGTGGTAATCTCCCAAACACTAAGTAAAAATGCATTCACCTCTGCTTTAAAATTAACAGGATCAAAAATACTGGAGCTGCAAGAGAGCACATGGCACTCAGAGCTTCTGCCTGTGTCAGGGAGCACAACTTTCAAAGGCTGTTAATAGTACAGCAGGATGAGCTTCCAAACACAGAGCTGGAGACCTTTCTTTTCTTGTTGGTCTGGAGCAGAAGGATCGTTACTTCATCCCAGCTCAGGACAATAAAAAAACATACCCAAGATTTATTAATTGTAATCTCACTGCATTGCTTTGAGAGGTGTATTGAATTTATTCTGGAGGAGTATCAGTAAAGGGTGTTTTGTTCAGTTGTTTTGTTATAAATTCACAGGCAAAATCTCACTTTAAAGAAAATTGCCCTTCTTTGTAGTTTTATGACCTATAGCAATTGGAAGAAAAAAAAATCATTATATTTTAAAATAAAATGCATTTTTATTCATTTCGAATTATCTTTTAAATTCAAAGCAATCATAAAAAAGCCAAAAATATTAAAGGGATAAAACTGATGATTTTGTTTGCGACAAGGAAAGATTTGCTGGAGCTATGCATTTTTATTATTGACCGGATACTCATACATCTGTTTGCACTTTTTCTAAACCAGAAGCGAACTGCTGTCTGAACTGAACTCTGCAGTGCACTCTGGGAAAGCAGCCCCCTGTCTGAGGAGCCCGGGTTGGCAGAGGAGCAGTCAGGACAGGAATCTACAGCCTCTCTCCACTGTGGAATTTTATAAACCACAGAGCCTTACCTCCAGTAACACAGAACATACCAGCTTCTCACACCAAGGTGGGGGAGAAAGGTTGACACACTCCAACACGGCCACATATTCCAGCTGGACTCGGCAGCCCCCGACTTGCCTTGGAAAGGGGGCAGGGAGCTGCAAGTCCATCATGGACAAGGCAAGCTTGGAGGGGCCTGACCCTGACTTGAACGATTTTGCGGATGCCTCAGTTTTTGATTATTCCTCCATCACCTCCTCCAGTCCCGACTGGACCACTGGGGAAGAAGATGGCGTCTGGGGCAAAGGTGACCTTGGTGCGCTTGAGGATAAAGCTGAAGAGCAGGTGTCATTGAGGACACATTCCTTCAAGCCAGTAAGGGCTTCTCAAAGAGAAGCCTCCCCAATGTGCAGAGAATCTGGGGCTCCGTACGCTGAAGGACATATGTTTGAATATGCTGATGAGCTGCCTACAGGGGGCATTGGCCCAGAGAACTCCAAACAGGTACCTTGCATGCTTGTGCTCTTCATCACTTACAGTACCTGTGTCAGCATTATGGGTGGGCATCAGTAACAACTGTTCCCCCTCCTGTAAAATCAGGCAGATCCCCCTTTGGCAAGGGCCAGGTTGAGTAGACCCCACAAAGCAGCAAGGGTTCCTGGGAGATCACCTCCAGCCAGGTGTCAACAAAGCAGAGTGGACCTCAGGTAGGAGTTGCTTTTCTACAGCACTTGAGGGGATGGAGGTGTGGAAGACCAAGTGAAAAGGTCAAGACAGTGACTATGCGCGGGAAAGGTTTTCTGTTTGCACCTAAGACCACTGTCTTAGGTGCAAACTAAAGCCTGTGATTCTTCACACCCATTCAACCAGAGAGAAATGAAACAGACTGCAGGATGCCAAATGGCATCATTCTGTCCTGTTTGTTTGACTTCTGACACTGCCCCTTTTCCCTTATGTTCCTTTGATATGTTAAAGTCTTGCCTACTTTTAATGTATAAAAAGGAAAGTGTCACTTCAGTCCAGTGAGCATGTCTTACTGAGTGCTAGGGGAAACCCTTTCTCCGTGATATGCTCCCCTTCAGCTGACTGAATTAAAGATCTGTTTGACAATCTCCCAACCCGAGTGAAGACTGAGTTTTCTTCAACAGGGAAAGAAGTGATAATCCTGCAGCAGTTAATAAAAGAAAATTTTTTAACCCTTTGACAATCTCTTGAAGAAATGAATGAAATGCTAGTCGTCTTTTGAATCCCCAAATAAAAACAAATATCCTGTAACAGCGTTGGCTGGAAATTGTCCTCATCTATTGATTTTTCAGTATTCTGGTACTTTTATCCTCACCTGTATTTCTCCATTCAGTTTCACAGAATAACCACGTGTGTAGATTAGTCTGCAATTTTTTGTGTGCATGTTGCTTTGAGTGTTGGAGTGGCACATGACTTGCAACACTCTCTCTGAAACAAGAGTGACAGATAAACTCGGTGACTGCTTCTTTCTTTTTCAGGTCTTTCCAGGAGGTTGCTGTCTTGAAAGCTCAGGGCATTACCTACAGACGAAGGGATCCAAAATGTAAGAGATCTGCCCCACATGGACCACCGGATGACTGTGAATGCAGCCGGGACAGTGAGGACAGTGAGGGCCCATGCAGCACTGTGTGACTGAGATGCAAACTAGCTCTTCTCTCGGGGTCAGCAGTCGGGAAGAAAAGAGCAAGAACAAGTGCTGTTACCTGCTGCTTTAATACCTATTTAATATGAAATACCTTGAGCTTCTACAAGTTGGGATTCTGTTTCTCTGCAATTACTTTTGAACTAGTTGCAAATATGAATTAAGGTTAAATATTTCTCATCAGTCTTTGTTTTGCATTCATGATCTTAAACGTTGTGCCAGTAAGATCAAAAGGCCTGCTCATCTGTCGAACTACAGTATAGTGGACCGACATTTGTCTCTAACACTCTATCTGCACTAAAGCAATAAAGTTGTAGCACCTAAGAAAAACATTCAGAATAAATTTAAGCAACTATGTTAGAGACTGTAACATATTGGCATCACATCCAGGGTTATACCAACTAGTACCCATTGCTTGCCAGGATAGGCTCCGACTCCCCAGTGACTCTATATTGGATGAAGTGGTTAGAAAATGGGTGGAAGAAAGGCAAAAAAATCTAACAGAAATGAAAATGAAAATGGCTTTGGGAAAATCAAGAGGGACAGCGAATTTATATTTAAGTAGAAAATAAGACTGGGGTGATTTATTAATCTCATTAAGAACATTAATACAAAGCACAGTTAAAAGGCCACAGACCATCAAATAAAATCTGGGTAGCATCAGCTACTGTACAATAAAAAGCTGCTACAGTACAACTTATGAAAGAAATGGAAGGGCTTACAAAGTCAAGCAATGGAGAACTGATTTCACCGAGATTTCCTAAGGTAGGAGCAAACCATTTTGTTGATGTCTACAATTAAAACCATGTCCAATAATCTTGATCGTCATTTTTAAATTTACCCATGATCTGCAACACTGAATAGTAGTAGAATAGTGCCAGAAACAGGCTGGGGAACCAGGTGTTGGCACTGCATCGTAAATCTGAAAGCTCTCCATGCAGTTTAGGAATTACAAAGGCAGAAGCTGAATGAACACCAGAGATAGGCCTGGCTTCACTGGGCTGTGTCCTGAACTTCCTGCAGTCTTTATACTGCCACACTCACTGCTGGCTGTGGTGTTAGAAATACTACATTTCCCTTTACTTTGAAGAACAAGCCATGGCACATGTTCTATTTAGCAGTCAAATTAAAACAGTGGAAGGAGGAAATGGTATTATCTGTCAGACTGTAGCAGCATTTGATTGTTAAATAAGTTGTTCCTGACACATGAAGGCAGAAAGGGAATTGTACAAGACTGAGAAATCACTTTATACAGATTAAGTAATGTCTGTACGTGTGTATTTACAGATACACACTACATCAACAAAACTGTACATTTCTAGTATAGAGCTCTGTTCTAAGCATTATTTAGGCCACAGATTTTAACATTTAGACACCATCTTTCACTTGGGAAAGTAGAAAAACAAAACACAGAAAGGCACATCTGAGTAAGATGCATTGAGTTATCTTTTAAAAACGTCATTCCATCAAAAAGACATTTCTCAAGTTTAAAGAAAAAACCCTCTTCAAGCATCCAAATATTAGACATCAGTACAACTAGTGCATTCTTCCTTTTTCATTTGGAGGGGGGATTTGGGGTTAATTAATGTCAAAGTTTCCAAACGGGTTGAAATTTGGATTTTTAAACTCATACAGCTCTGTAGTTTTCCTTAGCATCAGACAGAATGATGGGCTTAAGACATCATCTTTTTAAGGAGCTTAAGGACTGTAGCAGTTACTTCCACAGATCCGTGGATTTCCAAATTGGGATGACTTGTATTCCAGTATAAACATCAAAGTCCATCGCCAGTGACTTTATCAACTTCACTGCTCTTGATTAAAGGCCACTACTGAAGCAGAACAAGTTATAAAGGGAGTCCCACACAGACGCTGTCCTCCTGTTAATGGCTCAGTGCAACATACTAAAGTTTAATGTCCACGTTTATACAATACAGTGCAAAGAAGAAATGACTGAAAGAATTCCATGAAATCTCAAATTTCATTTTCCCACTTGTGATGCCTTCCTGTAACGCATAAGAAAGACCCCTGCCACCTGTTAACAGCATGATTCTTCAGGCAAGCACAAGCTATGAACTGATGTACATTACTTTTAGTTCTGGTCGCTCAATGCCTTCAGTTTCAACTTCTTACTAGAACTACAGTAGGCATGATACTGGTGACTACCAATCAGACTGGTGAGTCTGGACCTACGCCAATCTACTCAGTTCTATTTCAATGCTCTGAACAAAGCATTGCTAAGTAAAAAAAAAAAGAAATATAGGACTATTTCCAATTCTTTGACTAAATTAGTTTATAGGATCCTTGTAATTACACAATACTACAGAATTCACATAGCAGTGCTGTCAGAGACATAATTTTTATTGTACTAAAATACTTTTTGGGCACTACTACCAATATATTGTGCATTGTGTACAGTGCGTAGTCTGCACATAAGGTATGGTGAACCCCAAAAATGCTTTGAAAAAAAGAGATTACTAACATTAATCCTTTGCAATTAGTGTGCAACTGCACAATGGCAAGAAAGCCCTCCTAATGCATTACGTTCATGCTGTTCTTAGGTGAGCAACAGGTCATCTTCAGGGTCCTGGTTCGGTGCAGAGCTCACCTGCAGTCTCCCATCACTTGTACTGGCACAAGGCTGTTGTTGGCACGTGGGGTTTGAGTGACTGATCCCCTGAGAGGCAGCGGTGGCGGTGGTGGTGACAGAGCGCAGCGGGAGGCAGGCTAGAGGCCGCTGTCGGCGATCAGGAGCTCCCACGTGAAGTTCGCCGCTCCCGTCGCGCGTTCGGGTTCGTGCAGCGTTCGCCGTCCAGCCTGGCCGAGCCCGGGGATGCTGCAGGGCAGCGGGGGGGCAGAGGCTGTGCCTGTGGGGGGGCGGGGAGGGGGGCCTTAGGGGTTGGCGTCGGCGTTCTCCACTAGCGAGAGGCTGTGCAGCGGGTGGGAGAGCTCCCTCTTGTAGGTCTTTGGTGGCAGTTTGGGGAGCTGGGGGTTCGAGTTCTGGCGGGGAGGCACCGGAGGGGCTGTGACCGGCGCGGGAGGCTGGCAGAGGCTGTTCTGGCTGGCGCTCAGAGGGCAGCAGCGCCGGGGCACCCTCGGGGAGGGCGTGCCCGGCGGGGTGTTGGGCGAGCTGGGTGAGGTGCTGAACTCCCAGTGGAAGCGGCCCACAGGAGACGGCTGCAGGTTTAGGGGGTAGTTCATGAAGATCTCCGGTGGCCGCAGGGGCACAGGTGGGGGGGTGTCAGGGAGGGGGTCCCTGGGGGGCGGTGGTGGCGGGCTGGGCAGGGGGCCATCGCTGGGGCCGTTGTAGGTGGGCACTCTGGGTTGGATCCTCGTCAGCGGCGGAGGCAGTCTGGGAGGGATGGCTGGAGGGCTGTCAGGCCTGGGACCCGTCTACAACACAACCACATGGACCAACCCCCGGTTCACCTTCATTTTTCACTTTCAATTCAGCGACTGTTGTGTCCCTGCCCATCACCTCCTACACTGCACAGGAATAACAAGGGCCAACACCCCCACCTGTCAGAGCCAGATGTTCATTTCAGGACATCTTTTAGGCAATCTCTAAGTGGGGTCTGTTACTGACAGGAGTTGCCACTGTAGCCCAGGCCGAGAGAGACTCTGGGTGAGTGGAGTGTGTGCCCTGCTCAGGGAACCCTGGCAACAGCTGGCTTGTGACATGGCGCAGGACGGAGACGGTGGTGTCTGGGTCACAGGCCTCAAGCTGCACTCTGCTGCAAGCACCCCCACAGGATGAGCCACCTAAGGGCTGTGCTTGCTTTTACCAACACAAAAGACATCCCGTGGTACAAAAAGGTGAAATATATATGTATATATGTATATATATGTGAAAACTACAGCTAGAGAGTAAGACCCTTGCGACTTAAATTGGCTCATTCTACTCATCTTTATTCAAAATGAGCAACTACTGCACCATATAATAAAGGAACAGACTTGTCAGTCTACAAATTCAAGAACAACAGTCTGAACAATTCACAAGTCCATAAGATAAGGCAAAATTCCTAAACTGACGAATTGAAAGTCAGAAGAAAGAAATTTTATAGAAACAGGGCTGTATTTTGTATTGCCTGGGAAAAAAGAGCTTTGATTTGTCAAAACTGGACAGTGTCAGATAAAACACGTTATGTACTGTTTGACTGCTGCTCTAAACCCAGAAAATGAGGATGCAGACAAGTGTATGAGGCGTTACCTTGGCCTCTGTGATGGCGTCTTTCCTGCGAGGGGGCAGTGGGGGTGGCTTGAGCAGCTCCTCGCTGAGCTGGTGAAGACTGCCGCATGACACAGAGTATGACTCTGAGAGAGACACAACCACAGGGACAGCCATCAGACCCAAGGCCAGGGTGCCACTGGGGGAGGAACAGACCGATTTCCTGCCTCTCCGAACACGAACGGGGAAAGGAATGGTCATCAGTTGCCACAGTCACCCTTACAAGATTTCGCAAACAGAGACCCCTTAGAAATATCACATCAGACACTAGGGAAAACAATCCAAGATTTGCATCACACTTACTTGATGGTGGCAGTAGTACTGGAGCGAAAATACTGTTGCTTCCTGTTAAAGACCCAAAAAGAAAAACAAGATTTTAGAAAATACTTGTGCACTTGAGAACAAAGGTATTTTTGAGCATTTCTTAGGGTGAGTGCTCAAAGGACTTAACAGTGAATTTACTGACAACACAGCTGAGGAGTGGCTCCAGTGATCTAAACCTGGATTACTGGAGAAGTTACTCAGGCCCGGCGTGTGAAAGCACACAGAAAGAAACATGGGATAACCAACCGAGCAACAGGGAAGAGACTCTTCTAGCTCAAACCACTGGGATGGGTAAAAATCGGAAAACGGGTCGAGGCAGAAAAGTTTAAAAAGGCTGAGCTGCAGACCACTGCATGGGGGTGTCCCTGCAGCCCAGACAGGCAGCAACAGGGACAGAGGCTCACCGCAGGAGCTGCTGAGGTCTGCATCCAGGAACACGGAGCCGAGATCGGAGGAGGCGGACTGCGGGGGTGTGGAGGGGGTGTTGGGAGAGGTAGGCACGGACGCGGTGCTCTCAGTTTCGGTCTCGGCGATGCTGCGGAAGGTGATCTTGTGGGGGGGCTCCCTCTCGAGGGGAACAGGGTGGCCCTTCAGGCTGCCTGAGGTAGAGGTGTGGCGCACTGGCCGGATCCCTGGAGACTTGAGCGTGTAGAGAGTCTTCCTGGGCTGCAGGGGGCAGAAGCAAGCTTCAGTGACGTCAACACCACACACCAAGATTAGAATCGCCAATGAAACCTTGACGTTCATTCCCTCCACATGCTGTCATAATGATAACGGCATAAACCGCAAACTGTTTCTGAAAATTAATCTGAAAACCCTAAAAATAAAGGTGAAACAGAAAAAAATATTTTCCAAGAAAAACAGAAACTCGGCACAGCCCCGAGAAAATCAGATACTGCTCTTGGCAGAGCAGGTCATAAAACTGGAGCTCACAGTATCTCAAACGTCCTCCCAATTTGACAAAGTGTGCTAATTTTTGTCAGGACCATACTGTATGTTGGTTAGATGCAAGCAGCCAAGTTACTTACAAATCTCGGAGGCTGTTTGCAGTTGCGAGGCTCTATCTCCATGGACTTGTTAAACAGGTAGTCGGAGAACTCCTTCTCGCTCATATTCCCCATGGGGTTCAGGTTTTCAAAGAACTTCTAAAAAGAAATGCAAACAAGCTCACTTTTATTTACGCACAATCCTTAATTAGTCTGAATCCACGATTATACAGTGGATTTATACAGTCACTGCAAGAGGCCCGAGTTTATGTTAAACTGTATGGTCGCCTATAGTTTTAATTCTGAACATTGCTGCAGGTGAGCAGAGCTTTCCTAGTCACCTGGCCTGCTCCATCTCAAGGGGCATCAATGACAAATGGGGGTAGATGGTACTAACTGCAGGTACTTGGTGTACAGATTAAAAATATTAGTGATTTCAGGGATGATTGTACTGCTCGGATGTTTCTTCTGCTTTGGGGGCTGCTTCAGCACTCTCCTCACTGATGCGAGAGATGCTGTTAACCCCTGTGAACAACATCAGCACACCCTACTCCCTCTGGTCCTCGCCTTGAGAGGCTGGCCGAGCCCCGAAGTACCTTGATATCAGGTTCCACCCTCAGGCAATAAGGCTGGTTTTGGTATTGCTGGATCTCCCCTGTGATCTCGGCAACTTTCCGGCGCTTGCTGAAGTTAATCAGCTCCTTCCCGTGGCGCTTGAGAAAGTCGGGATTCCCCTCCTCCGTCTTCAAGATATTAGTTAGATAGATACCTGGAGGACACAGGCAGGCAACTTGATACGGTTGCTTTTTTCGGCCATGCAAGAAAAATCTGCACATTTTAACTTAACGTCTAGTTTTGCAGGATGCTCGTGTCTCACTAGTGTACTGAACTGCACATTGTAAAAGTTAAAAAAAATGTGCTTTTAACAGGAAAACTCTTACCAAAGAAAGGCACGCAAGGCGGATTTATGGACTTGAGTTTTGCCAAATACTTCTTAAAATGGTCCTGACTGAGTTCTACTGCTTCTTCTAATATTTTCTTTTTCCTTTCTGGTATAGCCTGTCGAGGAAGAACAGTAAGAATCAGTCCTTTATGTCTCCTAACCCAATACAGCAGGATCACAATGAAACACAAATCCTACAGCACAGGTGGGCAGCTCACCTCAAAGGTGTGGTCAAGCCTGTACACCGGCACGGAGTTGATGGCACTGACTATCTCCAGGACGCCGTTGAAGTTGTTCAGCTCCTGAAACACCTGCAGGATCTCAATGATACGCGTGAGCACAGCCACCCTCTCCTCCAAGTTCTCTGCCTCCACTATGCACCTAAACAAAGAACAGAAGATTCACTCCCTTTCAACCTCGAGCGAACAGGAGAACAAGATTTTACAAGGGTGGTCAAAATCACCACCTGCAGGGTCAGAGTTTTTTGCTCGCAGATTTTAATTATTAACTCTCCTTACTTAATCACCGGACAAAACCGGAGAAAATCAGCACCTCTCTCCAGCCTTTAGAATCTTTTATAGTTGCTTGTGTTAAATAATCATGTTTCCAAAAAAGGCCCAATTATGCAAACAGGTCTGTTCAACAGGTCAGTACTGCAGGTGGACAGTAAACAATTGACTGAATTTTCCTCTTGGGGATTAATAAAGTGTATTGCATTGTAAACAAGAACTTATGGCTCACAAGGACTGGGCTTGAGTGGTAAGGATTCACAATTTACAGCGATACAGAATGAGCCTAACATACTGAACAGTCATTCACTACAATGCTACCCTCTCCTAAGTGTTCTTAACCATTTCAGCTTTTATTCCTCCAGACACAGACGGTGCCTCTCCCCCAGTGCGCGCCATGTACCCACTTTTCAAACCACAGCGTGAGGTTGGTGGTGTGCCGGATCATCCTGAGAAGGTTCGGGGAGTTCTTCTCCTTGTCTTCCTTGGTCCAGACACTCCCCACCAGCTCAGAGGGGCGGACAGCCCTAAAAAGAGTGAGCAAGAGGAGAGGGCCAGTCAGAACACAGTAAGACACCTTGTCAATGGCTCTTGCTAATGTGACAAAATGGATTCTCATTTGCTCCTTACAGTCAATTTGGCAAATTGATTGTGGGTTCGTTAATCATAAATTACTACATACTGATGTACATTAATATTTACATGGATGTGTGCCTTAGGGATGGGAAAAAACAGCATTGCTGGACAATGAGGTTTTCTGCACTATGTCTCTATCTCGGGGCAAGCAGCTGAGAAGCAGATGAGATATAACTACAACACAGCAATCCAAATTCTACAACCCTGTCTATTGGAATAAGGCATGTAAGCTATTGTCATATTGAGCTCAATGTCCCACAGGATGTGGAACAAGGATTCCCAAGCCCAGTCCTGGATGCTCACACGCTGGCTGGCGTTCGTTCGCTTTGTTCATTCAGCTCGGATCAAACGAACAAGTTGCTTGACTTGGAATATTTGCATGTTTTTTTTCTCCTCAAAAGCTTGGGATTTTCTCAGACTTTAAATTTACTGGCAGTTTGGCTCTGTATCACCAGGTGTGCTGTATCATGTGTTTTTAGTCATGCAGCTTCTGTCTCCTTGCAGTGGAGAAGCTCAAGAAAAGCATGGCCGTTGGACAAAACCAGAATATATCCTCCTGTCCAAGAACTGTACAATGTTGCATGCAGTTATACTTGTAATTGCACTTTACATGACAAACTTAAGAGAGTTTACTCATTAGAACAGGTTTTCTTCAACTTTTCATTTGACACACCTTTTGGATACAATCACTGAATGTGGCAGTATACAATACAGGCAGCCAAAACTCTCCAAAAAATAAAAGTACAGATAGGAGCAAGTGCTGACTCATCCTAAAGCTGATTTGGGCTCAGAAATCCCGCACTGAGAGTAAAAATGGTCTATGTAGTGTGGGAGTCCTGCAGGGTGTCTCAGAAGCCCTCCAGTCATCACATTCAAAATATTCCCTAAACCAAAAAAATTGACTGCCAAACAGTCAAAACAGTTCTTAAAAGCTCTTTGAACTTCATCTCCTTCAGTTAACTATCTTCTGTAGGCAAATTCTCATTGAGGCCAAAAAAGCTGTACAATGGTATTTAAATCAGCATGCATTTTAGGCCAATGTAAGGTTAAAAAAACACTGTATGTTCCTGTTCTCTCCCGGTACCGTCTTAATAAAAACTTGTTATATAAAAGAATTAAAGGTGTTCGAGTCTAAGGGGGTAAGAAAAAAAATTCTCTAACAAAAACAGTCCGAATGTTTCAATTAACCCTATTACGACTTTAATGTAAAGGTTGAATGGTGTAACTGAGCGGTTGGCTGGTTTTTGATCCAGTGGGTTCGAAGGCCACCTTGACCAGGACTGGGACTCCTCTTCTAGGTGTCACTGAGCCCGATGAGCAGGTACGGTCCGGCCGTGTCCCCAGGACGGCTCACCTGTAGAGCTCAGACTCCAGCAGCGTGAGCTGCCGTGCGATCTCGATGGGGTGCAGCGTCATGAGGGCAAAGGTCTCCGTCTGCCCTGCCCTGCTGATGTGCCACTCCACTGGAGGGGGCGGGCTCCCGAATGTGATACTGTGGCTGACTCCATTCAGCTGGGTCTGCATCTTCCGTCGGATGATTTTATTGATGGACTCCACCCACTTTCTCATTGACTTACCTATTGAAACAACCGGGGAAACTATCAGCTGTGATCTATATGATCTATAATAACCTTAAGAGCACTGTGCAGTGTGGGAGTCCCAAGATTGCTTTAAGAAAGAGCGATGTACTGACCTCGTAGCTGAATTACATTGGTGACATACTCTTCCAATCGGTACAACAGCTCAGGGTCTGTCTCAAAGTCATAGAAATGATGCTCCACCCACTGCCGGAAGACATTGAGAACCCTGTAAAATAAAGAAGCCTTAGTTCTGAGTTTACACAGCAAATATTGTGCCTTCAGACTCAGTTTGTTTTTAAACTCCTACTTGCCAATCACACAGTCTGCTTTTCTCCTGTTCAGCTTCCAGCTGAAAATATTACATAGTGCAAGTATCTTTGCATAGAGAATCATGCCTGGTCCTGTGCTACAGGGTCTTGTTTTTTTGTTGGTCTTAGTTCAACAGCTTCGGATTGAAACACGTGAAAATTTCAATTAGTGACATTTTGCTGAAGCATTCCGAGTGTGAGTATTCAGGGGAACAGCGGTACTGTCTCACTAGAGATTTGAACCCACAGTGTTTCATTTACAAGCCCACACCACTGTCTCGCTTGATTTTAGAGGAGTAAGCTGTCTGCCGTACAGAGCCAGGGGATGCGTGCCTGTTTGTGATGGGAGGGTTAGTATATCGGTGCATGAACACATCGCCTGCAGCAGAGAGGTCCATACCGGAGCTGGACTGGCTGGACATACTCCTTGCGAAATCTCTGGAGCTCTGCTGCCATTGGCTGCTCACCATTCCACAGGGCCTGTGCCTCGGTGGACTCCGGCTCAGGGATCTCAATCCTGCAGGGAAGACAGGGTCACTTCAGTAAGTCTCAGCTGACATGCCTTTACAGCGCTTTTTACACTAGGCTGCACCAGACAGAAAAATAGAAATAGAAAAAAATGCTTTTCTTACCGGTCTATCAACAGGTCAAGCAACTCAGAGGGCTTGCAGAAGGAGCGGTATGTTGTCAGAAAAGTGCGCACAAAATTAGGATCTGTAAAAGAAAGGGTTCAGCCAGGTCTGCAAACCGAAACTTATTCATCACACTTCACGGCCACAAATCCTGGTTCCGGAGAGGCATGATACTGATTAATCAAAACCACTGAGTTTTGAGGTTTGTTTATCAGTTTAATAGTTGCTTGGGTTTACTGAGTGAGTAGTGTTTGTCAAGGGATAACAGATCATTTGGGTTTTATTTTCAGGTCTTTCTATTACACCACTGATCCAAGTTTATAATGAAAATTACGGAGAAAAACAGACTCCAGTTTTTTGCCAAAGTTATAAACACGATTCTCTAGTCCAGTCCATCCCAGCATTCATTGCACTAACCAACCAAGTGGAAGCACCAATGTATCTGTAATCTACAATACCTCAATCACAAATGTATTATTATTTTGTTAAGTGTTCTTTTTACTTAATACCAGTCTTCTCTTTTTTGTTTGCAATGGTTCTTTCAAATCTTGTATCTGGTGTTAATGTAATACATTCTACCCATAATCTCTGGAGTCTGCATTAATGTGTTGGCCTCACTCAGCTATTCCTAACATGATTCTGTCCCTCAAATATTACTATCATCTTTGCAATACTTGACCACTTTTCACATCTAAGTAGGGGCTGGTCTGTTACTACTGAACGACCTGCTCAGATTAAGGTGTTTAAAATATTTTGTAAGTGACCTCCAATCGCAGGGCAGAGACACAGCAGAACAACAGGAGAACCTGCATCATTGACAAAGACCAAACAGCATGAGGAAGATGTTACAATTTTCTACAAGTAAGCTCCCTAGTACTGGCTACAATACCACTTTTACTGGTGAAGATTAACAAGGTCATACGTTGAGGAGAACTAACTTATTCTCTGAAAAACTGAAACCAGATGCTAACGGCAATCAAATGCAGCTCTGTCACTAACATACCCCCTCCTGGGAAGCCTCACGATGGGTCCTGGCGTCCGTGCCATGTGACTGCTTACAGTACCTGGATGGGAAACCTCCTGGGAAAGGTAAGGTTGCTGCTGGAAGAGGTATTAGAGGGGCCAGTAGGGGGCGCTCAACCAGCGGTCTGTGTGGGCAATAATGCCCAGGTATAGTGATGGGGACACTATACTGCAAAAAGGCACCATCCTTAGGATGTGACATACAACTGAGGTCCTGACTCTCTGTGGTCATTAAAAAATTCCGGGCGTTTCTCGAAAAGAGTAGGGGTGTCACCCTGGTGTCCTGGCCAAATTTCTCCCTGGCCTTTACCAGTCATGGCCTCCTAATAATCCCCATCTCTGAACTGGCTGCATGACTCTGTTCTCCTCCCCACTGGCACCTAGTGTGTGGGGAGTGTTCTGGCGCACTATGGCTGCCGTCACATCATCCAGGTGGATGCTGCACACTGGTGGTGGTGGAGGAGAGTCCCCATCACCTGTAAAGCGCTTTGAGTGGAGTGTCCAGAAAAGCGAATGTAAGTGTAAGGAGTTGTTATTATTACCTGCGTACATGTGGAAGGTGAGTCTTTCGATGAGCTTGACAACGGTGCCGGCCTTGATGATGGGGATGCCGGTCTTGCTCTGCACGCTGTCCTCGAAGACGATGTTCTCCTCGGAGTCCTGCACGGCGAAGCAGTAGACCTCGGGGGAGGGCAGGCGCAGGGGCTGCGCCTGCTCCTCGTGCTGCAGCACCGTGTCCAGCATGCGGTCTAGCGTGCTGCGGTACTGCAGCGTCACCAGCGCCGCCATCCAGGCGCTCTTCTCCTCCGCGCTCTTGGCGCAGAAGACGGCGCAGTTCTCGTCCTTGCCCACGATCTCGAAGGCGTGCCGCAGGTCGGGCGAGTCCTCGCGGTCCACGATGCGCACCTTGCGCAGCACGAACTTCTCCTTGAGGCGGAACTCGGCGCCGCTGCCCGCGCCCGGCAGCCGCGAGCTCTGCCCGTGGTTGGCCTTGCAGCTGATCAGCAGGCCGTCGAAGAGGAACATGTGGCGCTCGTGCTTGGCGCCAGCGCGGGTGAGCGGGCCCTCGAGGATGAACTCGCTGCAGCACTGCCCGATGTCCTTGCCCTCCCAGCCATCTATGCTCTTCTGGATCTCGTTCATCCTCTTGATGGCCAGCTGCTTGCTGCGGACCTGTCGGCTGTACAGCCGGTACATGGGCTCCCTGCACAAGCAGGAGGCGCAGAATCGTGAGACACCAAAGCAAGAGGAACCCAGTTGCGTGCCGAAAACACGGGCTTCATCGATGAATCTGCTTTCGTAACATGTAACCCCGTCAAAATCACTTTACATAAGAGATAGATAAGATCACTTTATTAGCCATATACAATTTCTTGCATTAGGAATTTGTCTTTTCACATACCTCCGCTTGCTCTCCATGAGACACACAGGCACACAGACGGGGAGAGAGAAGCTTGGGGTCAGAGCGCAGGGCCAGCCATTTATACGGTGCCCCTGGAGCAGCTGGGGTTAAGGTCCTTGCTCAGGGGCCCAACAAGTAGGATTCCTCTGCCAGCCACAGGATATGAACCGGCAACCTTCCAGCCACAGGCACAGATCCTTAGCCACAGAGCCACCGCTAAGTTTATTACTGGGTTACTGAAATTATGAATATGAGTGTTTCGATCGACTCTGCAGAGCTAATGCGATTTCATGTCGAGCTCCACTAGCGATGCCTAGTGATGCCGGAGCCGGCACTCCAAGCAGCCGTGCTGAGCCCGCGGTGTGCCTGTGACGGACGAAGCGGACGCTCACCCTGGCTTGCGGCGCGGCAGGTGCTTGCTGTAGATGCGCTCCACGCTGCACTGCAGGTTCAGCAGGGCGGTGATGGCCTGCTTCAGACACTCCTGGTCGTCCTGGTCTTTACTGCGCTCCTGCAGCTGCTGCAGAGAGACCACCCCCGTTCAGGAAGAGCAACAAGCAGCGTTTCCTGTCCTCCTCCTCAATTAATTCCCTTTTAGTTTCCAGCCGTGACCCCGTGTCCTTGTTTCTCTACTGTGTGTTAAGCAATCCCCTGAACTGCCCCTGTCTATAGGCCACGGGACGTACGCTGAACAAGTCTCCTGTGTTCTAGGTTAGGGGCCCTGAAACTCACTTCCTGGAGGAACCTTGTGTCTTCAGGTTTTCTAGTGGTCAAGTAACCTATTTTTTAAATTAGATGCACATATCTATCAAATTTATCTCTTTTTTCCAGTCCATTAGCAACACATTCCCTTAATTAAAAGTTACAGATACCTATAAATCACCTAGGAGCCTGGTTAGAAGTATTAGGGTGCAGACGCCCCTCAAAGCTGAGAACATGCAGTTCTTCTTTTTAAGGAAAGCATGATCAATTCCATTCTGACTTGGCAAGCGTGAAACCCTTCCCTGCTCTTACAAGCCCTGCCCTCCCGGGTTGCCAGGACAGCAGGGACGACAGTGGAATCTTCTCCTTCCCGCAGAGACAACAGCAGGTTAATGCTATCAGGGTAAGAACATGTTTGGCCATAATGTGTAGAACCCAGGGATAATTAGAGCTGCACATTACAAACACCATCTGTGCATTTCATGTGTGAAATTGTTCACAATGAGACTCAGGTACAGGCATTTGTAATAATAATCCTTGCATTCATATTGTGCTTTTTTTGAGACTCTATTCAAAAGGGCGCCAGTACGCTCCCCACACACCAGCTATCAGTGAACACCAGAACAAAGTAATGAAGCCAATTCATAGATGGGGGATTATTAGGAGGCCATGATTGGTAAAGGCCAAGGGGAAATTTGGACACCTGATCCCCGATGTGTTTATCAAAATGCTGCAACATTCGTTTTTTAAATAAGGTAATAAGAAATAAGGTGCCACTTCATAGGGTGTGTATCTATATCATGAGTAGCACTAAATTGGTCAGGTTTATGTGGTAAGGATGTAAAGTAGCTCTAACAAAGTTTGGTTAACCGCACAAATGCAATGTAGATTCTGCACACATCAGATCCTTAATGAGAAAGACAATATTCCTGACGCTATCAGTTTCTTCAAAAACAGAGGTATATAAATTGCATTTATATTTTCAGTAACGGGGCAAGAGATACCAGACGGAGAAAATCTGAGTCAATAGGGACAAAGTTTCTGAGCTGCCATTCACACAAATTAGACCAATTACATTCTAAACTCTACAATATGTTAGCAACAAAAACAAAACGGATAAAATAAGCAATATCCCATCTTTAGCAAATGTTTTTGTAAATCTTGACGAACTGGCTCCCTTCAGTCGGCAGATACTGAAGGCATTTCCAAAGTCTACCACAAGAGGGGGTGCTTGCAAGAAGAAAGGAAACCATAAGCTAAGGAAATGTTTTAAGTTCTTCAAACACCCAGGATTTGCAACACCAGAATATTCATATTCCAATTTATTCTTATGCACTGAAAGTTTGTGCGCCTGGCATGCAATTCCCAGATAAGTACCCTGTATAAAAAAAAGTATTGTCTGCTTACACTGGGTGGCTTCATTTAGCATGTCCAAAATCTTACATGAATTCAAGAGGTAGCATAACAAAAGGAGACAAACAGGAAATGCCTTAAAGATCTTCAGGACAGTTTAAAAAAAGCGGTAAAACCACTACATTTATTAGATGGAATAATAAAATGCTCCCTTTAGATGCTGATGATGATGATAATAAACTTTTGTTTATAAAGTGCCTTTCCAAACCCAAGGACACTGTACATCGCGAATAAAGAATAAGGCAAAAAAAAGTTCAATAAAAAGTAAAAGAAAAAAACCCAAAGAGCATACATGTTTTTACAGATGTAGGCAATCAGATGTAGACTGATTTTTGGATTTGAAAAGAGTTAAAGAAGTTGTCTCTCAGTTTCTGAGGACGGTCATTCCATATCACACTACAAGACGTGTTGTTAATATTACACCTGGTAATGAAATCCACAGATCGGTGCAACTGACACCAGTGAAAACTTTAGACTTTCATCACCAGTCTGGTAGAAATTTCATACTGAACTTAAACATCAGGAGAGAAAGTACAATTGTCTTCAATGTCAAAATCACAGCAAGGTAGTGACCTATGTACTGTACATGGTCATGGCTTTTAGTAAGAGAGGTGTATTAGCTGTATTAGCTATCGTGACTACGTCAATGTGGTAGATATCGTGGCACATATTTTCTATTTCTATTCATGAGTGCTCTTTCTTGCTAAAATACACTGTCAATGGCACTTCACACACATACTGCTTGAGCATACCTACAGAAGGTGAAGATTCACCTTTTAAATTAAAAACAAAAAACAAACACTGTCACATCTAAAATAAATATATAAAAATTACTTCTCTAAAAAAAATGAGCAGGCAAACCATGTTGATTTCCTTTGAGATTCAATGGCATGCCCATATGCACTTTTGCCAAAAAAGAAAATATTAACTGCTGTTTCCCACCTCCTCCAGAGACCAATCAAACTATCCTCCAGCCAAACCAAACTATATAATAAAGGGGTATAGTGGGTTTTTTTATTCAGAGAGAGGACAGAGGTCACTAGTCTCTGTTCAACTGAGATTTCAACTGGATTTCAACACTACTGTAGCTTCCTGGGGGAACTGGTGGTTGAGGAGGATCACCTCTTCATTGTAGCACTGCACCAGAGTAGACTGTGTTTGTACGAGACTGATGAACAAGACTTACCTGCAGCAGTTCAAAGTAGTGCAAACAGTGATAAACTGGAACCATCATGAGCTGGGGCAGAACATACTGCACAGCCTCCTTGAAACCCTCAGCTATTGACTGGGATGAAGCATAAAGAGACAGAGCTAGTCAGCAAAGTGTTTTTCACACACTCAACACCTGTGTTCCTGTCACAAAAAGAATGTTAGTTTGACAGACATCTAACAGAGAGATCACCACTATTAGACATTATGCATACTATAGAGTATCAGCAATGGGTAAATATCAACAACCCTTTAAACGAAAAACTTTAAATGTAAGAAGAACCCTCAAGGAACTGGTCTCTACGCAAATCTTTGTCTGTTGCAAAAAGAAGAGGCATATCAACATTGAAGTTTTCATGGCCAGTGGAAAGGGAATAAACATAATAAAAGAGACAGAGAGAGGAGACTGTATTATGAATCTCAACACCCAGTGCTGGTTGCTGTAGACAGCAGAGTAATATGAGCTGGAGGTCACTGTATCTCTTAAAAACCTCTTACTCAGACAGCAGACAGATAATCAATACCTCACTGCATAAGCTGCTTACAAGAGTCTGCACTGTTTGCCATGAGAGCTACATACACACCATTGGTAAGCAGTGCATGAAGTTCAATGTGCAAATAAACATTAACTTCATAGAATGCATGTTGGTATCAGTCAAGAATGTAATGAAAAAGTTAATTTAACAGACTCTATTTAGATTGTTTTCTAAGTTTTAAATATTTTCTATTTCTCTGCCTTTACATGTAATTGAACAGTACCGATCACTCAACTTTGCTTCTTGTCACTGTAGCAAATGGTGGACACATTACATAGCACATGCACTTGTGCTGACTTAAGAATTATGGCGCTCTGCACTTCAAGAAAAGGCCAATTGTGAATTCTTGGGATCGCTTGGAGGCAGTTCTACTGGGCCATCTCCTTTAACCACAGCCTCCTTCCAAATGATTGTCATAATTGTTTACAATTACAAATGTTATTTCACATTCCAGAACAACTCGGAGTAGAAACAAGAAATCCTGTCTTTTTCTAAATAGGTGAAGGCCACTCCATTGCAGATACTGTAAACCACTTGTGTGGTTCCACTCGAGGATTTTTAAAAGCCACACCTCTATAAAGGACAGCCTAATTTTCAGCACCATCACTGTACTGAGCCATCTTCCTCTTATATTCCTGACCTCTGACCTTCAAAGAGCCAAGGATAACCACTGTCAAGGCTTCTGGAGAGCAGGAAAAGGAGGCGGGAGGGACAGTGGACTCCTCCTGGAGACAGTCCGACAGCTTCACTGCGCTTAACCTCCATTCATAATTGATAAGGCACTGGCTTATAAACAGTGATGTTATTTCGGAACTGACCACTTTGCCATTAGATTTTGTTAAGCAATGTTTATAGACTTAGCACCCAATACTGAAAGACCTTTAAAACACAATACAATATAGCCATGAAATGTTAAGCATGAATATTTTACCTTATACTTATATACTAAATAAAATATATTAAGAACTTATCAGTTTTCTGGGCTTTTACTGAAAATGACTGAAGTCTATCCTTTTCTTATAATCCCTATTTATTAGAGGCATCTTGCAGGTTTTAATGAAAGCGGGACATACTGAGTTTCTCTCCAGTTCTCTTCTCCAGAGAGAAAAAAGGCTTGCTGTACGCTGGCCAGTTCTATTTTTAAAAGGCGATGCAATTTACCCACAATACCAGACGGCGCAAAGTGTAGTGGCTGAGCGGGTCTCAGTGGGGACATTCATCTGATGGCAAGCCGAGAGAAGGGGAGAGAGGAAGAAATAAAATAAGGCAAGGAGGGGACAGGACCACAAGGAGGAAGAAAAAGACAAGGAGAGGTAGAAAGAGGGTGGGACGCCGGAAGCATAAAAACAGATAAAGGTGGGAGGAAGAGTCAGACTTCGAAGTGCTACAGAAAGTGTCATCCTAGTGAGGTACATGGAGAAGAACAGCACACCCAGGAAGAGAGCTGGAGAAACAGATGAGGGAGGCAGACATGACTGCAGCCTTTTCACAAACCCTCCCTTTGGTGTGCTCTACGGACTGAAAACCACACGGTTCATTTTCACACTGTTTGGAGGGTCAGTGTTTAATGTCCATACACAGTCGAGGAAATAGTGGCCACACATGTATTCCTATTGATAAGCAGGCAGAAAATGCTGAAGATAAAATGCAGGGCCAAGTGTGCAAAAGCATGTCAACTTAAAAACGTCCAAAAGAGTTAGCATTTAAGATGCATCACCGAATTACAGCAGGTCTTTCAATAACATCCAAAGGTCCGTAGTTTATTAATCATAATATTGACAACTTCTTCAAATGTTACGTGCAACTGTTGGAAATTGTTAGAAAAAAATGAAGTTAATTTAATTCCCAAATGGTTTAAAGCAGTACTACAATGCTATTTTCAAATATCGGGGTTAGAAAGAATCAGCATTGATGAGCGCATTTCAAACCCAGTAAAAGCAAACTGTACACAGTAACCTGAAAGCTCCCCAGTTTACGTCACAAAATTGATTAAATTTCCAGGTATGCACAGCACCACGTTCTGAGATTCAGAACGAGGCAACAAAACGTCTGGTGACGTGTTGCGGCCCTATGACTTTGCAAACTAGCAGGCTTGTGAATAAATCCAATAGAAATATTACTTTCCATTTTCGAGACTGTTTTGCCAACAATACTACTTACTTGTAGGGCTGGGCGAGATGGCCAAAAACATTATCACGATAAAAATGTTCATATCAGTCGATATCGATAATTATCACGATAAATGTCAAATCTTTATTTCTTTCAAGTTTAAAGGCAGATTTGTTCTCCTGAGTGAAAGTTGAAGAAACCAGACAGTTAATTGGTAAATTAAACAACTCTTTATTTTAAGAACACAACAAACACTTGCCAAACAGCAGAAACATTAAACAAATCTGAGGTAGAGGGTATTCAAGTCTTTTTTATGTCAAAATATGCATGAGTCAAATTTACTAAATAAATATCTTAACAGAAAAATTAAATACTGCAGTGTGATAAAACACACATAGAAGATGGCTCAAACAGACTGCAAAGTTTAAAGTGCTCTGTTTTACGTCTGATCGTAAAAAGCCAAAATATCTCCAAATTACCGAAGTTGAATGACATTTTCTGTTGACGATGTCATCGTCCTTCGAGCTGGTCGTTGGCAGCGCTACATTTGCTTCAGTGTCGCTCATTTCTCCACTCTAACTACAGTCCTGTCAGCCACCACCGTGTGGGTAAACAACACCACGTTAGCTGCCCGGTCTGCAACACGCACACGCACTCGCGCAGTATTTTGTGGCGCAAAGCATTAACATTTATATCGAACATTTATCGAACTTTTGTTAAAATTATATCGAGGAAAATTATATCGCGATAATTATCGTTATCGAATTAGCGCCCAGCACTACTTACTTGTGAACTCAGCATGCAGATCATGTTTGAATGTTTCTACGGTCGAAATGTCTGCTGCACAGCCTGTACTTATTCGCTTGTACATCACATTACAGTGACTAGTGAGCAGGAAGGGAGGCATCACGCCCCAATTCGTGGGAACTCAAAAGCGAGTTTGTGACAACATGGCGACTTACAGTTCACAATTTTGTGCTTAATTTGAAATTTGTAAATTTGTTCTATAAAGTCAATGAATTGTTAACAAGATTTAATAACAGGTCTGAGAAATCGGGACTACAGTTCCCCTTTAAGGTTACTACTCTCTTTAACTAAATGGTACTTCAACTAAGCTATCCAACCTCTCAACCCAATTTGTTAGCACAAAAATGGGGTGAAGGGGAAAGCTGAAATAAAGATGGTAGACGAGGGAGTATTGTCACTGCTTTTGATGTATGATGACATGTAAAAAGCAACTTTTATTTAATACAGGACATTTGTGTGCAATCAATCTGGCAGTTTGTTTCTGAGCATTTATGCTATGGTGGTAGAGGAAGGAAGAAAATAGCCCTGCACTGAGCTGGAAACTTAACCACAAGAAATTGTGCATGCAATCTGGGCAACAACTGGCATATAGCTACAAAAACAAGAAACACACTTGTATAGACTTCCTAAAAACGCATCTTAAAGCATAAGGAATTTCAGGGTCCTAAAAGCTGCCTGATTTTATTCTAGCTTTACAGAATTTGAATGACAGGGTTTCCTGTGAATCAGTACTGGGATCTCCAAGCAGGAGATTAAAAATAAAAACAGTACATCTGAGGAATGAGCAGTAGTTGAAGGCAGAAAAAGTATGGCTGAACTTTGCAATGAAGAAGCCAGTACAGTCATGTGCTGAAATTAGGACACTGTCTTTAATCTGTATTTTCAATTTATTTCTAATTATTTCAGAAGGTATTGTAAGTATAAATGTCTGTCTAAACTCAGGTTTCTGTAAAGGAATAACATAGTGTGCAAATAAGTCAAGAACAGTGTTATTTGAAATCTTGTGCCCGTTGTTTAGAAAGCATTTAAATTAATAGATAACTGTGGTGCACTTCAGATCCTTAAATATGCACCTACAGAGTTCTGCATGCCCTGGCTTGTTCTGAACTTTATTATAAAATGCCAAATGCCTGAAGCAGCTGTGGATCCAACACATCTCCAGCCCATGAAAATCACACAAACACTCCAAGGTGCAGGTATTCTAAATGCAGACGTCCTTTGCTTGTAAAGCCAGAGCACAGAGGGAGGGAGTAAGATAGCTTCTGGTACCTGGAAGTGAAGGGCCACAGCAGGCCTGGCCATCAGGCTGCTGAAATGCTCGCGAAACTGGCGGGAGAGGATATCCTGAGACAGCGTTTCATAGGGATCAAATGCTTGCTCCTGAAAACAGTTAAATGTGGATTTATAAGCTGTCCTTGCTTAGATTCTAGATCTTGTTAGCCTGTGGACACATTCTTTGATCAAATATGCAATAAACACACAAAAGCTTCCATTCAACAGCATGAAATTCAGGTCATTGACAAGTTCGAAAACCTGGCTGCGAAGGCACAGACAGCACAAGACTCTCCACCGCTTCCAAGCTTGACCTGGATAAATTAGCGTCATTGTTCCCAAAGACACACTTACAGACCAGACCCCTGACAAAGCCTGGTCCCATTCAGTCCTCACAGGGCAAGACTGAGGCAACCGCAGCTGGGAAGACTAGAGATATGCCTTAGAGATTTGACTTCTTGTCACTAATTCTTGGCTGTCTGGAGTCTCCAACATTGTGGACAAGAGCTGATGGTGACAGGGGACACTACTGTAGGAGGTGCAGTCCTTTAGATGAGACATGACTATTTAGTCACTAAAGATCCTATGGTACTGCTTATGGTGTTAACTCCAGCATTCTGGTGAAATTCCTCTCTGGGTGTGCATAATCTGACCTCAATTCAACTGGTGAAGCTGTTTCTGATCTACTGTACCATGGGGGTGCTGGTGCCAAACGGCTGCTACAGTATGTGTCACCTGGACGGGTGGTGCTCTTTGGGGCTGGAGGATTTAGGGTACCTCCTACACATAGAGAACTTGGGGATCCTTCTGTATGAAAAGTACTATGTGTAATTATTAAATTTAAATAATTTTAACAATATTTGCCATTAAATCTGAATCCAAGGCTGCTGGCAACTCACTATATAAAGAAATACCTCTTGTCACAGATACCCCTGGATCTACTGTACTTCTACTTGAATTCCCTTTTTTGTTTTTTTGTGTCTGTAGTTAGAAAGGGCCTCCACGAGTGGCACTGAAGCAGTCTTTTCGTGTTCAAACACAAAAGCTAAAAACTAAAACCCTACAAACAGATTATACGGTGCTCATTTTTTTGTACTTTCAGAAGAGCAGCACAATTATCAGAGCTTGCCTGTCCTGCAAAGACTGACACGTACCTCGGCCAGATCTTCGAAGCAGCTGCCCACGAGAGGATGGGGGCTGCTGTCTGCTGTCATCTCCACCGCGTCCTCAATCAGCCCCAGCAGCTTCACCGTCAGCTCGTGGATATCCAGAATATTGCTGAAGATCACGTCAATATCCTGCAGACAACAGTGCTGCTAACATTAGATCACTGCCTATAGGCATGGATTTCCAGATGCATTTTTCACTTGCTTCTTCCTGCTGATGCTACAAGAGATGCCAAAAGCAATCTGCAGCTGACTTACACATAGGATTCGATATTTAATTAAAGGCCCTGAATCACAAAGGTACAACTCAAGTGTTTTGTTTTTGCAAAACTTCTCACTGGACTGAAGCGTCATATCCTCTCAGCTGTTCTTGAGGCTGCTGGTGTGAATTAACAACACTCCAAAAAGGGTATGTCAATACTAAATACTTTACACACCACCAAAACAGATTTTAACCACTGCTGGTCATACCTACAAAGATATGACTTTAAAAACTCAAACACCTTGATCATTCCTTTCTTGTCATGTTCATTGACCTTTTAGTTCTTTTAATCCACTCTATGAACCTTCTCTTTCTGAATCAAACGTAAAATATGCCGTATTTCACGGTCCACACAAAACCTCGATTCACTGCTAAAGGGAACTTGGCTCCAAAGAAGACAAAAGACCAAAACATTTAATCAATATCCAAAATATGGATAAGTTTTTTCTAAAAATATAATTCTATTTCTTTTTATCAGCATTATCTATAGACAAACTGGAAAAAAACTAGCAGCAGAATACCTTACACAACAGTAAATACTATTGATATAAAAATCCCTAAAAAGTTGAAAAGTAACACATCTTTAGAGGATTAACCTAAGGGAATCTTAGATTTTCTGTGTTCTAAAGTACTGTGATGACATGTTACAAACGATGATAAAAAGGCTGGCTCCTAATCACTTCAATATCCGTACTGTAGCACTCCCATGGATGGTCTTAATGGATGCTGTGTATCACTGCAGATTCTTAAAAACCTCATTATGCTTTCGATAGATTCTCTTTCCAGCTACCACCTGACACAGTAGCCCTCTCATTTAAAATGCATAAAGTCCTTTTGCATCTACTGTATCCCTTCTTATTTATTCATGTTCACTGTTGCTCGCTCCAGCTTGTCACGTTACACTTCAATACACACAACAGATGCTCCAGCTGCTCCGTTTCAGTTATTCTTAAGGGAAGCGTTTGAGGTCATTATTCTGTTTTCCAGATGGAATTTCAGACTGTACTGGCAATTCCTTCATAACCAGCTCAAAACCATACTCCTCAGACACAGGGGAGAAAAAAAGCCTGGGATTAGAAAGGGATCAGTGATTGATTTCGTTAAGGGATCACAACTGCCCTTTCAGAGTTTTCTTCGGTATATTTAGATATGTTTCCCCAGGTTTTACTGGATCCTAAGACGACAGAAAGAGGAAAGGTTGCATTGAAGGCTAAAAAGACTTAAATGTTAAGAGTTAACATGTCCAGCTAAACAAAGAGTGTGTGCGCGACTGTAGGAACATTGTCAGACTTCACATCTACAATTACACAGTAGTAACTCCAAACAAACTGAAGATATGGGGATAATCTCCTTAAAGTAAATGTTGGAAATAAACAAAGACATCTTTTACATTTGAAATATGACTGGATGTTTTGGACACTTCTAGTTTCATTTGAATAAACTTTGGAATAAAAAATAAATTACAGAAATAAAGTCATAGGGAAGTTCCCAACAAATATGAAGACAAACGTGTGTATCTGTGTGTGCGGAAGTATCCGGACTCTTGAGTTCCAGAGCAGCAAGATTAATAATTAATAATAATAATTGCTTACACTTATATAGCGCTTTTCTGGACACTCCACTCAGAGCGCTTTATAGGTAAATGTGCCACCACCAATGTGCAGTATCCAGCTGGATGATGCGATGACAGCCATAGTGCGCCAGAACGCTCACCACACACCAGCTCTCAGTGGGGAGGAGAGCAGCGTAATGAAGCCAATTCATAGAGGGTAATTATTAGGAGGCCATGACTGGTAAGGGCCAATGGGAAATTTGGCCAGGACGCCGGGGTTACACCCCTACTTTTTTCGAGAAACGCCCTGGGATTTTTAATGACCATAAAGAGCCAGGACCTCGGTTTTATGTCTCATCTGAAGGACGGCGCCTATTTACAGGATAGTGTCCCCGTCACTATACTGGGGCTTTAGGACCCACATGGACCACTGGGTGAGTGCTCCCTGCTGGCCCCACTAACACCTCTTCCAGCAGCAACCTTAGTTTTTCCAAGGAGGTCTCCCATCCAGGTAGTGACCAGGCTCACACCTGCTGAGCTTCAGTGGGTTGCCAGTTGTGAGTTGCAGGGTGATATGCTGCTGGCAATTAAAATCTAAACGGGCCCACACGCACAATGGAGCTGCATCTCCTTGTTACCCCACACCTGGAGTTAATATCATGCTACATTCAGGAGTCACAGCTGTGAGTCAACAGTGAACACTCAAAGCAGGTGGCTGCTTCAGCAAATATCTAAGAAAGACAATTTCAAGATTTCTAGAGGTTGGCTGAAGGACTGCTTTGTGAAGGTGCAGCATAGTGAGGGCAGGAGCATTTCTAAAGTGTGAATCAGACCGCAGAGATAAGCCAAAGAATATGGCTTCATTCAGACCCACACGACACTCAATTAATTCACTGGACCTTTCAGGAGCAAATTAACTTTCTGCACGGCTCATTCACAGAGTTTAAAAAAAAGAACCACACTGCTGGTTTTCTACTACGTAATCTAGCTATTGATCGAGCAGGGCCGGCGCGCGGACGGAGAGGGGGTAGGAAGAGGTCCAGTGAGTACTCACGTGTGGCGTGAAGAGCTTGGGGTTGGACAGGAAGGCCTGGCGGAACACTTTGACAATGAGGTCGAGCTCCCGCAGGTACTGTCGCTCCTCTGCTATCTCTAGCCGCACCAGGTCGTCGTAGGTCAGCTCTCCTGTGGACAAAGGCTCGTCGCCACACAGAGAAACCAGCCCGATGTCCTCGTCCTGATCGAACATATCCATCAGCACCTGGAAGAGGCATCCACACAAGCGCTCAGTGAAATAGCTCATTGAAGTAATTCTTACATCCCCAGCTACAACATGAACAGGAAGAAGTTTGGAAGCATTAAGGATGATGTTTTTAAAAGTATGATCTACATCATGGCATGATCAATACCACTACCAAAAATAACAACACGTAACTGAAAACATCTGAATCTGAAAATCTGAAAGTTTTTTTATTCTTATTTTGGCTCTCAACTCTGCTGCTTCAAAGTGTCTGTTTCTAAAAGGCATTCAGTAAATGGAGATTTATTTAGTTTACATCCTGCTTAGTCCAATGGTCTCCCCCAAACTACTGCCTCTTTGTTGCAGGTGGGCACAGTGATGCACTTTAGCAAATAACATGTGTTGCTATTATCTAACACAAGTCCGCTGAATAAATTAATAAACAAAGGACCCCAGTAAGGAACACTACTGAGCTGGCACTCCTGATCCCAAAAGTTAATTAGCAACAATGTGAAGAGCGCAGAACACAAGATAAATGGTTAGCACTGAACGGGCTTGTTGCCCATTCAGAACGCTGCAGGAGTGCATTACATGGTGCATTGTGTGGTTTTGAAGATGTTGCTCATATTTTATTGCAACATGTTTTAATTAGAAATGTACAGTACAGGGGCTGGGAGGGGAGAAAATAAGATTAATTATTTTTCTTCATTGCTGTTTTGTGTTAACTGGCCTGTCTTTGTTTTGTTCAAAATTCTTGGCACCTTTCCTATAAACTTCAGTGCTGCCTTCTACCTGGAGAAGCTAGGGACACATTTCATTTAGAAATCACTCAAAACAGTTCTTCAATAATGTAAAGACTAGACTGGATCAACAGGATTTGCACGTAAAGTAAATGGGTCACGGGTTACATTTCATGTTAGTTACCATCCACTGACCTTCAAATCTGTCATCGCCATCACTCCCAGGCTTCAACAGGAAATACCCCCACCCTCTCCACAGGTATGCCAAACACTTGTGCACTGGGTAATGGCATGTCGACGTCTCCAGCTTTTATTTTTATGTACTGATGTTTTCCCCATTAGTATTATTATTTTTGGAATTTTTTTCTATTCACTATATTCACAGTACGTAGTTCACTCACTTACTGAAGTAAGAAATCATCAATAAAATAGCAATAATTCCCCATCATAGAACTAGAAAGGATGTAAAATGCGATGTTCTATGAACACATTTCTGTATTTCCTTTCCATGGCATATCCCTACCTTATCCGCACACATGGACACCCTGATATCCTGCTGGCTGATCTCGTAGTGCCGAATGTTGCCCACGTAGTTCCCTGCCAACTTCAGGATGTCAGCTGATATATACTCCAGCACAGCCACAATGTACAGGGACACATGATAGTCGATCTTGTAACCAAGGACCTCCTGGAAAACATGCCACCCCACACATGAAAAGACAGCTGGCCTATCACAAAGTCTCAAAGGGCACTAAATCATCAACAGTACGTATCGGAGCTTGAAGCGAATCACACCAAACCCCAAACCCCAGACCCAGGCCTGCTTCACAAGGAGGCACTCAGCAGTGGCTGCACCACAGACACACACTGCCCTGGGGACATACCTTCAGCAGGGGGTGGATTTTGTCCACGGGCAGCAGCAAGGGGTTCCTCCTCTTGCGTTTCTCAATGGCCGACTGGGCATCAGCGATGGCCCACTTGTCAATGGGGTGGGGGAAGGTCTTCTGAACACGCTCCTGAAGGGAACACAGCACGCAGATACAAAACCTTCCTTCCATTCCAACTTATAAACCCGGAAGAATGGGTCTGCCGTGACAGGCATTTAAACAGTGCAGCTGAGAAGGCAAAGGTCAGCACAGACCTGGCTCTCCCAAGAGGCTATTAATGGAAGCCAAGACTGGGAAGTCAGTACTTGGCTAACTGACTTAATTACAACAGAGACATTGCCAACAGACTGCTTTCCCAAAAGAAAAAAAACAAGGAAAAAAGTGCAGGTATGAAACTAAATGTGGGGATGTGAGGGGAAAAGCTCCAATTTCAGACATGAGTGTGGCTGCTCAATTGACAATTAAAAAAAATAATAATGCAAAACTGTAACAATCAAGCAAGAAAACCAAGATCATAGCAATTTAAAAACAGTCAAAGATTATTTCACACTATCTCTGCAATTACTGTATAAAAATAAAGGTACTCGATTCATTTAGGTTTTATTAGCCTCTTAAAAGACATGCACAAGCACTGGAAAATTGTGAAATTAACTCTATAAAATAAAGTATGAAGTTTATGTTTATATTTTTGCTGTACACATAATATAATAACATGTTCACCTTTTAAAGCTAATTATTTTAAAAGAACTTTGACATTTAATGGTTGACTCAGTTTGACTACCAGTAACAGAGCTTCCCCATTTAATGCGATACCTGCCAACTAATTAGCTGTGTGTGTAGATTAACAAATTAAAGAGGCCTTGAATTGCTTAATTTATAGTGAAACTGATGGAACCTTTTAGCCTCTGAGTAAAAAAGTGGGTTTCAAAGTAGCAAAGTGTTAAGTTGGATTCAGTATTCACAATGTGGATAGTTAGGTTAAAATAAACAAAAAGCTGGTGCTTTATTTTAATTGTCTGGTGAACAAAATGAAACACCAACTAGTACCAGGCCTGAAAAGCATGAAAATAACAAGGTAACCGGAATTCCGGTGCAGTAATGTCTACAGCGCTGGCAAGCGGCAGGAACTCTGGCCAAGCCAGCTGAGGGCACATCCTCCCTGCTCTTCTGAAGCTGCCAGTCAAGGTACCTCCACATCCTGGACAGTGCGAGGCTGGGCTACACACAGCATGTTCAGCAGCTGCAGAATGAGCTCCTCGATGTATTGAAGTGCGTCCTCTTTGGCCGACAGATTAGGATGAACCTGGAGCTGCACCTAGCAGAGGAGAATGACATACAGTACGTGTCAGGGCACGCCGCCTTCACAGCCTGAAAACGAAACATTTCTCGCTTTGCTGTCAGAGGGTTTCAGGAGCCGCTGAGGGAAACGGAGTCTGATGACACCTGCTAGTAACAGCTAATCTCTTATAAGTCATGGGAACAGATACAAATAAGAGAAGACCAGTCACCTCATCTAGCCTGTTTGATCACTAGTAGCTGATTGAGCTGAGGATCTCATTCAGCCTTTTTTTGTGTGTGTCAGCTTTACAGTACAGAAAGAATAAAGTAAAGGACAGCAAGATCTACACCTGCTCTAAACTGTGAAAATGACCTTTTCAGAGCAAGGTGTTAAATGCATAGTGTTGTGTGTTTCTTCAGCAAGATTCGCAACGAGCTTTGACCCTGAGTGATTTAAGAACAGTCAGGTTTGATTACAAAACAAATGATTTCACAGTTGAAAGAAAAAACACCATCCCCCTACTTCAGCTCTTTGTCATAGCCTTTTTTTAAAGCGTGACGCTTTGCCGAGGGGTTATTTTCATGCGTTTCTATTTTGTCATCGCTGGCGCTCTCATGCGATTCCCTTGCATTACGCACCGCGTAAAAATAGAAGCCTGATTTTTCAGCAGAAAGTGAAAGGAGATGGCTCTAATTAGTCTGTCTCCTTGGCTGGAATGCAGTCTGGCGAGATGCTATTGTGAGGCTGGTCCTGCACGAGCTACAGAAAGGACTGCAGACGACAATGCCCGACAGTTTGTGTGGCTGCAGAGCGAGGCCCGTCACTGCTGCTGCTGAAAACACATCGCCTCCGTGCTGTGGAATGTGTGAAGAGCGTCAAAGGTCAGCTGGACTACGCATGAAAGTCTTTGCTGCCTTGAGGCTTGATGCCTTACTCTCCTGTGGCCACCCGACAGACCTGAGCAACTCCACGTGTCAGGAAACTAGGGGCCTAAGGGTGCAGAACTCGGGTTACGGAGCTCAGCCTTATTTCGGCAGGGCAGTCCAGTCCAGTGTGAGAGCCAGACTCTGCTCTTATAACTCTTAACTCTCTCGAAGAAGAAGAAGACGAAGAAGAGGAAATTAGTGCATTTAAAGAAGGCACCACAGCAGAAATGTTGCATTTCTTTTCTTTACCTTTCAGCATGGAATGAACCCTTACCTGTTCCATACTGCATTACTGCAGATTCATTATTTCTTTGGCATGTTGCTGATCTCTTACTTAGGCGTGAATAATTGAATGTGGAATGTTATTACCCTCTGCAGCTGAAACGTGAAGAAAACGTTTTAAAAGAAAATTGTTGTATTACCACGTAAAGCAAAACTAAAGACTAGTGGCCCATCACCCCTCCCTATATTAGCCAAAGTGGGACTGTCATACTTCGCAGAGATAAGAGTCACATTTCAGGCAACAAGCAGCTTTTCAAACAGCTCTGTGTTCCAGAGAAGAAAAGAACAAAATGCTGCATAGCATAACAGTACAGAAGATATTATAGGGGTTCTTTTTTAGATGTAATACTTTGAGTGTAATTATTTACTCTTGTTTTAAGTCAGTCCTTGCTGCCTGAGCTCTCAACTACACCCACAGCGAAAAGAACTGAAGCAGGACCCAGGACGGCACCAGATAACCCATTAACACCAACGGCTCCACTGTGGAGAGATTCCAACTGCCCAGTGCTGCACCACTGAGTACATTTTAATTCCCTCTGTAAGTTTTAGTTTTTAACTTTATTATGTGCTCATCTGCAATGAATAGGGTGTAAAACCCATGCTGACATTACTGACCGATATGGCAAAGGAACCGACATTATGTGAAGTCAGCCTTTTAACCTACAGTCCATCTCCCAGGAAGCACTGGCCAGGTGACTGCAGGGACACGGAAACAAATTCTTCTCATAAACAACGCCACATCCCTGGACAGTGAACAAGACTGAGTGCCATAATGCGGTGCACTCAAGTGGGAATTTCTTCATCTTAACAGGCTGAAACTGCAGGTTTAAAACCAAGGCAGTCCTTTAAAATGAATAAAAAAATAACAATTCTCAGTTTTTGAGACTTCACCTAAACGATCACATGAGAATGATAGGGGGCTACAGCGAAGATTCTGGCTACTGTTCCTTTGTATTCTTATTACGCACAACTTGAAGAGCTTTAACCACACACATGCACAGAACCCATTGCGAGTCTAGTAAAATAAAGACCTCAGTGCACATCTATGATGTGTCACAAGTACAGTTATACATTGAGGAGGAGATCCATTGTTCAGCTCTAAAGAGAACTCTCTTTGCTCATATGTGCCAAGGACATCTAGTCACGTCAATTCAAAGAACATGCTGTGGCTTTTTAGTTCACTCATGAGTATGCGTACATTCAGCTGCGCACTGGCTCAGTAACTCCGTTCCATGTGATAACGTGTACAGATCCTGGACCAAATGGCAAAAAGCAAGACTGAAAAGAAGGCAGGGAGCAAAGCTGAATGCTGTTCGTTACAAACACAAAGTTATCAAGCAAATAAAAGGGACTGAACAGCGACAGTTTTTCTAAACTCTTATCTAAAAAGGACTGCTTAAACCATCTGACACTAAGAGAAAAAAAGCCGTGCTCCATCTCCTTGCAGTTAATTAAATCCCCAAGACTTTCTCCTGCTCCAGTCATGGTAAAAGCAGCCCGTCAGGGATCAATAAGTACAGTACTGCAAAATCACAGTTCACATATGATCACCAGTCTCCTGGATACTATTAATATTTCTTTTTCCCTTCTAAACATTCTACTCTATTATCTTAATGCAAAATTCTAATCTGCTAGTGGAAGCTTATCAAATTAAAAGGACAGATCCATTCTTAATTTGCTATTAGCTTTCATCAGGATACAGCGTGGAAAGATGGATTGGGTGGGGGTGGGGTAAGGGGGGAGCCAACAGGGGCTGCAGGCTTCAGCTCACCATTAGGAAGGAGAGAGGGAGGATGGAGAGGGGGCCCAACCAGCCGGAGGACAGGGGTCAAAGCAGGGCTGCAACCCCCACCTCCCCCACTGGGTGTCTACAGTTACTGTACATTAAGAAATGAGAGCCATCACAGAGGGGGCTACCCACAGTCCCAGCACTTCCCACAGGAGACGCAACAGCTTGCCATTATCGACGTTTTATACCGACAATGAAGGACCGGGGTTTCGTTCACTGTGAAGTACAGATCACTGAAACACTATATCTCCCCATCTACAAATGCGCTACTAAAATGAAAGCCTGTAAGCATGTATATGATGCTATTACACATATATGAAAAACAAAAAAAATATAATTGGGAAATAAAGTGAGTTAACTGAGTGCAGTTTACACTTAACGCCTGCAAGTGTAGCTGAATGGTAGAATAAACATTTGGCTGAAAGACAAAAGAGCCCATTCACCACACATCTGCATGAAGGATGGACTGACTTCCACCTAAATTGCTTATCTATACTTAAGTTACCTAAGATTTCTGTTAGGAAATGTAGTATGATTGTTCAAGACACACCAAGTGTGTGATCGCTGTCCTGCCAAGTAGATTTAGTCATTTTTTAACCCATGCAGGGGGAAGTAAGTTAGATTCAACAAAGACTGTAACCAAAATACAATTTTGTGCCTCTTTGCAGAGAAAAAGGTCAGATTTGTAAGATCAGAGCTAGCGAAAGGCAAGGTAAAGGGATAATTTTAAAAAACACACTAATGGAGGGTTTATATCTGTTTATATTTTTTTCTCCTGTCAATGAAGAGGATTTTGGTGGCTTTGTTTCTGCCTGTTCGAGGCAATTTGATGAGAAGGTCATTTTGGAAGAAGGTAGTATTAGTAGGTAGAAGTAGGTAATATTGCAGTATTAAGGCCTGAAAGCGATCACGTGGGAGCCTGCACGCCTGGTTGGACAGGGCGGAGCTCAGCGTGGCAAGCCCATTACAGCTCGGTGAATTCCAGGAGTGCTGAGGAGAAACCAATGGCTCAGGTTTCGGGTAATGTGGCCATATGGGGGCCTCCCTCCCCTAGCAAGGCTGTGTTTCACAGCATTGCATCAGTGAGCCATTAGGACCAAGCAGCCAAGGGAATTCATACTAAGAGGCACTCATAACCTAGACACATTCTTGCTGAAATCATTAAAGGCAAACAGAAAAGGCCAAGACACCAAGCTCTTTTCAAATGCATGGCATGTACAGTATTTCTTCTGCTTTACTTCTTCAGGGAGTTCACCGTTGTCCTAATTGGTCTCTTAAAAACAAACCAGACCAGCGCAGTTTGGGGCTCTGTCTCGCAGTCTAACTCAATTCCACTGCAGGACCAGAAGGAACCCCAGCCATGAGAGTCAACCCGAGGATAAAAGAGTTCATTACCAGGCAAACCTTCTCTTTTCCTCTCCACCAAGGGAACACGCGGGTCAGGTGTGGAGGAAGTGGGAAAGAGGAAAGTCGCCTGTGTAGTGCTTGATACATCCTGTACCGTTAACCAAAAGAACACACCAAGAAAAGGCTGCTATGAAACAGTGAAACTCCCAGAATGAAAAGGCCATGAGGGGAAAAGCCTGCAAGCATATGTCTGCCCTGCCTTCATTTTGCCCAATAATTCACTAAACCCTTCTATTACCCGAGCCAAATACAGAACAGAGAGGTGCCTTGGTATACCTCAAATGTAAGAACATTACCGTATAACCCTAATGGGACACTAATAATAATCAACCTTGCCTTGTTACTATTGCTAGTAATGTTAATTCGACAGCTGTTTTTGACACCATGCATCGGTAAATCCCATGTTGACTGGCTACATACAGTACTGTAAGGTGTAAGGTTTGCTGGTTTGCTTGGATGTAGACTAGGTAGGCCATTGCAAAGTCAAAGGGTGGGGGTGTTACCCCAGTGTCTTTTATCAATCAAGGCCTCCTAACAATCCCCATCTATGAATTTGCTTCATCACTCTGTCCCTTCTTCCCCCTCCCCACTGATAGCTGGTGGGTGCTGGGCGTACTCACATCATCCAGGAGGCCACACCTTGGTGGGGGCAGCTCAATGAGGTATTTCTTCCATAAGGCATAACTGGAGGGCTAGTAAATGAAGCCCTTATGGGGGTTTTACAGCAAACAAAAAAAAAAAAGTCATGAAACTGGTCACGTTCGTCAAAGAAAGATCCATTTGAAATGACTACCGTTTTCCCAAAAGAAGTGGACAACCCACAGACAGTCAGCGTATCTGCTAGATGTCCATTATGTACATGAATGCCAGCCTTCTTGGGGAAGGTGCTGTGGCAAACAATACTGTGATTTATTTGTGAGAGACACTGGCTCCACCTGCTGAACCAGTGCCCAGTGGCCACCATCTTTTTGATTTCAGTCACTTGTCACCTCTGTGCAAGCCCGAGTCCTCGTCACAAAACTGCTGTTCTCGTCAAATGACTTTCACATTCATTCCGATGGGCAATGCACAGGGCATCCAATGCAGATTTTGTCTAGTTCACAGAAGGCGATGTTATGTGTTACTTGTTCATAATGCCCTCACTTTCCAATCCTCGATTAAGGCAAACAAATGACCCGTGAATATAAAATGCTTTAAATGGCTCGCAAATTTCATAATTAAAGCTTTTAGGAAATACAGTGATTCCTAATCATGTTAAGTAGCTTGTAAAGGAAAAACAGGGAAATGTAATAATTTTACATTTAACACAAGTACCTCCAGTTTATCAATTGGTCTTGTTACCCACAGAACACATTAAGATGAAATCCAATCTATTGGCTATTTCAACACTTAGTGAAGTCAGCTGTAATAGCACACTGTAAGAATGTACAGTTATTATTAACAGCAGTAAATCAAAGTGCCTCAGTGTTGCTATGGCACACAATATGCCAAGCGCTACAGATCAAAAATAGAATGCAGTCCAGACATCTCCACACAGCCGTTCGGCACTTAGTGCTGTGAAATGTCGTGATGGATATTTAAATGTGCACGCATTCCATGAAACTCAGGTAGAGCAGTTGCTGTACAAACGTCCACCACAAGCTGGGCTAATAGATTTAATTTCAACGGAAATCATAATGCTGACCACTAGCAAGCTAGCAAGGCTGCTGAGATTTATGTGCACTTACAAGTTGAAACACATGACAAAAAAACATGCAGTCAAGACCGCTTGTTTATATATGCGACTACAGAAGGCTCCTACTTTGTACTTCTATCTTATTACTTCTTCTTCATTCGAGAATAATATCAGTGCCTCCCCGAGTGGCTCCTGTGGGAAAAGTGCTTGCCTGACCTCAGGATGAGCTCTATGAGTCAGATGCCGAGGGCTCAAACCCAGGTCCTTGACCTACACTGCAACCCCTGGGCCCGTGCAGGCATGTGGTGGCGTTGCTGACAGACGCGCCTCTCCTCCAATCAGTGCTGAACCTCTGTTACAGGGGTGTGGTGCCAGTGATGTGAGTCCAAGGTGGGCGGGCTGAAGGAGCCTCTCTGTACTTCCTCATTCTCCTGTGTGCGCTCATGATGTTCACATCTGGGAGATGTGAATCACACACAATAGGCAATTCTGATCTTTCAGCACGTACAGTATAATGTCTGCTTGTAGTGTGCCCAGGAATTCCTGCCCAAGCATATGACTTCTGTTAGTAAGAGGGAGGGGGCCCTAACACACTGGAGACAGCAGAAGCACACTGTTTAAGTAATCATTTTTTCACACATTACTTGTGTTAACACCTACTCCGGGTTATTAGTCGTACAGAAGCAGATTGTAATTATGGCATCTTGACAAAGTAAAAGGTAGGTTTAGTATATAATGAGCTTTTAACTCGTTCTATGCTGTGACAGTTTTCTCTAACTGCTACTCTCCTAGCCTGGAAGGAGATCTGAATACAGGAATGTGTGATAAACAACAGTACATAGAAGACAGGACAAAACAGGAACACTGGCATTTTATTGTGAGGGACAAGAGAGGCCATGGTCATTTCAGGACAGAGTTCCACTTTACCACAATTAGGACCTAGAAACCTTCAGATAGTAGTGAAGTTAAATGATGTAAAGCACTGTACCTAGTAATAGGACATTAATACAAGATTGTAAGGTTTTACATTGAATATTACATGCTCAAATGGAGATATATAATTGTTCAAAGACATGACAATACATAGCACAAATGCATTCCAAAAAACTAAATTAAATTTGGAAAATATGAATCCACTTGTCTTGGTCATGTTTACCATCTTTGGAAAACCAGATCCTTTGTTATGGAAGAACGCACATTTAAACTGCTTCCTTCCAAAATTTGTCCATTGAATTTAACTAGACATACTGTAACTGCCAGGTTTATTAAAAAAGCACTTCTTTGTGGTTAAGCTTCCAGGCAGCTAGATTACACTGTGATAACTGATTGTCTGGATTTAACAGGTGTGGCAGGTTGGGAGAAATAGCTTCTTTTCATTTGTGACTCTTCCTTCTGAAGGTATTTGTAATAGTTTCCTAATTATGCTGAGGTGATTTTCACCCTGTGTCAAGCTGCTAGTAGCCAGGAATGTAAAGGCCATTTACATTAACAAAATTAACAGTAAACAACTTCACAGTCTTCATTTAACCACACTAAAGAAAAACCTTGTAAAGTATTAAATTATCTTTACAATTCCCCTGTATCTGGAATTCTGTATCCTATAAACCAGTTCAGGAGCTCAGAAACCCAAAAATATAAAGGGACCACACACTTTCTAATTTACTTTTTACTATTTATCTGGTAAAGAAATTAAAAACCATATGGTTACTTATTTTAGTTCAAAGAAAGGACCCAGCACCTTCCTTCCTGCTCAAGTCTGGGCCTGGTCAGTACTAGGATGGGAGACATCCATCAAGGCCAGAGTACTTCTGTAAATCCTGGTGTTGGTAGACCAGTAGGTGGTGCTCTTCCCTCTGGAGCACAATTCCATCAAAAAACAAATTCCCGGCAGGGTGCTGTGGAAGGTGTCAACTTTTATATGAACCATTAAACTGAGATCCTGACTACTTTGTTATTAAAGTTCCTATAGCACTTTTCAAAACAGTGTTAATGTTGGTTATCCTGCCACAGGCTTGTAAACTTCCAATAGTTGCCCCTTCATTCAATTGAAGAAGCAATCTCACACTACTCTGCCTGATCAGCTGTGTAGTGGGACTGCTGGTGCAAAATGGCGTCCCCAGATTTTGTCCACATAAGCCTATATGTTAAGTGCTTTTCATATTTACCAGCTTTTCAAAAAAGGCTATATAAACACAAGGAATTATTATAATTATGACGTAGCGCTTCTTCCCTTCCAGCTGCGGCTGGAGCTATGGCTGCAGGGGGAAGCTCGAGCTCTAAGTGTATTAAGAAGAGAGGAAATGCTTCAAACACACTTTCCATTGCTCCACTTCTGCAATGTGAAAGAAGCGCATGACGCCAAGAAAAAATGTGACGAGAGGAAGTTCAAACGCAACCCGAGAGCGTACAGGACGGGTCGCCCCCGAAAGGCGTGAGTAATTACACACCTGTCGGCATAATGAGCCTCACTAGCACATAACCTCTGGGGAGGCAGGAGCTGACAGGCTCTTCCCACCGGTTCAGCGCACCCAGGCTGGTCTGCCGGCGGAGCTCGTTTCCTTACGGGGGCGAGGCAAACTAAAGCAGACACACGCCGACATGAACCACGCGTACAGAAACAGCTCGTGACTAACGAGTTCAACTAAAAATCTGTCCCTTGCAGAAGCACAATGCTGACAAACATCTCTTTTTTTTTTATTAAAGACTTCAGAAGTGATTAAGATACACTCTGTGCCAAAGGACAGGATTTTTAGAGAGACTGCACACTACAGGGTGCTTTGGGGCCAACAAATGTTAAAGACGTGACTTTAAACAAGGAGTGATCAACTTCCTTGATAACACTGCAGCTTTTACTTTTATGGTCACAGAAGTGACACGATGTGTGAGGACATCTGGGAAAATTAACTTTTTGTAACTTATCTTGACATTGACCTACTTCAGGCAACAATGAAACAGGGAACGTTCAGATCACTGCATGGCTTGTGCTACACTGTGTTCCTGACAGGGCTGGTGCTTTTACCCCAGATCATTGCATTTTCAAAGCAATTAATCCAAACAGATCCCGCCCAAGACCTCCTAAAAAAAAATTCAAAAAACAACATTCAAGTGTTGTGACATGAGTAAGGAACTTCAACACACTGGGGGAACAAAACTCTCCCCTTTTAAAGGAAATCAGGCATAGCTGACTAATGAATGCAACCACCCGAAGACCAACACTAAAAAACCAGAAAGGACTCGTATATAGGAACCTACAATATGCAGAACATTTAGTTGTACTAGGATGAATACTTACTATAGTTTCATGTAGTAGGTCAGAATTGAGAGGCAGCCATTCAGCCCATTCACAATCTACATGTTGACCAAATAAGTATAAATATATTAATTTACCATGGTAAACTTTCATTAAGGTAGCACCACACAATACCACAATACAATGTTTAGTAGAGCTCAGCACAAAGTCAGAATCATCCATCTGTGTCTGTAATCCACTATACAAGAACAGGGGTGAAGACTGAAGTAGGATTATCCAGTCTGAAGGTTTGGCGAACTCTTGAGATAGTTAAAACAGTCAGGGCTCTTGGAATCCTAGGAACAGCAGTATATATTTCACTCAGCTACTGGGGACTTCATCTAGGTTCACTGAAATGCTCTCATGCAGATTAAAGAATGCTATCTGAGGGGCTAAATTTGAGGCAGCAATTACAAATTAGCAAGCCACCTGACGTTCAAGGCCTGAGTTTCAAGCGTTACAAAAATACTTATGCCCTAATATGTAGCTCACATATGGCAAATGGCAGAAAACAACTATAAAGAATCCAGTATCAAAATTACAGTACGTGCATTGTGGCAGGTTTGCTATTGATTTTAAGCATCAGAAAAAGGAAAACTTAAAAGCATCAGAAAAAGGCAAACTAAAGCATTATGCCTGTATCTATGGAGTTCCCCAGAGACAGAAGCTGGCTAAGTATTTTCTTATGATCTACAACTGAGACATACACGACGATGTCCTCCTAGGCCAGAGGCTGTGATTACTGTTATTACGGTTCCAACGCCTTTTTTTAAACATAGCCTGATTATCTCTGAGCGTGCATTAAACACAATCTTGGTACACTTTTGTTTCAAATAAACATTCCCTAAAAATGATTTTGCTGCGCAGAATAAGCATTACCCAATACCATCCTGTTGACATGCAACTGCAGCGGTTATGCAATAGGCTTGACTAATGTACAGTAGCCTCATATGTTTTACATGTCATTACAGTACTACATTTTCAAAGTTATTTGGTAAAGACTGTCTGGGGTCCTGGGTTCAATTCCGGACCTGGGGTGCTATCTGTGTGGAGTTTGTATGTTCTCCCTGCGTTACTGTGGGGTTTCTCCGGGTGCTCTGGTTTCCTCCCACAGCCCAAAAACATACTGGTCACTGAATTGGCTCTAGGGAAAATTTGGTGTTTGTGTGTGTGTGGAATGGACTGGCCCCCTCCCAGGAAGTACCCGGCCTTGTGCCTGCTACCAGACAGGATAGGGTCTGGCTCCCCTGGACTGGAAGAAGCAGTCAAATTAGGAATTAGGAATTGTAACATTACATAGAGTTACAGTATGTCCACTGCCCTACATTGGGTTCAGATTAATTTAACACTTCTGAAAGCTTTCTGATTGTATTTGGCCTGCAAATCACACTTTCATTCAGCCTTTGAAGGTGACAGCTCTGAAGTAGCTGAAACAACATGGACCTGTGAGAATGAATGAGCTGAATGGATGGCAGTTGGCAGAGGTGTGATTAGCAAGCCTCACCATGACAAACGGGGATCAACGCAATCTTAAAACTCTGTGAAAAGTGTTTGCCAATGCATTTGAACCCACTTCCTTAATCACAGACATATGCACATTTCAGATTGCAGAGTCCAGAGTGCAAATCACACACAAGTGTTTGAGTGAAGTTGAACTAAATAGAAGAAAGGAAAAGTGTTTGCATTCTGACTTATCGTAACACCCTCTCACACATTTTCTCTCTGCATCACTTCAGAAAGGGACACTGTTTACCAAAACAAATGATGCAGTGTGATGAACTGCTGGAATGCAGGATGCAACTTTTTGAAAAACACTGACATAGGGTAGTACACCAGTGTAATCTGGACTCATCAACCCATGGTCATTTGAACCCAAAGGCAGCCCTTGTAATTTTGTTCTCTGCCCAGGGAATATACAGCAATGCTCCAGGTCCTGTGCTCTTCTGGAACTGAGCAGGAAAATTCTACACCTTCCATTTCATGGAACCTAATGACTTTATAGATTCAAGTCCCACCTGAAACATTTACAGCCTGCAGCTGGACAAAGTTTTAAGAGCTACTGTCTTATTATTCCTGGGCTATATTAGTAAAATAAAGACCTTAAGAAATGTTTAGTTATTTCATAGATCCCCTTATTTCTAGACTGAACAGCTGTATTATGGTCACAATCGTACACAAAGGTTGAAATTAAGTTTCTTAATTTCTTACCAGCTGGGGCCATATCCACACCGAAATGGGTACAAATACACTGAAGCATTGTGCTGAGAGAGAGCACTTGCAAGTCTGAACATGCAAAAGAATAACAAAAGCACAGAACATCAAACAGTAGACCAGCAAAACAACACTTTGAATGAGAGTGGCTCAAATGTGCCACTAGAGACTAGAGTGAATCACCATAGCTTTGTTCAAACGGCCTTCTTAAAAGTTGATATAAAGATTTCAAAAAGCATCAAATGCACCACTACATAATTCCATAACAACTCAACCATCTCATTTGGCTAGAAAAAAAAACTAGAAAAGGGTTTATGAATTGACCAAGTTCAGCAATGCTAGTTATTTTTATTTTTTTAAAAAACCCTTGAGATGTGGTCTGACAAAGGTCAGCCTAAAGTTGAACATAAATAAAGCTTTCAAAACAAAATAAACCGGGAGCACCTACAGTAACTCACTTTTGGCAAGGGTGAGTTTTTGACAGTACCTTGACCTGGTCAGATCTCTGACACTAAGCAAGGCTGGACCTTCCCAGTACTGGGATGGGAGACCCCAGAGGAAATCTAGATTGCACTTGTAAGCAGAGGCCCACCCTGATTGATCCTAGGCCTAGCCAAAAAAAAAAATCAGTCTAAAGTAATTTGAGTAATTTAAGATTTTTTCTTAGAGCTATCTAGCGCTAGGTTATTGGTTGATTAGCCAACATGGCAAAACAAATGCATATATCTACAGTTTTTTAAAAAGCCGCCTGTAGATGACCAGACCAGTCCCGAAACGAATAATACACATGAGATGCTACAGACATACTGGGTTTTAAGGAGTACAGCCTGGCTTCCCGAATACAAGTGTTTCTGGAACGGAAGGGGCAGTGCACGCGTTTGCTTGTAGCAGCTTGATACATGCTCGACCTGTAGGAGTTAAGCACGAAGAGGTTCTAAAATTTCTCCTGTAAACAAATTACAAGTTTAGGAATGCATGAAAAACATTAAGAAAATATTGACGGATATATTCGAGTGTGCATTTTACAGATAACTATTCAGATCGCCTCTAAATGCCCTGCAGTATTTTTAAGTGAACGACGTTTACAGAGCTACAATACATCCAAAGAATGTATTTGACGCTTTTATTAGCAGACCGTTCTTGCAATTAAAGGTACGATGAATTGGTTAGCACTGTAATGCGACTATAATAATTCAGTGCTAAGTCTTGTGGGAAGTCACGAATTTCCAAATTAGGTGTCTTTTGGCATCGAAAACAGAATACTAATTTCGTGGGTTTCATACAAGTTTAAAAGCATCATGAAGGATCAAACAAGATACTCAGAACTTAATATTTAAATACCCCCACAGTTGTTATTCTCATGGCGCCTCACTCGATATTACCCTTGGGACGATGCGTTTACTCCAACCTCTGAAACCCAGACGTGCGTGCACGTTCTTCTGGTATGTCAGGCTCAAGTCCGCTGAATATTTAAAGGCAAGGTAAAAGCTCCGTGAAGTTGGCCCCCCTACAGACAGCACAAACGATTAAACCCACCTCATTCGTTAGTGCTACGTTTTGTGCCGGTTTGTGCCGTTGAAAGTAGCGTTTGTGCTGCTTTCGTTTCCGAGATATAGCGCCTTGTTTTTTTCGGGGTCGTGACGTCACTCAGCCCCCTACAATGTCGTAGGGAAACCAAACCGGTCGTTAGCGCTACGTTTGCTACTTTCATTACCGAGATACAGCGCCTTGTTTTCCGGTGATCACGTGACCATGCACGGTGACTTTGACCTCCAGTGACCCCATCTACCGAGTTCAAGTGCTCTGCTACAGTATAGCTCGTACCCTTAACATTTTAAAGACAATCAGTATCCATAAACATCTAATACTAAGACATGACGCATGCCAACAAGTTAACCATCTATGACAAACCTGTGGTTGTAATGTAAAATCACTGTGATTGTAAGATCCATGGTTTTTATTTTCTAAGGCACGTTTTCCTTTTCTTTCCCTACCGTGTCACTGTTTCCAAACGTGGAACTGTGGGATGCAATCGCGATAAGAGCTCCGAAGCATTTCAGTGTGTGTACTATAGCAACATATGGATTCCATGTTGCGATATGGGGATGGAGCATTTTGTCGGGGTATGTCATATCGTGATATACTGGCTTCATGTCACGACATGGTGGGTGGGCATTTTGGCTGGGCATGTCATATCGCGACATGGGGGCGGGGCACTTTTGCCGGGGTATGTCATATCGCGATATGCAGGCTTCATGTCGCGACATGGGGGCAGGGCACTTTTGCTGGGGTATGTCATATCGCGATATGCAGGCTTCATGTCGCGACATGGGGGCGGGGCACTTTTGCCGGGGTATGTCATATCGCGATATGCGGGCTTCATGTCGCGATATGGGGGGTGGGCGTTTTGTTGGGGTACGCCATATCGCGATATGCGGGCTCCATGTCGCGACATGGTTGCGGGGGCGTTTTGTCGGCGTATGTCATATCGCGATATATGGACTTAATGTCGCAACAGTGGCGCCTTGACAGTGATCCGCCAGTCGCAATGGGTATCGCGATGTGACTGTGGTGCGCGCACTCCTATCGTGACATGCTATCGGAGTCGGGAACGCGCTGTGGATACCATGCCATTCTTTGTCTGCTATTCAGTTTTGACCTCAGTGCGACTTCTCTTAGATTGATCAGTAATTGGAAAACAATGAATGTGTTACTGTATATCCAGCGTGCTCATACAACACACACGGTATACACAGAACTTCCGCTGTGGCGCTTTACCCAATCAGAGAGTCGATTCTCACTCTTCACCCAATCGCGGCCCGAGCTGTTCGGGGGTTTAGCCAATGACGGGTCTGAGAGCTGTTCAAGCTAGCAGCGCCGGGTGGATCGGCTTGTTTACTGTCAGAATCTATTTTTAAAATGCTTTACTTATTTGCAAAATATCTACATCGGCTTATTTTTTAACGTCTTTATTGTTTCACAATGTCCCGTACTCTTCGAAATAAATATTTTTATTTGCAATATAACTGTCTCCGCTGCTTTCTGTAATGGTATTTGAACAATTGTAATCGTACATTTAAGGTAGGGGAAACACCTTCTGCTTTGTACATAAATGAATAGAAATGTAAATGTAAATGATCATTATATTATTATGCTCGTGCTTTCAATTTTGTTTTTTATTGTTAAATTATATCGATTTTGAAACTAATACCTAAAAGTGTGAATATGGACTCTATCGGGTAATTTGGAAACTGGTGTCTCTTTACCAATGAAAGGAGTACGTTAGCAATACATTTCCGAGAACATGGTTAAAATTAAAAGAAAACGCCTAACCCAATGAACTAACATAGTAACTTCTCCCTAAATGTAAGGCTGTTTATTCGTGTAAAAGCTGCAAAGTCTGGGGTTTACTGATCAAAAGATCACAACTGAAAGATCTGGTAGTCGTGACTTTGCTGTTTTATACGTCACAGACAGGAAAAGAAGGCGCTCTATTGAAATATATTGAAACATCCACCCCACCCGACCAGACAGACTCGGAAAACAAATTGCCCCCATTGTTTTCATCACAATCAGGGGTTAAAGTACCGAGTTTGTTGGTACCTGTAAACTTCCTTGTAGTCACGTTATTACCCGAAAAATCAAGGCGCTATATCTCGGAAACGAAAGCACCACAAACGCTACTTAGAGCGACATAAACCGGCACAAACGAAGCACTAACGATTGCGGTGAGTTTCGTCGTTTGTGCTGTTCGACGGGCGGGTGGGCAACTTCATGGAGCAGGACAAGCAAACATGTCCGGGTCATTACATTGCAGACTGCAGAAGACTCGACTTCACCTGAGGATCTAACACAGGCACCCATACCTCATGGTATGTCTCAAAGACCGTGAGAAAGTGGATCACTTCTTCAATTTTTAAAAAAGCACACCGCTACGAAGTATTAAGTGCTCGTTAAAGCACTTAATACATGCAATTGTTTGCCTGTGTTCGCTTTTTGAGACTACACCCGCAACTCTTCTGATTAGGGTATGTGATATTCGTGACAAATTTAATTTTCCTGCTCACACAAACGCACAAAAGACACTGATATTAAATGCAAAATCCACCGTCGCCCCCCACCCGGGCATACAGAGGAACACAATTACAGAACTGTTACTCTCGTACCGGTAACAGACGCTTGAACTCGGCAGACGGGGTCACTGGAGGTCAAAGGCTACGTGCATGGTCACGTGATCACCGGGAAAAACAAGGCGCTATATCTTGGGAACGAAAGCAGCAAACGTAGCACTAACGAATGAGACCGGTTTGTATGTATATACAAGGTTCAGCTAATTCTGCTGTTTGATTATACTGCTCGAGGATTGCATGGTAAATTGGAGGGGTGTCCCTATGCTGGCAGGACGGTCAGTTAGAGCCCGGGCCACCCACTTTTGCACAGGCCCACCCACAAATCAATTCCTGGCTATGCTCCTGCTTGTTAAGTAGTGTTGGTGGGCCAGTAGGTAACACTCTTCCACTTGGACTAGAATTTCCCAATCCATGCCCCATTAACAGGGGACAGGAGACACTGTTCTGCAGAACTATGGTTTTCAGCTCTGCTTCTGTAGGGCCCTTCTTTAATCCATCTGATGCATCTCTTAATTGCCTATGAGAGAATACCTGATCTCTAATCTCTAGTTGTGTGTTAAGACATTGTTTAAGTTCTCATCAAGGCGGTTGGAGGCTGTAATTATCATGACCGCTGAATGAATTTTAGAGTTTCACACCGGCTCTCCTTCAGGTGTGTGGAGCCGTTCATTTCATAATTCCCCTCTTTGGCATGGAAACACTGCGACTTCAAAAACTTCAAAACAAGGGGGAACTCCTCTCCCTTAAGAGTTCTTTACACCAAGCACATTACACAATCAGTTACGTAACTCCTTCCCTCCACTCTCACACACCACAATCACACTATAAAGCGATCACCAGATCACGTGCCAGCTCCGCAATCGCACATTTCTAAAAATAAGTGCAGATGAATAAATGAAAAAATTAACACTAACCAGCCACAGTGAGGCCATTGTTTATACAGCTGTGCTGCCCATGTGGCTAGGTCACCAGTTCAAACCTTCAAACTGGGAATAAGACGGGGTGAGAAAGAATGAGATGAGAGCACAGACACAACAATGCTTCTGTCATGCTCTGCTGCCTTTCAGTTTCCAATCCTGATTCCGGTAACTGGTGACTGGCCAGGATACCATGGGAACACTATTACAGTTTACAAACATCCAGGACTTTCACTCTGAAATCCAACTGAAGTGTGCATCCATGCAAAAAATAGCAGGCCGAGCGATGAAAGTCGGAATGACAGTGGAGCTGATCTCGATTCTCTAGGGCAGGGAAAAATCCAGCCGGATGCCAGGAAAGGAAGGGAATTCTCAAACACCTCATCATCTCTTGCTCTGCCCTGCATGCATTTGTCATTCGTGTTCCCTTGGAAGACTCGATTGCTTTCTGAAAAAAAGTTGGGATTTCTCCTATCCAAACACACCAAAAAAAAATGTTTTTCCACAATTAGACAGCTGCAACATCCTGTTCAATTGGGACTAGATTTGTCCTAAAACCCGCACTTCCGGTGGTACTTGAGTGCAAGGGGTTTAGGCCACCTCCACAGTTATTTGTAATGTGCCAGGGTTAATTACTGGGAGGAAACAGGGGATGTAACATGTGTTGCAATTTTCAGATTCTGTAACATTGCCATGCTGCAATCATGCAAAATGAAAGCTATTTAAATCGAACTCACTAAACTAGTGTGGCACTGTTAAACAGGATCATCTACAGCTTCACAGCCTCAATACTTTCAGTTTGAAATACCTGTTCTAGATATTTTATATTCAGTAGATATTTAAGAATAAAGGTTTTAGTAGAGAGTAAAAGTACAGATTTCCTTCATTCTCTATCTAGTTTTTGTTTCACTGGAGCTCAGTTACTTCATTAACGTAATTAGTTGGTTAAGAAATTGCTAATTTTTAAAATACTTTAGCAATGATTCAAAGACACCAACAATACCTAGAGCACTGTTGCCCACCACTGATCTAAGCAGGTATAATGGGCAGTGTCAGTTTATATGAATAAGGACATTCCATTTGCAAATCATGAAATTATTAGCTCCATTACCTTTCAATAATCAGTGATGAGTAGAAAATGATTAGATGTAAGCATCTGGTGAGTGTCGACAGGTTCAGACACGCAGTAAAAAAATTCCCACCAGAGGAGATTAAGCACTCAGCCCTTTTATTTTCTAACCTGTATTCAAATAGTGACTCTCTACTTAGGTCTGAATAAATACCTCATACTTCTGAATTTCCAGAAACAAAGACAATACAAAACCAGCTGTCACGTAACACATTACACTAAAAACTGTAATTAGTTCACTCAAGACTGGCTCAGCAAGTTTAGATTGCTTCTTAATTGAGCTGACAGAAAAAAAAACAGAATTCAGTGCATCACCGACTCAGAAGTCTAACAAAAGGAGTTGAATAAAAGTGAGAAAGATGCCCATCTTCAGGGTATCAAAAGAGAACATAAAATTACTGTACAGTGATAAATCTCACTTTTTTAAAAGCATTATAAGAAACTAACACCACCCTCTAACATTTTAATGGTACGAGGTACAGTATGTATGCAATTGGACTACTGTCCTGCGTCGTTCAACAATCATCTAGCAGCATTAAAAACATTTTCTCAAGAAATTACATTTTTGGGTCCCTCTCCTTCGAATTATTCATGACTGACTGTGGCACTCAAGTAGTATTCTACTGTTGCATACAAATTCACCTGCTAAATCAGAGAGACGACTGGATAAAGGTAAAGGGGTGATTTAACCTGTTGAATATAGGGCCTGGTGAAAATAAAGAAAAACACAACTGCATATAAAGAACACAGTTCATACTGTACATACCACCAGTAAGTTAGAGTAACACTCTAGATTTGCCAGCAGTGCAGTCAAATGTTCTATAGTGATGAAACAAGATTTTTTGCAGGCACCCATTATGTACATCAGTGAGTGTGGCACAGACACGCAAAATGTCAATCCACAACAGACAACTTATGGGGAGGTCCAAATGTGATGGTCTGGGTAGGAGCGTCTAGTTGCTATAGACACTGTTGTAATTTGCTTATGTAACTTCACTTGTTGTGATTGATGGCAACCTGACTGCATGTCACTACATTGATCAATTCTAGGAATCTCACTTGCTCCTTTTCTTGCAGGCTCATCCTGCAGTGGAAACACCCCACCTGGACAACACACGTCCTCATGCTGCTCATGTAACAGTGGCTTTCTGTGTGAAGTCAGGATGTGACGGTACAGGTCATGGATGTCCCCATCGCCACACCTGAGCTTCATTGAACACTTGTGGCATGAACTGGGAAGACATGTGGCATCTAAGACTCAGAGACCAGAGAACAGGCACACTTTTGTCCAGGCCCTACGAGAGAAATGGGATAACATCCCACAAAACAGCATCTGGAAGCTGGTGCAAAGCCTGCATCAAGAATGTACAGCTTGTATCGCTTCCACAGTGGATACAGTGGTCACACGCATTACCAGCCTTTGATGTCCACATTAGACTTCCTGCTGATGACAAATGTTAATCAGTATAATGAATCTACCCATGTCTATTCAAATAAAATGGCAGTATGCCTGCCAAAGATTGCAATTTTTAATTTTACAAAAAGATTGTAATTTTCCTGAAATCGCTGTGAATTTGCTTCAGCTATAAGGTACTGTATCTTTTGGTGAACTTTATCATTTTAAGAGTCAATTTCAAAATGGACATCTCAACTTCTCAATCCTTAATCTTCTTTGGGAAGCTGAAATATAATCTACAATATCAAGAGAAAATAAGGCCATTCAGAAGAAGGTGCGCAGTTAAAGACGGTTTGACATGTCACAATGTGGGAAGGCAGACTTATGGCAATTAGCAGCAACAAACATTTCATCTCTCTGTAATGAGATTTATACAGTAGCTACTGGGCTGAAGCAATTATTTAGCCCATGATCAGCACTATGCTATTGTAGCAGGCAGTTCAAAGATTACTGAACACTCTAGACATGTCTCTGTCTAATGATTTCAGCTTCTGAGCCCATATGGGACCTATCAGTGGCATCTAATAAACCACAAACACAGAACTAGCACAAATGGATCCAGTTGTAAGAACCTCCTATTAGGAGAAGCTATGTTTGTTAAAGAAAACATTCCAAACATTTCAGGCAAATATAAAATCTGACAGGACAGATAGCCTAGTACTAGGCAGTTTTTCTAAGAATCATGCTCATAAAATTGAGCTTTTACCTCAGGGAATATATAAAATAATAATACCAGCCAGACAAAGGGATCTGTAGGAGACAAATGACAGAAGCAATTACAGACCTTGTCTTCGTATGATATCCAAACCACTCAATTGTTTTTTTTTACCTAAGAAGGATATGGCCAGCAATGGTATTTTTTTTTTTAGCAAAGCACCCATAACATTACTAAAATAAACCAAGCAATCACGAAAACCCATCTGTAAAAAAGGCAATTTCCGTGCGCTACACTCCCAAAAGGATGAGGTTTTGGCAACAACACAAGGGCGTCTCGGACCACGCTGGGGAATGTGGGATTGGCGTAAATGATACCCGCAGTGGGCCCTGGTGGGGGGGTTTGGACTGTCCCCGTTTTCCACAGGTCCTGCTTCCAGAACCTCTTCAACGGGCCGCAGGGTAGGAGGCTCTTGCACACAGCAGCTCTTTCTGTCTCCGCTCAACACACCAGCTGGAGCACCAGGCACGGGTGCTGTGGTGAAGACATCATGGCTTTAACAGCGGAGCCGAGCTGCGGAGCGGATGCCAAAAGATTTGACCGGGGCCACTAGTATTCAAGTTCCAGGCTTCATTTCACACTCGTTAAAAGTGACAGATTTACATCCGCTGTAGATTCTTTTAACTAGAAGCTGTAATTCTTTTCATTAGGTCACCATGGCTGTGTTCCCTTGCAGGTAAAGAGAACAGCTTGGGCTACGTCTAGCACACACTCGGAATCCCAGCCTCCTGCCATAGCATCATTCAAAAGACTGAAGCAGACAGGAAAGGTTCAACAGGCATTAACATCAGTTTCATGTTCTTCATGGACCCCCAGCTCTTACTGTGGCTGGTTTGTTGCCTTTTTCCCCCCCGCAGTGGCACTTTTAAACGTGAAGGCTGCAAAACCAGAAAGCAATTTTTAACGAGATGCCATTTTCTGAAAAAACACAAGGCAAAAAAAAAAGTTACTACATCTTATTCTCGGCTTTTGCTCCTACGTCTGCTTTGGCCACAGAAGCTGCCTTCTGCGTCCCTCGGCACTACACGGGCATTTCTGCATGTATGTGGCCTTAGCTAGGTGCACCCCGAGCAACACAGGCAGCGGTGACAGGACAGTCTTCATTCAATTCCGAAAGGGAAGAGTTTCTACAGTCCGGTTTGTGTAACAAACTGTCATTTTCTTCTTCAACAGGCATTAACATCAGTTTCATGTTCTTTTTTCGTTATGCAGAAAAAGCATAGGGAAATTAAGGTCTGACGTTGAAAACAGAGGATTTTGTTTGGCTTAGTTTTACAGTGGGAGCTGAATGATTACGCAATTCTGAACAAATTCAACTCAGTAGCTGATGTATAAAGTTACCGCTTGGCACTATGCCTCCAGGTACAGATCCTCAATGTTCCTATCGGTGCTAGCAGAAAAGGCAACTCTTATCCTCACACACAGCATATGAGATCTGCATTCAAAACCATAAAACACCATCAAGATCCTTCCTCCTCATCAATAAATGTGTACATGAACTGTCCCCTAACCAAACGTTTATTCCAATACTGTTGTATATGAACCCACTAAGTTTCCTTTCAGCTTTTGGATCATTTTATTCTAAAATAAAGATGTGATTTATAGATTTCCCCTGTGTTTTGCCTCCATATTTCACTCTCTTTAAGATACCGTAATCTCTATTAATAATAACTTATCTGCAGAGACAAAATGAGGGACAAAATGTTCATATATACTGTATATATGAACAAGATCCCATGAAAAGCAATGGATGGTTAACACTAGAGACTGCAAGTACAGAAAGTCAACACTGAATACTGCAGCAAAATGAATCTTCATTCCTTAACTTTAAAGTCAGAGGTGGACAGCTAAGAACAAAAGCAGATTTGTTCAGTTAAAAATAATCAATTAGTGAAAGAGATAAATTAGAGAATGCTGGGTTAGGTCTGTTACAGAAAAATCAGTTGTGTGTCGTAGTTTTATGTAGAGAAATAACAGCTCTCTTGCACATCAATAAAAGTGAAGTCGCTTCACGCAGTTTAGTTCAATAAAAAAAAAGATCAATGTCCGGAAACTTTGAACATACTCCTTAAAAGGCAAAGGTGTTTTGGAAAATATTAAAAACTAGAATTTAAGAAGTGCTTTAAAGACTTCCTCTAATCACTGTGTAGGGAATGGGATAAGAGGTTTGGACAGAGAAAACTTTCTCAAAGCAGATACAACAAAAGTCAATGCTCATCTCAAATGCTTTTTAAGGTCAAAATGAGGTCACTTCCCTCATACTGCCATTACGCTGAGACTTGTGCAAATGCGTTTTTTGTGTTTTGTCGTCAATAAAAAAATCTAAAGTAAGAAATTGTTTATAGAGTTCAGGTGTTCCCGGAAAAGCGTTGGTGAATCACTTTTTATGCGCAAGCGTTTAAAAAAACAGCTGCCCTAAAACATCAAACAAGTCAGACTGATCCATATACAGAAGTTACAAGTTTGAAGGCAGCACAACAGAGCAGCAGATTACCTATAAGCATGAAAGTATTTTACTAATGACAGACGAATGGCGGCACCCCGGCTGATCCAAGCCGGTCCCTGGGCTGCTGATTAACTCAGTATGCATGCGAACCCACATGACCGTCCTTGAGGAATCCCCAGTCAGTAGCCGTTTCTGCTTCACGACAATCAAGGTGTTATTCCCGAACCCCCTCAACGGACACTTAACGTGCATTATAACTGCACTTGATCCTTGTACGGCTACGTTCAGTCCCCGAACCCCCGGAGCGGTCGGGCGTGATGTGAACACGACGCTGTACAGCACCTCCCCGCGCCTCGGGAGAGGTGAGGTTCCGACCCAGAGCCCCAGCTCCGCACGCCGCCGCTGCGTTAGTAGGGAAAAGGCGAGACTTCCTGCGCACGTTAACAGCACGTCAAGAGAGGAGAAGAGCCGTTTCTAAGCAGGTAACGTGCTGTTACTCTCATCACTGAAGGCCAGATATAGCCCCTGGTTTGAATTAAAAATATGCGGTCAACGGGAAATGATTAATATTGTAACTACGGGTGTATTAAGGCACGCCAAAATGCTAGAAATGAGAGGCTTTCCACATCCACACCTATTGCCAATCTCAAAACAGCCCCCCAAACGCGTAGACTTTTAGTATTATTACACATTATGCCCCCCTATGGCTCCGATTTCTTACCTTTCGCAGAGCTTGCACGAAGAGGCCTCTCCATTTGTGGCTGTTCTCCTCACTGGAAAAGTCGTATATTTGCTGCGGCTGCATGGCTGCGGACGATGCGGCTCCTCGCGTTGCCATGGCCGGGGCTGGACTGCCCGCATCGGCCCCGGCTGCTCCTTCAGTGGGTGGGTCGGACAGTCCCAGCAAACGCAAAAAAAAAATAAGATCTAGAAAACTGAAGCACAGTTTGCAAAAAAAAATCCCAAGATGTAGCCAATGCAGAACAGCGGAGATCCGTGAACGGACGAAATGAGAACGGAATTCTAAGCTTTTAATATATTTTACATATATAAAATAGCTTTATTCTCTGTTGTACCCTACGGGTAGCTAGTGAAAGGACCCCCAGCTCTTACTGTGGCTGGTTTGTTGCCTTTTTCCCCCCGCAGTGGCACTTTTAAACGTGAAGGCTGCAAAACCAGAAAGCAATTTTTAACGAGATGCCATTTTCTGAAAAAACAAGGCAAAAAAAAAAGTTACTACATCTTATTCTCGGCTTTTGCTCCTACGTCTGCTTTGGCCACAGAAGCTGCCTTCTGCGTCCCTCGGCGCTACACGGGCATTTCTGCATGTATGTGGCCTTAGCTAGGTGCACCCCGAGCAACACAGGCAGCGGTGACAGGACAGTCTTCATTCAATTCCGAAAGGGAAGAGTTTCTTCAGTCCGGTTTGTGTAACAAACTGTCATTTTCTTCCGCCTCGGCCGACCGTGCACCCCAAAAAGAAACCCCCGCACGCAGCGTGTTTCATTTCCCTCTCTCCCCCGTGCCCCCGCCGCCGCCAGAGCAAGGCTGCGCTGTAATCGGTGTTGTTGTTGTTGTTAGTCCCCGACTCCGGAGGCACAGCTTCCCGTCTGTGTGTGCGGATCCATGTCTGGAAAATCTCGGGCGCTCACTTGCGTTCCCAGCGTCGCCGCTTCACACTTTCCTCGCCTGCGTCAGGGGGAGGGGGGGCGAGAGAGGGAGGGACCGCCGGAGAGGTCGAGAGGAATTAGCCAGCTCCCCGAGAGTTTCCCCACTTCGTTTAATAAATGACAATAGAATAGTCAGCGCCTATTTGTTATAATTAAAATGGCGCCAGTATCTAATATTTAAAGGAGATTTGTTGGAGGTGGATATAGAACAGGCTTTACTATACCAGAAGTCTCCACCTGATACCCGATACTGAAAAACATGTTGTTGTAGATGAGTCAACTAACCGTAACCGTAATTATTCTCCTAAGAAGGGAGCCTCTTTTTCCCCACCGAACACCTTCCCAGAATTAGGCAAACGATGACATGACGAATCAAAATAAAAAGGGAAGAATAACCAGCTATTTTCATTTCTCACACCCACACATAAACGAAGACGCAGACGGGAAAGTAGTGTATTTTAAAAAACTCTTGTTGGGTATTACTGATGGCACGCTCAAATATCTTGGAAAGTGTTTTATTATCCTGCCAGTGTTTTGTATGTAAGATGTGAAAATTGTTAGTGCCATATCAAGTAATATAATTACCAAGTATTGAAAGGAGATTCGCTAGTTAGTAGTGTACTCTTTGCTACTAAAAGATTGCAAGTTATAAGTATAATAGGTATAACACTGCCACCACGTGGACAGAATGAGTGTCTCGCCTCAAAAACTTGCTGACGTTTTTCATATTCCCATATTAATAATTTGTGTGGGCGTCCTATAAAAGTATAACATTTATACAATAAAACCTAAACCTATATAGCACCTATCTTATATTACACTAAAACCGTGGTAACCACAGCACCCAAATGCCCCAGTTTTCCACATTTTTAGCAAAAGAAACGTGCCAGGAGAAAAGTCAAAATATTATTCTTGAAAAAGCTGTGGTTGCTGTTCTACTTTCAGAATGCTGAAAGCAGAGAGCTTTTAGATATGCTGCACCATTGTTCAGAAGAATGTGGTTTTATGGAGTAACTTGTAGAGATCATGAAAACATTTGTCTCCAAATGCAAGAGTTAAGTGTCAGTAAAACATCTGTTGATGACTTTGGTGACTTTATCATACTGGACTTAGCTCAAGAGAAAAAAAACAATGTCCACAACAAGTCTTCTACATTGTTTGTTTTTTACATTAATGCCCTTGTAACCCTAGCATTGTGTGGTCTTGCATTGTCGTACAGGAAAATCAAGACTTCGACATCTGCATTAAGGAACAATAAACCCATCTGCTCAAGGCCCTTGTCACCGTACTGCTGAGCAGTAAGGTTCCCCTCAATGTGCACGGAAGGCAGATCATGCTCAAGGAGGCAACTCCCCACATCACACCTCCTCACCTCTTAGCTATTAATGTTACCCCTCAACAGCAACATTACTCTCATGGCCGTGAGCTGTTGGTGTTCTGCTCATGCACAGGTAATTTACAGCATACCTGAAATTTCTTGTGTTGTTGCCACTACACACAGAATGGTGACCTTCTGTCTTTCAGGATGTGGCCTGTCCCTCAACAAGCCAGCTTCTTAGTTACTTTGGACTAGTTTGTCCTTTGCTGAAGCAGAACATCTCATTCTGCAACTTTTGCAGAATGAGATGCAAAATTTTCTCCCAGTCTGCATTCATGTTGGCATGACAGCAATTAAGCAGTCTTTATCTTTTACCGTCCTTGCTATGATTAAAATTGTGTAATGTTGAATGGCTACTTACGATTCTTTATCATTGAAAAATTTTTTGGTAATTTTAAATCATCTGACCAAATGTGGGATGTAGTGTTTATAAGATCATATGACTTTCAATAAATTGAACAATAAAACTGTTTTCTATTTAAAAGATAAACAACTCTGTCTAACTCAATGACTTTCTAATGTAAGACTTGGACTGCAGCATTGCCATTGTGCATCAATATGTAAAGAAATGTGCCCTATATTTTAAAAAAAGTGAATATGAATAAATTCTAAAAGGGAATCCAAATCATGAGAATCAGTTTCCAAGTTCTACAAGGGTGTTAGATACAGTTAAATACAAGATACAATTCCCTTAAACACAATGCACTCATTCAGTGTTTTCATTCAAAATTAGGTGTTTTTTTTCCCCACTTTTCTTAGAAAAATCTCCAGAATATACAGTATTTTAAGGGGGACTTCAGAATCCAGACACAAACATGGATCAAAAAGCGTTTCAAAATCCCAGTTCTCTGATCAGCTCCTGGAGTGCATTATTAAGATGACCATCTTTGCAAACCTTTGCACAGCTGATGACTAACAGTGTGCTCCAATTACTGCGGTTGTGCATTTTATCCTTCAAAAAGAGAAGAAAGAAGTTCATTTCTAGGAGATGAAGCCATACAACCACACTTGCTTCTACTTTTCAGTAAAAGAATAATAATTTAATGACCTTCAGCTAATGCTACAGCATCACAAGAATTCTTAAAGTGTCCAGACATGAAAAAATACTGTACTTTCACAATCCTTAAAAAGTAAGTATATCTATACATTCTTTATCACAAACAAAACCTGTAATGATAGTTTTTAGTTAGAATTGAGGCTCTCAGGGATATTTTCAAAGTTGGTATAATAAACTGAAATTAGTAAATATATATATGAAATGATAAAAATCACAACTGCATCTCAGTAGATCTACTGTAAACATTGCAGATCAGATAATAAAAAAAAACATATCTAGAGTAGAACAAAGATTTGAAACTACTGGTACATGGTCTTGGGGTAAGAAGATCTGCATAACTCAACATCTGCTGAGGATGAACAGATTAAATAACACCTAACAGTGATCGGATGGCATGTATAAAATAGATTCGCCCCATTAATAAATGTGCCAGACAAAGATAAGAATCTACAGCCTCTTTTTCTTGAGCAATTATATGAGTCTATAGTAGCCCCTGGACAGCTTCTGAAAGCCTACAGTGGTCTTGAGACCCCAGACTGCGAACCCCGGAGTTAAACAAATGGAAGGCAGTGCAAATTTGGGGGGGGGAGCTCACCAAGGTTCTCACCACATCTTGTGCGAATTCTCACCAGATCCCGTGAGAATAGAACGCCAAACCTTTTCTCTAAAGCCCAGGGCTTCACTTTGATTAGGACGTGGGTATATTGTAAAGTCTTATGTTCAGGAGGTCCTGAGTGGCTCAGCTGCTAAAGGCACAATGTCAAGAACAGGTCGATCTCTATGATCCAAGTTTCAGGCTGGGATGGTGATGCAATATTTCAAGTTTCAAGCATTGCAGGTTCGAGCATCAGTCACGTCACCAGGCAGCAGTGACGTGGACTCCCCACGTGGAGGAGCTCAGGCAACTGAAAGGCTGACATTAGTCGGTCAGGGTTATCTCTAAAAAAACCCATTGTAGGCTATCCTAAATCTGTACCAAAAAGCAATTGGTGACTCTTCATTAAAACTAAACTTTAGACAGGCTAAAGGGTGCAATGCACAACTGGGGCAATATGGTAAGGTAATGTTGTCTAAAAATATATATAATTTAAGATAACCTGTACAGACACTACAGAGAAATAATCACAAAATCATGAGTTTACAAACAAAAAATGATGTTTCCAACATTTTCATGTAACTCTTCATTACTACTAAAAATATTTGATTCGGATTCAAAATAACAGAAAAGCAGTGAGACAGATCGTCAGCCTAATCACCACCTGAGAGGAGGCAGCTGTTGGGCCTTATGATCCTGATGCCTGACAGCAGTGCTCCTATCTACTTAAATGTGCTTCCTGTTAGCTGGTGCTTGAGGTAGCCGGGAGTAGGGCAAGAGACAACACGTACCAGGGTTTGGTGAGGAAGCCCAGAAAGAAAAGAATAAAAGAGCACTGAGGCACTTAACCAACTTTTCCCCTCTCACAATCAAGTTTTTACCAGCCTGTAACAAACAGGAAAGGTACTAGCTTCATTAAAACATTAACTATTAACAAGAGTAAGTAGCTACAGATTTAGTTCAGCACTTTCCTGTGCAAGATCCAAAACATCTTCAAGACTGATCCATGCATTATTTTAGAGGTCTTATTTTAGCAGTTGTCTGGCCTTTGCTCTTCTTTTTCTCATAAAGGTTTGTGGGCTGTTCAAAGACTTTGCATCAACAAACTAGCTTCAAAAGTTAGTTCAAGGATAACAGTGCTTCGCACTCAAGAAAGCTCAATAAATAGTAAGACATCTATGAGCTGTGAGTTGTGGCTGACTGAAAACAGTGCTACATTTACTCTGAGGTGGGATGAAACTGAACAGTGCTCTGCCCAAGGCACTGGGGCACTGAAAAAGGCAGCTTTTAAAAATGGTAAGGTGCCACTTAATGTCCTTATTTGTTTTTAAAAATATTTTTTTTCTCTTATCAATAGTGATTAGGTTAAAGCAAATAAAGAATTAAAAAGGGAGGGCTTCGTATGGGTTTATACACTTTTCTGATGTTATGTAGCTATTTGTATAATAAGATTCTCAGTAAGGCCGAGTTTTCAAGTGCACACTTTACTCCCCATCACTTCTGAAGCACGTTCTCCTCATTTGTCGGTGAGGTTTTCAAGTTTCTCAGCTTCAGAAATTCTGGTTTATATGGGCACTCTGCAGACGCTAATGTCAACGACCGCCCCCACCACACACTAACTGCAGCTCTCAGTCCCAGCAGGGCCACTGGCCCCGACACTACAGTGCAGCGTGGAGACAGAGATCCGTGCAGGCGTCTCCAAGGTAAGGGGGTTTCAGAGAGGGCTTGTGACTGAGCTGCGGGACCAGCGGGGAGGGGCGGCGCCCCCTCTACAGGCTGAACCTGCTCTCCACCTCGTCAGCGATCATCTCCCCGATCGCGAGGGAGGAGGTGGCAGCGGGCGAGGGGGCGTTGCGCACATGGAGAACGCGACTGCCCAGGTCTCCGACACCCCCGTCGAACACAAAGTCGTCCACCAGGTTCCCATCACGGTCCAGCGCCTGTGCGCGCACACCCGCAGGACCCCTGGCAAACGAAAAGCACGACACCGCGCAGTTACTCAGCAGCCCGGCCTGTTCCAACAGTGACATCTCGGCACATGATCCGAAATAATAAGAACATTAGAACAGGTACAAACGAGAGGAGGCCTTTCGCCCTCCTAGCTCGTTTGCTAGCTAGTAGCTGATTGATCTGAGGATCTCATCCAGTTGTATGCTGATTAGCTTCGACAACGTGGCTGGGTAGCTTGTCCCCTACTCCCACAACCCTTTGTGTAAAGAAGTTTCTCCTGTTCTTGAATCTGATTCTTACCCCAAGTAAAGGAAAGCTTAGAAACTGCAAAAAGAATCAAAGTGGCTTCAAAGTTTGAAACCTTTACTCACAAAACTTTCTTTCTGCTTTGTCCTAATCCTAAAGTTGGAATTTACAAATGCATAGAAGGTATAATTTTTTATTTAACCATGACTCAATAAGTCAATCTTATTTTGAAACTGAAAAAAAATCATGCTAACAAGGAGACATAAAACACAATATTAGACCTAGCAAAAGCATGCAATAAAAACGATATTTTTTTCTGGATAGGTGATTAAATTAAATTTTCTAAAGCTGGAAGATCCTCACCTGAGAACATCATTAGCAGTCAGCTCTGGGATATATTTTTGCAGCATTTTCACCTGCGCACTGACGAAAACTCCTCTGTACATTTCCCCCAGTCCATATGCTATATTCCTGAACACCAGTTTCCACAAGCCCCTGAAAGAGAGAGAATTCCTAAAAATACATTTCTCCACCTCTGATGTGCTGGAGTCAATTTCAGACTTTCTTTGCTGGAGTTGCTGGAGGATCAGCCTCCAGTTCTCCAACTCTGAACAGTTAGTGATGAGGAATGTTGAGACCATATTCTTCCATGTTGTTTCATAGTGAGCTGCAAAGAGTTTATCTCTAGAAAAAAATGAACTATCCCATTATTTTTATTAAATATAAAGCCAACCTGCATTCACTGTTTATTCACACAATAAACGTAACAGTTGGTTGACCCTTTTCTAAGTAAACCACATGACTCTGGTAAACCTTGCTGGAGACTTCATTATTGCAGTAAATAAAGAAAGATAGACGAACTTAACAGGTTAACCTCGTCTCTCCCTCAGTTTCCTAAGGACAGCAACAGGCCTTTCCTCTTGAAAATGAGCAAAATTTCCATACAAAAACATACATTCATGATTGGTCAGTAGCAGTTGGTTACCATGTAAGGTGTAAACAAGGTCAGAAAGTTAGGCAGTTAGGTCAGCCTTGGACAATTAACCAAGACCCCTAATTAGCCAATACCCTGGTCCCTTTCATGTGACTGAATCAAGTGTAGGATACATGAGTTACACCCCCACTCAAAAGAAAAGACCGTGGAGAAACTTAAGCCAGCTGGGAATGTACAAAACAGTACAACAGTTCTTGAGGGCCTAAGTGTTATCTCCTAACAGACATAGGTCCCTTCAGAGTATAACAACTATCTATTCTGTATGTGATTAAATACAACCCTATTTTTCTAAATGGTGCACAGGGAGAGCAATACCGTTAGCAAAGCTGCTGCTGGTACCTGAAGCTGACTGCGTCAGCAAAGTCCCGGGTGTTGAAGTCGTAGATTCGGTAGCCCTCTCGTTTGAAGGCAAGAACAGCGTTGGGCCCAAGCCACACACTGCCGTCCATCCGCGGGGTGAAGTGGACCCCCAGGAAGGGGAACCGGGGGTCCGGGACCTGTACGCACAATGCCAGGGCAGACTAAGCTGGGACCACAGCCACTTTGAGATCAGCTAAAGGAGGAGTTTGTGGAAGTAAGACAATAAATTTACCCCCACAGAGCCCGCCCGTGAGGCAATGCACAGTACATGCTACAGAGATGGCAATCGCTCGATAAGCAAGCTGGCCAGCTGTTATAGAGTTGTGCTCAACGGTATGTAACTCAGCTGCTGCCAGGTGTCAGCAGGGCTAGATGAGCTGGTCATCCATTAAACCAGACGTGAACACTGGACTCACCGGGTAGATGTTGCCTTTGACAAGGTAGTGCTTCTCGGGCTTGAGGACCAGGTAGTCCCCCCGGAAGGGGACGATGCGGGGCTCGGAGCTGCAGCCGGAGATCTGGGAGAGCCGATCGGAGTACAGGCCTCCGCAGGTCAGCACATAGCGGCACTGCACCTCTTCTCCCTGTGGCCACAACGCAGGGGGACAGCAGGCTTAGGAAAGAGCTGGAGCGAAGAGAAGCAGCACCGCAAAGCAAACTGCCACTGCCCAGAACAGGAGCACTAAAGGGGGCTCACCCTCCTACGACAAACCACCTTTAGATGAAGACCGAGGGAAAGGGGGCTTACCTTTGAACTTCTGATGGCAATAGGATACTTCATTCCTGAAATATTCAAGAATTATCCACTGTAACTTTTTACAAGAATAGCTTTTTTAAAACACCTAAGAGCCTTGTCCAGTTTTCAGTACTGTCTAGTCTAGTGACCACTGCTGAAACAGGACAAAAATGCTGTTCAGAGCGGTTATTAAGAAATAAGAAACTCTGTCACATTGCACTGTGTAAATGAAGATGCTTAAATTCTAAAAAAGCTCACAGGAAATATCAGATACCTTCAATACTGCCAGCAGGACTTTCCGTCACCATGGCGATGTCTGCTGCCTCGAACTCGGTAACCACGGCACCACCCATTTCCTGGAAGTCCTTGGCATAGCTCAGTGCCATCAGTCGCCAGTCAACAATGCCAGTGTAGGGCGAGTCCAGAGCCATAAGACCCTGAGCAGCAGACCAAACACACTTCACTGACAATCGACACGTTCATGAGAATTCAATAAGAGTTACCTGGGATAACACTGGGCTGCATTACTTAACAATAAATCAAAAGGCGATCATAAAATTGTATTTCAAACCAACAAGTACAAAAAGGACCCACCTTAAACAACAAACGTTTAACCTGACAATAACAAATACTTCTGGACAACAATAAAAAAGCAAATTTTCTACTTAGTCTTGACTACTGCTTCCATTTTCCTGCATCCATATAAATAAATCCAAGACATTAAGAAGTGCTGAAATGTACAGTTTTAAATCCTCACAAGTTTTTCTGTATTCTGAAATTACAATCTGTGAAATGATCCTGAATGATAACTCCAGCAAAAGATTGTTGTTAATACAGGAAAAAAAACCTTCTTGCATAATTAATATCCAATGTTTTAGATGAGTTATAGTGGGCTTTTGTGTAATTTAGTTGAACTGTGCATTACATCCAGCTATTGAATGAACATCATATAATTTTAGTGGCAGTAGTGGTTTTATTCAGCGTTATTGATCTGCAGTTGAGTAGCCCAGCAACACTGATTCAAACCGTATTGGTGATCGGATTTATGGGTCTTCCATAGCAATCAATGGTGTTTCACGGAGAAACGCCCTTCATGTGATTTACACTAACAGAGGCCAGGCATGCTGCTCTCTTACCCTGCAGTAGGGCTCCCTCTCGCGGATTTCCTTGGCGTCAATCAGCCTGAGGTCACGCACGTTGTTCTGCTGGCCGCGTTCATACAGAGCCTGCAGGCGTGGGATCTCCTCCTGCTCCACTGCCACAATCAGCTGCCAGCAGGGCAAGAGCAGTCAGTGCAACACTACTTGGGAAAGACGGAACTTCAGAAAGATTCCGTCTCTCCCCGTGTCAGTTCTATGATACATGAGATAAAAGATTCTTCTTTTACGATAGTAATGGAAACACACAGAATTACATGGCTTTTCACCGACGTACACATGCCATGAGCTCGACAGAAACATGGCAAGTTCTATACTCTGTATTAGTCATAGGAAACCACAACATTAAGAAACCAGGACAATTATGAAGTTCAAGTTTGCAGGCATTTTCCCCATTACAAATTTATGCAAGCATGACTCCACTATATACTTCAGTTACTTCATTTGATTAAGCAGGCAAAAAATATGATCTATCCTTAGATGTTTTCTATATTTACCATAAGGCAAGGACTGAACAAGAGCCCTTTAAAAGGACACTATATTAAAGGGAGAGGTTTTTGCTGACGCAGCTACCTACTTGAACCACTGTATTAAAGGATGCTTCGACATCTAGAAAAGCATCAGTTCTCTTAATGATCCTGTTGGTTACTCAGGCCTGGAACTCATCCTACAGCATGAGGAGTCCTTTTATCAATTCACAGCATGAACAGACAACCTGAACTTGTTCTCTTCAGACCGTAGACTAAATCCATCCAGCACACCAACCTTGCAAACTCAGTGTTTTTCAGGAAAACCTACAGGCTTACAGAATGTTGAAATACGCTTTCCTGTTTCATAATTTAGATCTGAGCATTCAAATGTTGCAAGGGGTAGGTGGAACTGGTGTACGAGGAGTTGTGCATTAGCACTGAATCAAATCCTTCCTTTTAAATTCTGAAGAACATTCAGCACTAACAAAAGCAAAGAGAGATAATACCTTGCAGCATTCTGCAGCTCTTCCCCTATCACACGTTATACCCTCCCCCAGTCTGGTGCCCACCTTGCCACACTGCCTGTAGGGCACGCCCTTCTTCTCACAGTATTCATATGTCAAAGTAGCGCCTCGCACACAAAGCTTAGCCTTCAGAGACCCCGGCTTGTAGTAAATCCCACTGTGGATCACCCCACTGTTGTGTCCACTCTGGTGAAATGCTGAAAGACACGAGAAAACAGTGAACCTGCAAAACACTCGTGTTGGAATTTTGGCTACAATACTACACGGCATATTTTGTACCCAAAACATGAATGCCAGAAGCTACATGGTTTGTTTTTGGAGTAAACAGCACTCCTGTGATTCAGCTGTATCTGGTATAACTCTAGAACAGAATGAACTTCTATCACAGCGATAACAGAGTATTTGGTGACATGGATGTGACCATTTGAAAACATTTCCTCTTCCCTTTGGGCAGTGACAGTACATGCCAGCAGACGCCATCCCAGTTCAGTGGAACCATCATCTGTGCCCATGATGGACTGTTTGTGTGGAAGGCCTGTGTGTATTTGTTCAGCGTCTCCCGTCTTCGCCCACAGGAGAGTGGTCCCCAGCACACACGCACGACATCCCAGTTCTCCACAGCACAAAGCTGTCACAAAACAGCTATTTAAACAATCCGACTATAGAACACCCCCCCCCCCCGTGCCCCCAGGTTCCCCTCCAGCCCCGACAACAGCGCCGCGGGCAGAGAGTGGACGCCCTATCCCAGTAACTCTGCAAGGCACTCTACCCAGTTCCTTCTCCTTCTCCAGGACAACGAAGCTCAGAGCGGGGTGCCTCAGGATGAGCTCCCGCGCGGTGGCCAGCCCCACAATGCCACCTCCGACCACCGCCACGTCACAGGTCCTGCAACACACGGAAACCAGCACTGAGGAGCTGGGCCTTCGCCGTTCACCTGCTGTCACCATGTTTCGGAGGAATATTACAGTTTTCTGAAAGCCAGCGGCATCTTTGGAATCTTATCTCTTTAGCACATGCAGAAGTGATGTCTGCTTAACACCTGGGAATGAATTAGCTGTCAACCCTGTTTCAGACTGAAGAAAAAAAAAGTATGGTGCTTAACTCATTCTTATTGCCTGTTAACAGAACAGTACCCCTTTATTATTCTCAATGACTCATTTACTTAATCCTTCCACCTGAAGTGCCAAGAGGAGACACTGAAAAATCACCAATATTTTCCCCAACAATACTTTTTCATAAAGGTACTAAAGCCTGTGTTAATTCAGAACTTCTAACTTCCTCCCAATCACAAATTCCTGGAACGTCATTTGATGGTGGCTTTCTTTATGAGAAACATCCGATGTCAACTTAATAGAAGGAACATAAGAAAAGATACAGACAAGAGGAGACTGTTTAAAAAGTCAGTAGTTAACTGATACCCCGCTGGTTGTTGAAAGAAGCCAGGGTAACAGCTTCAACAACATAACAACATGGCTGAGCAGCAGCTTGTTCCCTACTCCCACATCTCTTTGGGTAAAGGGAAGCCTCCCACACTATGCACTATCGTACAGTTTTCAATTGTGTCCTCTGGTTTACATTTCACTATAGACTCTGAACATGTTTGTGGATAACAGCCAACAGTGGCTTTCACCATTCAACAAATACTGTTAGAAGCCAGTCATAATTCTTTGCTTTGCAAAGTGCAAATAAATTAAAAGATCCTAGAAAACAGTCAGGGATCTAAGGAGACCACATGCACTTCTTTTAGCAATCCCCATTTTTCACAGAGCAACAATAAATGAATGTGGCAACAGATCTGCCTGCATAACGTGAGTGTTTGCAATTACCAGTTTCTTAAGGTTGCTTAAACGTTACAATAGATTTAGTTCTCATGGCTCAAAGGCTATCTAATTCCTTTTACAACGCCAATAATTATCTTTAAAGAAAGAACCTTTTCTTTCCTGTACAGATAAGTATACTGCATTCTTTTCCTTTAAGCAGTCACAACATTATAGGTCTACATATTGTTGTACTGTGTTAAACACAACACTATTTAACAATGTTTTCTTTTACCTATTCATGTTACACCTAAGCTTAATGGCCAGTTTCACCAAGAGTTATATTTCAAACAAGCAGCTTTAGACCTAATCTCTGTATTGGTGGAGACAAATACTGCTCTCATTTCCTCTAGTAATTACCATGTGCCAACTGAACATGATGCGTTGACCCTGAGAGTGACAAGACAATCCAGTTTTCTCCAAGTATTTATTTTACTTACCTCAAACCGAGCAGTTTCAGTAGCTGGACACTAGTGAGCGCCAAAAAATATGATAGATCTTTTTAAAATTGTGTAATTAAACCACATAATCCTTTGATTATATAATGATATCTTTTTAGCTTTCAAGTGTTTCGACTGAGAAATATTTGAAATTCTGGATAATCCAATCAGCACGTACAGATTCACTTATAGATGGAATAACTAGAATACACTGATTAAAACTTAACCACCCGAGTTAAGAAAATCATTAGAACACCAGGGGCTTAATGTAAAATGACCACATGCTATATATTATATGGTCTACCATAAAAATAGATGTTAAAGAGAGACATGATTGGGGATTTAAGTTACCTCCCTTACAGGCTGACTGAATACCTGATTGTCCTAGCAATGGTTATCATTGACAGGAATCAACAAGTGAAGAATACCTTCAAATTTCAGGATGTGGCCACATACTACACACTGAGTAGCAGATTTAAGTTTTGTAAAGACACTAACTCTATGTAACGGCTCTGCATTAAAAAAAAGTACTTTATTATACTAAATAATACATGCAGTATAATTACTACCCAAGGAGTTATTATGTCGTTACATCACATTGTGCCACAGCCAAAATATTAAATCACTGTGGATGTAAGCAACCAACTGTCCTAATGACCCAAGACAAATTAATCTGGAAACCCGGTGTTCTGTTTTTATTATTAATTTATTATTCAGCAAAGTAAGTGAGTGAGGATTAGATTCCCTATCCTGAACTTTAAACACGGAACGAATCTCAGTAAACAAGCGGGCTTATCAGACAATCAAAGATCTTATCCCTAGTGACCCTGAAATGTACGTTTCAACGAGAAAAGGACAATACAAAACTGAACTTTCACCTTGGCTTGAAGCCAGTATGAAGGTAGCCCACTGCTTACTAAACCAATTATAGTAACGTGGGGCACTTCACATCCAGTTCCTCCATTTTTTACTATCACCTGTTTGTCTGTCTTTACATGTGCTAACGTCTCGGTCCAACCGTGCATAAATACTGTATTCTTGTGTAATGAAAGTCATAGACACGGAAAAAAAAAACCCTGCAAAAAGCACAACTTAGAACTTTCCCTTTAGAACAAAATAAAAAATAACGTCTCTGCACATATTTTTCTAGAACCAGGATAGTTGCTTTTCAATGCCTTGACACTGCGTTATATAATCCAATCCTATATTATCCATGGCAATACAACCGTAAAATGGCAAAGTCTCACCTGTGCTTGTGTCTGATACTGCTGTATATAATGCTCTTCGCCGACTTGTTTTCATGTCTTGCAAGCAGTGCTACAACGGAGGCGAGGCTGCTTCCAGATCGAATCATTATTTAACCTGGTGAATGCTTAGCTTTCACCGTCTCACCCGAAAGCACTACAGCAAAAAGCCAGGAGGTTCTCCGGGTTCGTTCAGCTGCCTTTTGAAAACAGAACACGTGTCTCCGCCCTCTGACCTCTCACACAAGCAAAACACTGTCTCGGCCAATAGCTGATGGTTATGATGACGCAAAGGGGTTAAAGGTCACATTACAACGTGGTCTCTGTAAATATCGTCCGTTGGCCTGGGGAAGAAGACAAAGTGAGTGTTACACTTGTTTGTTGACAGTACAGAGCGCACAAGTTAGTGACATATTAAAAGGTCGAATGTTTAAGTTTCTTGTTTTTCTTCCATTAAAAGATTCATTTACAATGCTTGAAAGTGTGGGTCGGATTAAAGTTGCATCATAATGTTCTAGCTAAAATAACTGACGAGGGTGCAATCTACAATCGGTATTTACCCTATAAAATGAAAGTAAACGATATTTAAAGGAATTAATATTTACTGGATCTAATACACGACGTCTTTAATATGATAGTAATGGCGAGATACGCTGTTACAAACCGTGAAGAAGGTTTTAGGTTAAGTACGAAAATAGCAATAGTATTTAGAATATAAATGATATAACTATAATGAAATAACTATGCCGGTCATAATATTTTGCGATAGCTGCAATTAATAAGCACCTTTCAAGCGTTGTCCCTTACGCCAGTACATTATTTACAACGTAACGAAAAGAAAAAGATGTAAATTCCAATTTCAGTATTATACTTTCGCATACAGTATTACAACAAAGTCTGCGTCCAAATGCCAGAGCAGTCGAATTCAACAAGACAAATGCAGAGTTTTGCGTGTAGTTAGCAAAACATAAACACTCAGAATAAGGTAACTGCTGAGCGTTACAGTACAAACGTTCCCCCATTACCGAAGTTGCTTAGATTCCTCTTCCATCCGCAAACAGTGTACAGTTTGTTTATGATAAAAAATATGTAATTTTGTAAGAACCCTTAAACCATAATTGCTTTAACAAGTAGTATATTTAGTTGGTGATAACAAAAAACAAACAAACAGCAGGGTATAGGACAGGAGGAATATATACCATAATAAACAACTATGTACAGTATACAGTACATCATTAACTCCTTTCACATCTTCAGGGGTCTGTAACTGTTTCATGATAAAAGTTGCACTTTTTTCAGGGTGACGCTATGCAGCTCTTGGCCCAGACAGGTCAGCGGTGTCTTGCTTTATGGAAGACACCTTGCCTAAGTAGCAGCCGGCAGTTCTGGGGATGGCTGAATGCCGTGTTTAACAAGTAAGCACCAGCTGGCCTGCTGCATTCTGTTCTGTAGTAAACACACGCATTCACACAGTGCCTGACACACCCACCTCATTCTTTAGAATCTGGAGTCCCTTTGTCTAAAAATTGAATCACAACAGTTAACAGCAACCTATTTGTGTCCTCTCTACTTATCTGTAAGCTTAAAAGCTCATTTATGTATACAAAATACACATCTGCCCACATCAGGATAAACATACTTAAAATATACATATACATTCCAGTGTACCTCCATATAATAGTAGGGAATATTGGAAATTATTAGTCTATAGGCCTGTGCTGGATCTGTTTTTAAACACTGAAACATGATTTTGAAATGAGAATGTGTTCGTTGGGAGTTGAGGTTGTCTATTTACCCAGTGCTTAATGTCTTGGCTCTTATGGGTAAAACTCTTCTACCGTACAGTAGGTAGTATCCTATGAAGCTAGATCCTATTGTCTTTTGTGCACTGTCAAAGGGCCTGAGGTGGCAAATTGGATGAGTGTGTGACTGAGGGCAGTGGGGTGAGAAAGTATTGCTTGGGCTGCATAAAAATATTTTCTTGGCTTTATCTTATTTTGGAGGAAAAAAAGTCCTCACATAAAACACGAGAATGCACAGTTGCAAAGCTGCTCCAATAACCATTATGGAATAAACTACCTGAAAGCAATTTTCATACTAGCCACTAGATGCCACTCCAGTTTCAAAATACACATTTAGAATATAATTAGTACTGAGTTCAGTATGCATGAAGTGAGTGATCTCTCATGTATCTACATAAAACACTGCTGCCATTAAAATCCTCACCTCACTTCAGCGTTTTGTCGACTTCCCCGCAGGGTGGATTATGAGAGGATCAAGGCGGTGGGTCCTGACCGTGCAGCCTCCGAGTGGCTCCTGCGCTGTGGGGCAAAAGTGCGCTACCAGGGCTTCGATCGCTGGCAGCACGACTACAATGCCCTGCCCACTGGCCCTCTGGGCAAATTCAAGATCCAGGCCATTGACGCGACAGAGTCCTGCATCATGCATCGAGGATTTGACCACCTGGGTGAGGGATGCGTGCGTGCAGGGAGCACAGACTCCAGCACCACCTACGGCACATTCCACACGGTCAGGTTCTCGGCTACAAGGCATTGGCGCAAATGCACTTGCAAAACTCTCTTCAAATAGTTTTAAGGTTGTATTCACCTATGTTCGGGCAAGACCTGCTAATTGCACCTCATGCTATAGTTTCAATTCATCTCACCTGCTAATTTTCTCTTTAGCACCTTTAAAACTGTCTCCTTAAAAGGTCCAGAAGACCACAAACAGGTGAGTTTAAAAGAGCTGTGATTATCAGGTGTCACCTGGCTGAATAGTGACAAATACAAACTTAAAACTGAAGAGCACTGGCAAATGTACAGTGTTCTTAAATGTCTCAAGCTACAGCCTTCTTCTTTAAACATTCTCTTCATGGATTAATAGATCCATCACTAAAACGCCTGTTGTAAATTGAACAGGCCTCATTTCCTGTGCAATAAATGACTGAGCTTTAAAATTTATACTCACTGGTGTCAAGCTCCGAGCTAGCAAGTGAAAGTGGAGGACTCGAGCCGTGTAAATCTAGCCGAGGCTGTTTACTTGTGTATTACGTAAGTGAAGATAAAGTTTTCAGCTGCCCTTCGGAGAGAAGTCAGGTATTCGGTTGACAGTGAAAGTGAGCCAGTCTATTGAGCCTGTCACAGCGTGCAAGACCATAGAGCTACATTTCAGAGGAAAGGACTTGCTGTATATAAAACACACACTTTTAAACAAAGGAAGAAGACTTTGCTGCATGTTAACCTTTTGGAATCTTGTTAAAAAAATATTGGACAGTCTGGTTTTCATATACAAGATGATGAAAGCAAAGTAATACGAATTATAATATTACTGGACTTGGTGTTGCATATGCAATCACATAACGTACCCATCCTTGTGTGTCGTATTTGTAGTCAATGTGGATATGAACAGTTTTCTGGAATAATTAGCAAAATAATTTTAACCACCTGTTTTCTTTCTAGATGGTCTAAAACATCTTGAAGAGATTAAGTTCCACAAGTGCATCTACATAGAGGATGTGTGTTTGGAGAGACTGAGCCGAATCGAGAACCTTCAGGCCAGTCTGAGGTGCGTGGAGGTGGTGTCATGTGGCAATGTGACTGACAGGGGCATCATTGCCCTGCATCACCTCAGGTAGGCACATGTGTCAAGGAAGGTACCAACTCTTTCCTCTGGTTTCATTCGCCAGCTTCAGCAGTGGTTTCTATTAACCCAATAAACAGAGAACGTGGGGCTTTTTGTCTCAAGTTAAATTTAAGCCAACTATCAGTCTAATGAATTGCCTGAAGGACAAGTAAGTCCTTCAGACACGCCACAGTAAAAAAAATCAATTGAGACAATTAGTATAATTAAATTAAGAAACAACAAAGGTTGATTACAAATATTTTTTTTTGGGGGGGGGGGTGTCAACTTCAAACGAAGGCATTCATAATTCAAATGTGTGCAAGAGACCTTTCAGGCCCTAATGTGTGTATATTCCAATTATAGTTTTTATTCTGCAATGAAAAATAAACATGTTGTTTACGACAGGAATCTGGAGCGTCTGTTTCTCAGCGACCTACCTGGAATGAAGGAGAAAGATAAGACAGTTCAAACTCTGCTGACAGCTCTACCTAACCTTGCCATTGAGCTAGACTTAGACTAATAGCTTAGCTACACTATACAAAAAGGCTGTACAGACTGTGTAACATGGCAGAACACAACTATAGGGACTGTATGGGATCCAGCATGGACATGAATGCAGAGCAACTGCAAATGGGAGCATACTGTACAACCACTGGAATCATGAGGAGCTTGGCCAAGCAAAGCAATTGAAAGCTCTAATTTCTTCCATTGATGGTGGACCCTGTGAAGCACTCTGAAATAATGAAAGGTAAAATAAGCCTTTTAACATCACTTTATTAAAACCATTCTCCAAACCTGTAAAGATTTTTCTACCATCTTTATTTTTCCAAAAACGTATTAAATAATTTAAAAAAAGTAATACAAAAATTTACAACAAAAAATGGGTGCACACGTTATATATACTGTACATACATAAGGCAGGCTAAGAGTTACAGTGGTTGACGTCCGCTGGCTTATACAAGAGGCCAAATGAATTTTCAAAATTTGGCATTTGGTGGATTCATAAAAAGGAAAGGAAAATGGGACGTTGTTTTGAAAAACTGGGAGTCACCAGTTCCTTTTTCTTCCTCTACCCTCTGAAACTATAATTGTCGGTTGTTGGTCAGCTCTGCCTGTAGCAATGAGGACTGAGGGTGATCTCTTCTGACACATCCACCAGTGAGCATAGTTATTTCTATGCATTGCAAACTCCACATTGCCTACTGGGAGAGTTGGCACTAGCTGGAGGAGCCCAAAACCGCAGGAGTCACTGCTGGTCGACAATCTGATGACACTCCAGCTGGTGCAAGTTCATCTAATCTTGACTGGCTTGACTCGGCCGATTGCACACAGCTCCTGGGAAAATCCTATCAAGGTCAGCTAACGTCATAACATAGGCCAGTCATGGGCCCAGGACCATACCTTACAAGTGCTGTAAATAATAAAGGGGGTTGAATACTGAAAAGAGCAAGTAGAGCAAAAGCTTCATTATCTCAAGTTAAAAAGTAGGAGAGCTGCTCTGAGAGAGACCACACATTTGTTGCATTTTCTCACAACAGGTGTGATACTTAGATTTTTTTACACAACATTTTGGCATAGATTCACCGTGGGATGAAAAACCCACAAATCACAAAATACAAATGGGGGGGTTTAGGTGAAATTTAGTAAACACAAAAACCTAACTGTACTACATTATTATGGTTTCATAAATTCATAACATCTAAAACAATGAGATTGATACCACTGTGAAACATAACGTCAAGGCTCATTATTCCTTATTGAAATCTGTTTTGGCAAATTGGGAAAGGCAGTAAGGTTGAATTTTGCCCAATTTTGCATATTAATCTAGTAGCAGAACAGCATTACTGTACCTTGTCAATATACTGTACATACATGCAGAACAAAGTCAAGATGACAAAACCACAGAAAACAAAATCGGTAGAAAAGCTTTTTCAGTGCATAGAATGACATCACCTGATCACACAGCACACCTGGAACCCTTAGCATTCTTCAAGCTGCTTGCCACTTGTGAAACTGGAACCAGCTTGCCGGTTGCATTTGTTTTTAAGACAATCCTGTTTTTTCCTGCAAGTCTCTCAGTCCCCTCGGGTTTATGAGCTGTAACTTCAGATGTTAGGAAAGTGGTAGTTAAACTTCCGTAAGTTGTAGAATTTTTTGTTGTCCAAGGATGGGAAAATATTGCTGCCGGTCAGCTGAGGCAAATACTGAAAAGAGAGTGACATCAAAAGCTTTAAATACCTTTTTCTGCGGTTCATATCCCTGTTAGATGACCTCAAGACCACTGAATGGACTCATTAACATCAGTCATGTTTGTTGACTGTGACTGAATGCTGTCTTTTTGCTGGACAGTTGCAAAAGTCAACTTGTTTGCCTAAAACAGAATGTTTCTAACACAAAACTGTAAAAACACAGCACAGGAGGTTTCACATTTGCTTCATGTATTGCAAAATGATGCTTTTAGGTAGATTACATCCTGAACAATGAGTGTGTAATGTGTTCTGTAGTGTATACAGTATATTCCTCAGGCTGGAGCTAGTACAGCATTAGGGCAGCATAAAGAGTTATTCTGTAGTTAAATGGTTGTTCAGAGTGATCCTGATTTAATTGGGTAAGACTTTGAAGACAGGTGGCTGTAATTTATATTTCTTAATCGGCACTCTGCAAAATGTTTCCAGGTTTTACTTTTTGTAAATACAGCAACAAAATTAAATTTAAGCACTACATCGGAATACCCCAATATCTAACGCAGGGAAACAACTCCTGTTTCTTTTACAAAAACGTAGATGTGTCCCGGTGTCTCGGGGCAGGAGACCCTGCCGTGACTCACCCCGGGCGGGAGGTGCTTGCGGGGCAGCCTGGCCCTCCTCCGGGCCGCGCGGTCCTGGTCCCGCGTGGCGGCCTCCCTCTCCTCTCGCTGACTGTCAAAGTAAGGGTGCTCCAGGAGCTGCTCGCAGGTCAGCCGCTCGGCCGGGTCCATCCGCAGGCAGCCCTGCCGGACAGGTCAGTCGGCTGAGCTCACAACTTAAAAACCTAGTGCTGGAGGGCTGAGGAGCTTCCTCCTCAGTTATAATAATGATAACTCCTTACACTTACATAGCGCTTTTCCACACACCAGCTATCAGTGGGGAAGAGAACAGAGTGATGAAGCCAGTTCAGAGATGGGGATTACTAGGAGGCTGTGACTGGTAAAGGCCAGGGGGAAATTTGGCCAGGACACCAGGGTTACACCCCTACTCTTTTCGAGAAACGCCCTGGATTTTTAGTGACCACAGAGAGTCAGGACCTCGGTTTTACATCTCATCTGAAGGATGGCGTCTTTTTACAGTATAGTGTCCCCGTCACTTTACTGGGGCATTAGGACCCACACAGACCACAGGGAGAGCACCCCCTGCTGGCCCCATTTACACTGCTTCTGGCAGCAACCTTAGCATTACTAAGGAGGTCTCCCTCCCTTCAGGCTCATACCTGCTGAACTTCAGTGGGCTGCCAGTTGTGAGTTGCAGGGTGATACGTCTGCTGGCATTGAAATGTTCTTTTAATGACTTCATTTAACCATCACCTGTTTAGCTGAACCTCACTGGAATTGTTCCTTATCTGTAGAAAGTGGTGACCAGGAGCAGGGTTGGAGATCCCCACTCTAGAGGAGGTGAAGCTGCCAGTCCACAGCTGCTACGATACACTGTACCCCTAAGTCAGACCTCCGAGATCAGACCACACTACACCTTCGTTAGTATTTCAGCATCATCTTACCTTCATTAAACCCAGGGCTTGATATGACAGATTAGGATATTTCATTTCCAATGGTTCCTATAGAAACAAAATCAGAAAAACAAACAAACAAACAAAAAAACAAATATCAAAAGTGAGAGTTAGCACAAGTAAAAATCCACAGAATACATGCAGTCCCAGGCTAAATTCTGGATTTTACTACAGATACAGTATATATGCATGGAACATGTATATAAATACTTGTGTAAGGAATTGATTCTTTTTTAAAACACTAATGGGAAATTCTAGCCTTTCAGGTCATCTTGTACATGGTCTGTATCCCAGTTAAATGTTGAAATCTGCAAATAGGCATTTTAAGTTCCAAAATCTACTCATAATCATTTAAAACAAAGTGAAGACAATTTTCCTAGATAACACTCTGAAGGTTGTTAAATCTGCCCTTTATTATATGCTGTAAGCCAGATCAGGAAATGAAGATTTCAGATGGCATTATAGAAAAGATGATTTTACAGGTGTGTTAATACAGACACACCCAGTGTATTCTCACCATTTCCTCTGGCTCTGGGATGCTCACTCCACTGAAGAACTGGTTGTTACTAAACACTTGCTGATGCCGGGGGATGAGATCACCTGTGAACACAAGGCCAGCACTTCAGAATGCCCTGGCAATGCTGGGAGGCACTGCACTGCAGATGGTGCTTTTCTCTTTGGACATAATTGGCTGTTTTACTAGTGCTCTAAAGAAGGAACCCTGCAGCTGCTATTTGCTGTACATGTATAAATGCATATACACCTGTTGTGCTGCTTTGGTTTTTTATAGGTGTTGCTTTTTACACGTTCACGGTGTAATAAGTTATTCAGAGACTTTTTTTCCTCAGCACAAATGGTACTTTCTCTACAATGTGGTAAAACTGCATGTTGATGACTTAGACGGAAAAGTGGACACTGGCTTGCTCTCATGTACAGGGTCTGATTCGGGACTGGAGTCTTCAGGTTACTCCAATGCTCACTACGTGACTCTAAGCTGTGCCTGTGCAGTATACTGTATATGTGTGTGTGTACCTGGGCTTTGTGCCCTGAACCAGACAAGATCCAGGTTGCTATGACCCTCATTAGCAACTAGCATCTTCGTGATGATGGATACATGTCAGATGTGTTGTAAGCATTTCTCCCAATGTCTAAGCAGAGAGAAATGTCTGTAGTTCTTAAAGGACATGTGCTCATTTACAGCTTACACATGGCATTAATTTTAGATCAATGGAATGTGGTCATATTCTATATTCTATATTCTGAAGAAGGCTCCACGGCCGAAACGTTGTGTTCTCTTTCTTCTTTTTTTTCAGCATGGAATAAACCTATTACTTGTTCCTTTGCAACCTACGCATGCTGACGCAGCTACCCACCTGATATTCTATAGATATACAGTATCCACAATACTAAACACATCATCATAAAACCAAGGACCTGATCATTTTATCATTATTTTATTCTTTGATTATTTTTACCTGAGGTGACTGTAAATGGTTGAAACTCTTAAGGCAGGAGGAAAACATGAATTACAGACAACAACATATTGTAAAATAATAAAAAAAAAGTACAAATTGTGGAATGTAACCACTTTGTTTCAAGACTATGTGTGTTAATGGTCATTTTTTTCCTGTACTGTGAAGAATAATAAAATCTTGGCCTGAATCTCTAAATGTTAAATCTATTTGAGTGGGATGCTGCTCCGCCTATCACCCTTAAACAGCTGTGCTCACCCAGTGTTTTTCTGATGAGATACAGCTGATCCACATCTGATTTGCCTGGCCACAGGGGGGCACCAGACAGCAGCTCAGCAAAGACGCAGCCAATTGCCCAGACATCCACTGGTGGGCCGTACTGAGTGTCGCCAACCAACAGCTCCGGCGCACGATACCAGCGTGTGGCCACATAGTCAGTGTAGTAGTCACAGGGGCCAGCTGTGGGGACAAAGCAGCCCTAAGCACGGCCGGAAAACTCTTTCCCACTGACCGAGGGAGGGTTCGAAAGATGGGGATACCGCTTTGCTCTGTATTCAAGGTAAAAAAACAGCTTTGTGAATTGTTGAAAAGACAGGATGTTCTGCACACGTTCCCCCTTCCATCCATCCATTTTCTAACTACTTCTTCCAATTAAGGAGCCGGAGCCTGTTGTGGCAAACAAAGGGCCAGACCATCGCAGGGAACACACACACTGGGGCCAATTATCCTATCGGCATGTGTTTGGACTGTGGGAGTAAACCCATGTGAACGTGGGGAGAACATGCAAACTCCACCCTCACAGATAGCACCCCAGGATGAACCCAGGCCCCAGCGCTGGCAAGGCAGCAATGCTAACAACTGCTCCACTGTGTTACCCACATTCCCTTTTATTACTAAACCAAACAAAAATACTGGAATTTGCATACCCAGATGACGAGGCTAACTTTGAAGCTCCTTTGAAATCAAATCTGAGGATTTCCTGAAGCAAATTACTGCTGGGCAACTAGTACATTTTCAAAAAGACTTCCCTTATTTGAAGAGGTAAGTTCCCAGGAGTCACTGCAACCCCTTCTCTGTTGGTTTTTGAATGGAATAATCAACTCAAACAACTTTGAATATAGACTGGGGTATAACATATTCCAAAGCAACCAGGAGCATTAGTTATAATTTTAAAATGATTTTCCTTCTAATCGATTAGTCTTTTAGTTTAAAAGTAAAGGGAAAGTATTGGAATTTCAAAATGTTTGCTTAGCTCTGTATAGATTTCCAACTATGTACATTTTAAAACTGTTTTAAAAACATTTGTAAAACTACATATCCATTAGCAGTACCGTAATAAGAAACTTCTCTTGCCTCAGCTAAAGATAAAATAAATTAGATGTTAAATCAATAGTATTAACATTGATGTGTATGTTTTAAAATTTACAACTGAGCAGTACAAAAATGTTTGCATATATTCACTTTTTGTTTAAATGGCATCCTAAAAAAGTATTCCTTCTTTAAAAAAACAATATACCTGCTCAGGATTTGGTGTAAACCTTCAGAAATCTTATCTGAGTGCTATTAATATCTGGACACAATAATCACAAAAAGTGACTAATAGTAGAAACAAAAACTGAAACAATTACATGAAAATTGTTTAAACTTACTCAGAATCCTGGCAAATCCAAAGTCACACAATTTAATGACCTGGTGTTTCGTAATTAGGATATTTTCTGGCTTTACATCCCTGTGAATGCACTGCGGAGCAGAAAAAGAAAAATTATTGGCTATCCGTGCTGGTCAGATTTGTACCATTTGCATGACTGTAAAATACACAGCATGGAACTTCCCATTTTCTGAAGCATGAAATGAAATACGAACTTAAGTCTTGAGGTCAAAATGTGTACTTGGAAGGCAACAAAATGGTGTAGAACCACCACAACTGTGACAGCTGTCCATTAGCTGCACCACCAATGTGAAGGCATTCACTTCCTACAGAATCCTAGGGTGCTTCATTGCAGAGATAAGTTAACTACATGAACTAACACACTCGGTGTCACTGTGGTAGCTCAAGTACCACGATTGAAACAATAACACTCATTCTTCCATCCATTTTCCAACTGCTTCTTCCAGTTCAGGGCCACAGGGGAGCCTGAGCTCATCCCGGCAAGCAATGGCGCAAGACAGGATATACCCTGGATGGAATGCCAGTCCATCTCAGAGCAGACACACAGATACAAACAGAAGCAAACTAACCTACAGTACCAGTATGTTTTTGGACTGTGGGAAGAAACTGGAGCACCCAGAGGAAACACATACAAGCACTGGGGGGCAACTTACAAATTCCACGCAGATAGCACCCTGGGTTCGGAACTGAACCCAGGGCCCCAGTTCTGTGAGGCGGCAGTGCTAGCTAGCCATTGTGCCATCGTGCTGCCCAACAGTACTCGCAACCCTGTGGAACCGGACGCTCTGTGCTATGTTCATACAAGAGATAATGCAGGACTCACATTCTGTTTGTGACAAAAGTTTACAGCCTGGAGGGTCTGCCAAGTTATGCTCTTCACCAGATGTTCTGGAACCCTGAGAAAAGTGATCAGCATGTGACAGCAGGAACAAAACACACACAGGCCATTAGTGCTCTTTGAGTTCCCATATAGTTCTGTGTAATAATTCTGCCTTGATCCACATAACTGTTGTTAGAAACAGATGTAGAGGCTGAATACTACAGTGTCTGAATATTGCTCAGTTTTAAGACAAAAGAGGATGGTATTGGACATGAACATACATTCTTTATCTCAAGTGAAAGAGTTAAATCCCACTACTTGAATAGTACAAGCTGTCTGAATGTACCAGATCATTGTTCTGATGCAAAGGAAGTGAGATTTTTTCATTATTTGGTCTACTCGCTGTATTTCTTTTTTATGACCCGAACAGCATACACACACACCAAAATAAATAATAAAATGGTCAGATTGAGAGCTGTATTTCAGTTTTATACTGAATTGCACAAAGGGGACTTTAAAGCTGTAGCACAGATGTAGTAAACATCTACAATTAAAAAGGTACCCGTGGGATTTGCAGAGACTGTAAAAGACTACTATGAAAGGCAGGGAAAAAAAGAGAGTTTGCAAGGTCATTAAGTTTTATGCGTTTTTTTTTTCTGGGAACTGCTCGACTGAGGAAAGGCTGTCTGGCACAGTAATTTCTAACTCGTTCCATTCACCTTCCTCTAACTTCCATATAAAAAGCCTTTAGGGTGCAGTCTGCAGTCTTAAGAAAGATCTGAGGCTTGGGTGATAAATTGAGAGCCAGTGCTGCCACGCATCACTTCACAGGCAATCCAGAGACACACCTGCTGACGATTTGGCATGTCACCTGCTGTGCATGCCAAGCAACAAATGAGAAGTTTTACTTAACCAGCTCTGGGTAAAACAAATACTATTATGTATGTCTGTTTAGACCAAGTCCTTATAAATGCTCATTTCAGGGTTTGTCCTAGACTCAGGGGCATATGGTAGGAGCTCATTGTCATATTTACTGCAAAAATAATGATTCCTATGATTTGAACAACCTAGCAAGCAAGCACACTACCAAGCAAGCACACAGTGTATACTGTATATACGGTTTGCTGTATCCAAACCTCAATGAACAACACATGGTTGAAGAATAGCTTGTTTACATCCTGCTACCAATCACTTTTCACTGTGACAATTCTCGAATCTGATTTACAGTCAGTGTAAATTGGTATAAATTCACATTCTGGTAGTGTTTTCTGTAACTTCTGTTCTTCAGTTGCTTTTGACAAAAAATATGAAAGGACAGATACTAAGCAAACTTTCGCAACACAAAACTGCCTTTCACTGTCTTTCCTTGATGAAGGCTTTGATGTTCTTACAATTCAAAGCACATTGATATGTTTCTACTTTAAGTATTAAGAAGTCAGAATGAATAAATAAGTCTATACCAAAAACAGTATTTTCTGAGATCTTGAGATCTATTAACAGAGCAGAGGGTTTGCAGATCAAGCCCAGCACAACTGACACCACCATCCCCCAGCTCCAATTTCCTGATCCTCTCACCATTTGCAGAAAAAAAGATTTCCCCAGTGTCCATGCTTCTTTCCTTTTCTTGGACCATTATCAGCCAAAGACAGGCTGGCCTGAGGTCCTCCTCGTAAACTCTGCTGCTCCCAATCCTACTGCTTTGTTGACTGTGGACCCCCATAAATCAGCACTGTCCAGGCCCCGCTAGCTAATTTAAGCCCCGTGATCGGTAATTTATTAATGCCTTCCCTCCCCCTGATTGATGATCCCACAGAGCCCGGCTGCCAGATGCGACCCACAGGGAACACTGTAAATGGGAACAAGCTCGTCATTCACGCCCTGTCAGGCAAGACAAACACCACGAGCGCTGACTGCTCCGTGTGCCCGCGGCCCTGATCCCATAGTCCGCCGCTCCGGGGAGTTTCCCTTTCAGCTCCGAGGCAATATTGACCGGCCTGGTATTCGGGAGTGTATAACTATAAACATGCCGCAACAAACAGGACCAATTCCATGGTAACAGCTAAACAATGCGGGCTGTCAGCGTTTCAAGTCTGCTTTCTGAATCACAAAGAATACAAAAACAGGCCAAACTTTCCATAACCGTCCCACTCCCTGTGTAAGGTTTTATTAGAAGATTTGAACCGCTAGCTGGTCACTAGTGGTAGTGAGTCATCTCTGTATACCTCACATGTACAGTAAGTCTAGGTTTTGCCTCAGCGGACTGTTCTGTTTTGCACACACCATGCCCAAATTGAGGGATCACAACATGACTCCGTACAACAGTAAGCCTACAGAATTCACCAATTCAATTCTGCGCGACATAAGCAAATTTGAGAAGAACACAATTATAAATTTATAATAGTTGATTTTCATCCCAGGAACAATGGCGACTTCGGTATTCATCGTATAGCCATACATCCAATAACTATTATACTTTTGATGCACGTTGGATTAATGCAGAACAGTTAAGGACTATGCAGTCTTCCTTTCTCCACAACATGCATTATCTAACCATCTGCCATTTTTTCAGTGCCAGCCCCATCACAGCTATAGCAGAGTTGGCACCAAATAGCAGACTCTTATGGTTTTCACTGAGAAGGCTACAAACCGCATAGCAAGCTCAGGACGTCCTGGCTGTACTGGTTTCTGGGAGAACACTGGGTCCACTCAGCCAATGGCACAGCCCTGTCCAACCTTTGTTCTTAAAGAACGCCTTCACTTGACCACTCGGGAATCCCTCTGACCACTGTTTGTTTTTTCATAATGAGGTTCTGGCAGGACAGGATTCCATGTGTAAAGTACTCACAGAAAATGTATACCACTCTATAAGTTATAAAAACGATAGTGATAGGCAGAGTGTATCTATATTTTCAATATACTACTGCAATATCTAAAATATTTAGGTTTCAGGTTCCCGACCAAATCAGTGACCATATCAAGACAGTTATTATTTAACATGAGTTCAGATTCTTAGTGTACGACTCCGCTTTCAGGACTGTTCAATAAGACATGGAGAATGAGTCCAGCACTCAGGAGGAGTGGGTTAGGGTTACTGCCCCAGTAAGCTTTGCGGGTTGCTGGCTGGGCTCAATAGGGCCACAGCCAGCAACCCGCAAAGCTTACTGGTGCACCTGCAAAGACTGGACACTGTTCCCCAGTCTTTCTGGGATGGGCTCCAGTGTGAGGAGTGAATCAGAGAGTCTGACTTAGTCTCTCCCACTCCTTAATTTTAGAATCAGCGCCAAAGGGTCCCGAAAGTTCATTAGTAATGCCAAATTTAAACACTATTTAAGACTACACTACCCCTGCCCTACACTAGATGCCCAATATACTCTACGTAGTATTATACGTTTTATATACGATTGCTCAGAGACCGGCTTGCTACTCCCTTTCACCCAGGCACACACAGGAGAGGAGCGTGGCGGCGCGCTGGCTCACCCCCTGGGGTAGCGGTCCAGCTCGTTGAGCACAGTGTGGTCACAGTACTCGAACACCAGGTGCAGCTTGCGCTTCCTCCGGAACACCTCGATCAGGTTGACCAGGTTCGAGTGCTTCAGCTGCTGCAGGGTGGAAACCAAAAACATGGAAAATCAATCATATTTCTTACAAAAACACTGTTAGCTTTCTGCTCTGCCCCTCGGAAAGAAACCAAATACTACGCTCGTAAAGCAAGCACAAAATGAGATTTAGACAGACTGGACCATTTAAGACATTTCATTTAATCAGGCACTACTCTTTTAGAGGGAATGTAGTGTACCACCTACCCCAAAAGGTATTTTTTATTAGTTGTCTATTTTAATACCGCGGACTGATAAAGCTTTATCAGAAAGCTTACCCCTGTCTCTTAAGGGAGTAGCTGGAGCTTGCCTAATCAAAACCGCTTTCCAATTTCTGCCTTTAGTTTACACTCTATTTCACTATCGCCCTGAGAGGCAAGCTGTCACACGTTAAGTTAAACAGCCCCGACTAAACAACCATAAACACTCTTGGATCTCCATGGCCAACCTGTTGCCAGCTGGACCTGTTTACAGGCTCAGTGACAAAAGCATGGGAACTGAAGAATGTCTCAGGATGGCAAAGGTGGAAATTGCTGATTATAGCATAGTAATGTGTTATCTTCTGTTTACTGAAGGATCACTTCTCAACTCTAAATTAAAGTATTTGGCACCTTATATCTTATATTATACCTTATATTAAAGGGGGAATCAGGCTAAATCAATTTTCAATTTAGGAACACTCCTAAAACACCTGTACATTCACCGGAAATCGAAAATGGAAACGAATGAGAATATTTTTGTTCCAGTTTAACTGCATTGCTTTTTTGAAGAGTGATCAAACAAGCATGAATCTGTCAAACACCCAAACGCTTGCCTCAAGGTATTCTTTTTTGCACAACACACTGAAAAGACTAAGGCCTCAGGACACTAGAAAAATGCTATTGTGTTACCTGAAACCTGATTGTTGAATGTTGATAATTAATTCAATCAGCAACAATTTCAAACGCATGAAGTGAATCAGTTTTTTGCATCTGTGATGCACACAAGGACAAGAATTTTGTAAACATCGGCAAGCTGCACATCAAGAAGTCTGCTTGGTTTGGGGTTTCGGGCTAGAGAGAAAAAGCTGACACAACATTAACATGCAGCAGTCTTCTTGGTATGTACTGGAGACCAAAGCCCTGTCTAATATTAGCATTTCAGCCAATTCTATCTACAAATAAATATCTAAAAATAATTTCTATCCGGAAAATTCTTGCAAAAACAATTGCATGGACCACGTCTGTCAAAACATTGCTCCAAACTTGCTTAACTAAACAACCGAAGATGAGATGAGAAAATGCTATTTGGCCCATCTAGTCTGTTTGGTAGTTAGTGCTGAATTGATCTAAGGATCTCATCCAGACATTTCCTGAAAAAAACAGGGTCCTGGATTACACAAAATGACGGGATCGCTTGTTCTCTACTCCCACATCTCTTTGGATAAAAAAGCAACCCCTGTTCTCGGTTTAAAGCTAACCTTCAGTAGTCCAGTTTTCTTTATAATTGCATCTCAATAATGTCATTTTTATAGACTTTCTTCACTACAGGCACATCAAAATCACACACACTGCACATCAAATTTGCTTAATACCCTTTGTGGTTTATTTCTTAAATTCTTCAACTTTACATCTGGCTAACATTAAATCAACGGTCTGTACACAATGGCTGTTCTTACAGTGAAGGTCTGCAAAGTGAAGGCATGTGACCCCACAGCCCTCTTACCTCATTTGTTACTGTACTAGAATCTATCACAGGATTTAGTGCAGACTTGGATATCTGTGGGTGTCTTGTAGATATCTTGTAATCATGTGCACCTGGTTGGCTGCAGTAACTCCGCAGCCAATCTCGGCTAATCAGTGACGTGAACTGCTGATTAGAAAGTTTTTGAATGGAGCACTAATTGGTTAGTGCAAGGGGACCTTTTCGAAGTATTGAGAATCCTCAAAGTCCACCCTCTAGACATCTTCAGAATCAACAGTGGATCACAAACCAGAGGACACAAGCAAAGAGCATTTAATTAAGTAAATCTTGGGTTACTGCTTAGCAGTCCAAAAAGGACATTTTAACTGTACATCCAAATAGGATTATTTTTGTTAAAGTCTCAGATAAAAAACAATGGTACATAAAAATGCCAATTTGCTCAAACAAAAAACAAGGGGAATAATATACAAGGTAGGTATGAGCAGTTAAATCACTGTTTGATATTTAGGTCTAGCTCTTCTGTCAGGCCACTGGAGATGTAACACGTGATACACAACATGACCCCGAAAGCACTGCGTGTTCTTTTAACCCACACAGGAAGATGGGAAGTTGAGGTAAACTAGAATGGACAAGATTAAAATGAGAAAGCAGATAACATACACTGTCTTTGTGTAAGACTTTTGCAATTCTTTAAATCAATCCTTCATTTAATAAGTGAATACAAATTTCCATGTACAGCAAAGACCAGGATACCCATTTATACGTTCCACAGGGTATTTACCGGAGCCATCTCAGTGAAGCAGCTTGTTAAAATGAACAACTGTTGCGTCCAACGTGGTATAAACATTGTCATGGTTGTTGGGCTGTATCTTTCATAGTCTGCTGGCTGGCAGTGCAAATTCATTCATCTGCTTTCTAGGTCCTCTTTCAGTAACCTAAGGTTTGCTCAGAACAGCACCGGGCTACTAAGCATGGCTCTTATGTCCTGAACTTTCAATTCACATGTTCTAGGGAGGGCCTTAGTAGCAGTAACTCGAGTACAGAGGACAATACAACTCCAGAAGTGCTGGCATTTCCAAGCAGTCTCAGGCCGCCTGAAAGACCCTCTGGCATGTCCTGGGTTGGCAGTGAAGTCTCCGCCCAGTGGGAGGTGCCTGGGAGAGTACCAATGCAAGACCCCAATGCCAACATGACTCTACCCAGTAGGAGGTGCCTGAGAGCACACCAATGGAAGCCATGTGCCTGAACAACCTCAGCAGGCAGCTCTGGACCCAGAGTAGTGATTGTACCCCCAGGCTCTCCCACAGAGCTGATCCAGAATGAAGAACAAGCCCAGCAGCCAGGGGAAGAGACCTCGGCCATGGTCTTTACCCAGAGTTTGTGACAATGGGTGAGGAAGGAGTTGGTAACTAGCCTGTAAACCAAATGTTAAGTACTGCTTTTAAACACGGAGGAAGTTGTGGGATTACAAGCAGCTTTTTCTTATTTAGACCCAATGTGCAGTGCAATTTCTGGAACGACACACTTAGGAAGCTTATATTATTGCAGATGGTAACCGATAATGAGGGTTCTTTTTCTCAGTTAGGCATGACACAGGAACACATCAACGATATCTTAAGATCCCCTGACTCTGGCTGTAAGGGAAGATGTTGTCCTCTGACAAAACGCCCGCGTAAGCTGGACTCCTCCATCAGACTCATCTGTCTGTGGACAGTCTCCTGGTTAGTGTTAGTAACAATCAAAGGAAGGTCTGTTGTAATCTGTTTGATGCTTAAGACACTATCTGCCACACTTGGGAAGGCAATTAGGAGAAAGAGGAGAACTCACTCTTTGTCATAAATATATATTTTTAAGAATATGAATGTAAAACAAATAAATCAACAGCTTTCACTTCATGGAAAATGACTGGTTCCTTATTTGACTAAATGGGAAATACAGGTGTGAACAGGTTAGGATTTGTCTGCTGCATATTGATTTTTTTGAGCACACAGTGAATGTTACTTAAGCCTCAATGTTATTGTAATTCTATCTGGAATTCCACAGTAAACAGTTTTCCTGGGCGCTAAGTCTATTTGAATTACAGAGAGTAGTTGCTGTGGACGGTCAAATTAATTAAAGTTAAGCAGTTTCTCTGGTTGGATCCACCATGGAAACTGAATTTCCAATGACAAACTTGCATCAGGTTTATGTGAAATTTCCAAAATACTGTACATTAGACTAAGTTCATCGACAAACAGGATAAACAAAAATATTTCTGTGGGTAATCTAGTTCTTCAGCTGGTATTGCGAAAGCACATTAAATCAATAAGAATGAGGAAAAACATTATATTCTCCAGGTGAGTCAACACATTCAAAGCTAAGAGCTTATCTTTGTTGCTAAAAGAATGGAATAAATGATTTCAAGACATGGAGATAAACATCATTAGCTTCAAAAGTGGCATGGCACTGCCTTGTTTCCACAGCAAGAAGACACTTCCAAAAATAGACTTCAAACTATGTGGTGAGATCACCACAGATTAGACCCAACCCTTTTCTGAGCCATTATGGCAATGTGCCACAGGACTGTGATATGGACATATTCCTGATATATTCCAGATACAGATATCACAGGACTCCCTTGTAACAGGATATAAGGCATTTGCGGGTGATAAGCATCAGAAAACTAAATAATAAGCAAAATAAAATAGGAAACATTATTTATCAGAATACATCTTATGCCAATATTTACTTGGCACCCTTCTAAAGTGCACATTAAGCAGTATAACTTTTAAGATGTTAAAGGTTATTTACGAAATTCAACCAAAAAAAACCCCACAAATTATATTTCAAGTGATCATGCATACAGAGAGCATTTTGTGCCCGGCCCAAGTGTTTTTGGCCACAACTGTGACAGCAAATGCTGTAAAACACTACAAAAAATGTTACCTTCAGCATCCTGATTTCTCTCAATGCGATCTTCTTAATAATTGGGTCATCTTCAGACTCAACAAACTTCTTAATAGCCACAATCTGCCCCGTGTCTTTATTTCTGCACTTGAAAACAACTCCATAGGAGCCCTCTCCTATTTTTCCAATCTTCTCGTACTTGTCCATCCCAGGGCAAGGCGAACATCAGCGCAGGTGCATCAACGGATCTCCCCTCTGCCCTTCCAGGCTGTGCCTGACAACTGCCGGCAAGCTGAAGGAAGGCAAAGAATAACATGTGATCACATCCATCCATCCTTTTTCTAACTGCACTACTCAATACAAGGTTACAGGGGGACCAGAGCCTATCCCAGCAAGCCACAGGCGCAAGACAGGATACACCCTGGATGGGACACCAGTCCAGTGTAGGACACACAGAGACACAGACACACACTCACACCAGGGCCAATTCTCCCAGAAGCCTACCAGTAGGTTTTGGACTGTGGGACGAAACCAGAGCAGCCAGAGGAAACCCACACAAACACAGGGAGAACACGCACACTCCACACAGAGTGTGGAATTGAACCCAGGACCCCTGCAGTGCAAGGCAGCAATGCTAACCACTGCACCACTGATCTACAGACGTCAACATCAGCATGTGAGAAAAGAAGTCCTCTAAATTAGAGCACATTAATGACATGGGCATTCAAGTGTAAAAATATGACTAGTGAAGTAATATTTCCATACTGAAGAACTGAATGTTTTAATTCAAATAATAAGAGTACAAAACATGATGATCGAGTCCTTTCTGCACAGAACCACACTAAAGTTACATGTAAAAGTGAAGGTGGGCTTTAATGTTACACCCCTCTTTATCTTTGTATTGTGTAATTTAAGTGCCTTGAGAACGCCCTCCACTGAAAGGCTCTATTTAAGAATAAAATTAATTCAATGACCTTTTCCCGTTTTTTTTACATATGAACAAATAGAAGATACGAACGGATTGTCCAAAACGACGGGATATGCGTTTTTCTCAAATTAAATACTTTATTAAGTTACCAGGCACAGCACGTTAATAAAATCCTCCGATTAATGATGTGTGCAGAAAACGGGTGCAAGTGAGTTTGTCGTCAGGTGCACAGCGCTTTAAATAAAGGGTTATTTTAATAAGATCTGCCCTTGAAAAACAGGGAACTCCCATGCAAGTATAAATAGAAAACTTTTCTACAATGCCTAATTAATTTTTTATCAAGAGACTGAAATAGCACAGGTAGTTTGAGGAACACTGTTGATGTAAACGAACGCGCTTAACTCACGTACTCTGCAAAATGGAAACAAGCTGCAAACTACCTGTAGATATACAAGAAGTTAGGGTTATGAGTACACCCAGATTCTTCACCAGAAGCAAAAAATATTCAAAAATAACGAGTGGTGGAACAGAACTGTAGTAAAAAAGATCATGCAGAAAGGTTTTCATAACTATTTTAAGAGTCACTCCATCTCTCATCATGCATTTACTTCCCCTAGAGGCACGGAAAATTCAACATGACGACAGAAACCAATAGTATTTCTTTCATTTGAATGCATGTCTTTATTACTAATAACGAATATTCCAAAGCTCATATTTAATAGATAAAGACACAACGAAGAAAATATTTAATACCGAGTTGAAAAAAGCAGTGCTGCCCTGAAATCTTAAATACACCCAGTAGCGCTTTTCTTACTATGCTTAAGTAAACACTAGTCACATGAAGCCACATTTGTACCGAAATGATGAACAGCACACCTGTCTCAGAAATACGACTCTTGTTCAATTCCAGTACCTACACTCGTAAAATCTCGAGCTACGTCTTTAAAAGAGACGATGAATTAAATGCGCAAAACAATAAATTAAACTGAAATCTCCATATAATGTATTCACGTGTATAAAAAATACCGATTAAAAGCCTGACGTAAACATTCTCGGTCGTCTACGAATTTTTCTAATCATTTCAGTTTCACGCCTGCTTTTGTATCGCACTGTAAAAAGAAACACCATGTGAAGCTAGCAATTCGGACCTGTTATTTTTTAACGTGATTTCTGTCAAAGCCCTTTAAAAAAAAACCCGAGCCGTGAAGTTACGGTAAACGTATCCCAACCAAGTTACTCTCTTCGCGTAGGCAAATACGAAATTGAACACGAAATGCACCTTCTCTGTGGTCTTCTTTACGCCCTGAAGCAAAACAACAGCTGTCGTGCGTTCCAAGATGCTGAGAGACGAGGATCTCGTTCTGTGCGAGGATCTGCCAAGGAGAGCGCTATGCTAGTGGAAATGTGGCAGACAGAGAGCTAAGGTTTTTACCGATCGGTCCCCATAGGAACTGGTTTCCGAGCTCCGCCTCTTCACGTAGCTGGGGGAAATCTAAACGCAAGCATCAGAAAAACCTCCGCAATCTACAGAACAAGGAATTAAGTGCAAGGCGACAGGGACAGGGATCTTGAAGACATTACAAATATCAGCACAGAATAAATACTGCCAGATTACTGGCAATTCTTCTACCTTTGCCAGATTTTAAATAAAATTAAACGAACTTTTTATTTCAAAGTGTGGAGGTTCACTGTATTTAAAGCAGAATAGTGACACGTGACGCTTTGTTGTTGCGATGTACAACATGCTTAACTTCAAACAGTACTTTAATAACTTAAAAGTTATTATCTGACGCTATTCAGTGTTTCTGGACTGCTTTCAATTGAATGCGTTAAGTAGTATTACCAGAAGACTACTATTTTAAATGTTTTCTTAAGAGATCTCCATATAGGGCTCACAGAGCTTGCAATATAGTTTATATTAATTGCCCCCATGTGTGCTCTTTAACGCACAACAACCTTTAAATTAGGCTGCCTGCTGTATATTCCGTACCAGTCTTGACAGCACTGTGCAGTATTCTCCTTCACAAGAATCTCTTCTACTGGGCTGGAACGCGCTATCTCCTAGGACGTTTAACAGAATTGCACGAATGTCTTGAAGATCAGTCTATTTTTTCTCGTTGCGATATACTTATTTATAAGTGCATTTTTAAAAAAAGTTTCTCAATTGTGTTAAGTGCACCAATACGTTGAGTGAGTAGGTAATGAGTAAATTCCACTGTAATGCATTAACAGTATTTGCATTCACATTCTGTTTAACATGGATTATTAATTCAATTTACTAGTTTGAACAGCAGCCCAATAATAAAAATCCCTTTAGTATAATAGAAGGACATCACAAATCGCCTATTTAAGAACTTCCAAGTTCAGATTTTCAGCAGTATTCCCAAGTACTGGCTTCTGCTTGCCGAGAACAAACCAACAGACGCACTGAAACAAGTTCAGAAAACACATTTAGGGTATTAGAATAAAGCCAAAGAAATGCCCACATAAATGTGTTCAGTATGTTTCACAACAGCACAGTTCAGAAGGAAAAAAAACAGTTGCATACACCCTTCATTAGTTAAATGGTTCTTCTCACACCATCAAAGGGAAATGTTTTCTTTTCTTCAGGTGCAGCAAATCGCAGTTAATTGCTGTAATTAGTATTAAAGGGTAGCCAGAATGCTGTTTCCTGGTATATTTGTATTATCAACCTTTGTTCTGACTGATACACTGATACACAGTGAATACGTAAATAGTTATGCTTGAACAGTAGGTATTTTTCTGCAAGTTCAATGCTTTTGTTTAAAGTTCTCATTCAGCTGTAACACTGTATGGAGCAGAAACCATAACCTGTGACACAACAGACACCTACAGAAAACCCAGGGGAGAAAGCAGTGTTGCCTCCTGACTGGGCAGAAAACTAAAAATTCCTGAAACAGAAATGGTTAATACAACATCTGATACAGCCTGCAGTATTACAACAGTAATGTGCTGAGCCAATTGGTGTCACACTGTAGATAGCAAAAAAGCCTTTTATTAATGTCACTGGAACAAAGGCAGAACCAAAATCTGTAACAACATTGACCTACACCTTATTTCATAAGAAAGTAACTGGATACAAAATAAGAAATTATAGAAGCATATCTTAGCCATCAGAGATTAAAGAATATTTAAGCTTTAAAACACCTAAAGAAATAACCGTTTTCTCTTTCTTGCATTGCTGCAGTTGCATTAATTCCACAGTAGACATTTTTTTTTTGCACTACTGAAAGGCACTAAAGGAGCAAAGGTCACACACAACAAAAACGAGTCCTTGATTAAAGTTTCCATGGTCACATTCGCTGTTATTATCTTACACCTCAGTCCAACACACCTCTGAGCCCATGCCCATGAAAGCTTATTATCCTCCATGCATTATCCAATAGGAATGAAGGAACATAGCTGGTATGCTTGTTCAGTGCCATGCAGTAGCAGAACGTGCCTCAACCCATAGATCTGTGACAGTTCATTTTTTAGCTGAGCATGCAGGCCACAGAAAAGGAAGCAGCAAAAAGGAAGAGCAGGCTAAGGAACTGAATTGTGAGCTTTATACACTGGCAAGTAGGGAGGCTGAGTGAAACACGTGGAGAAGTACTAGGGTTTAGCAGAGTAGTTACTCCCTACATTAAAAACAATAAGAGAGTTAGCAAGAATAAGACAGTCTATACTGTAGTTCTTACACAGTAATATTTTGGTGACCAGAATAATCACAATGGACAAACTGAGTAGCAAAAAAGCCACTGGGCATTTATTTAAAATCAGAACTGCAAATCTGTATTTTCTGGGAGGCTTGGTAAGTGATAAAAGTCTCATTTTTAAAAACACTATTCTCAGCAGCTCTGGGCAGTGCCATGTTGTATCTTATCTTGTGTTTAAATTGTTTTGGATGCTGACAGTGAAATTTAAGACAGAACTCCTGATAATATGCACTTTACATAAAAAGTACCTTACAGGACATCATTTCAGTGCCCTTGAGAAATGCAAGATTAGCTGGAAAAATACATTATCATAATTTTATTAACAGAATACCATTTTTATACAAAAAAAACTACCTCTAAATTTTGAAAGGGAATACCAATGTTATGAAAATCCAAGCTTAATTTCTTTTTAAATACAAAACACAACAAATGGATGTACAAAAGTGCTTACATGGTGCAAATAAGGAGTAAAAGTAACAGTTAAAAAAGTTAAATGTTTTACATAGAATACTCAAAAAACTAAAAAAAGCAGAAAGAAGCATTTCTATTTTATACAGCTGTAAAATAATCCCAAGATGCTCAGCAACCTTTTCTTCGTTAACACAAGGGCTTAAGGCCCTGCAAATCAGCAGGACTGGACCCGCCAATGGTTACAACTACTACTACTGGCAGATTAATAAATAAGATTTAAATATGCCATTTTACAAAACCCTATGGTATTTATCTTTTATATTCAACTTCAGTCTGGTAATCTAAACTACACAATGAAATTCCCTCCAACGTAGCCATTTGCATTATGTTCTGCTACAGAAATGTTTGTCTGCTAAAATTTTACAATGGCATTTTACAATGTATGGAGGAAACAGTCAAACATAGTTAATTTTTATGGCACTCAATCAAGAACATGAATGCACATATGCGTTTACAGCAACACAAAGATGTTTTTATTGCCACTGTGACTTTCAATGATCTCTAACTGCTACATCTTATCAGCTCTGTGTGATAAAGTTGGCCAACTACATGCCGACACAGGGCTGGTGTATTTAACCACAGCGATCTCCTGGATCCAAAGACTTCGCCAGTGTGAGCCTCCTGGCTGAGGGCTTCCCTTAGCTCCAGAATGCTCCGAGCTGTGACATCAAGCTGATGCTGTGGAGCACTATTTTTAGAGGCTTTGCTGGGGTGCAGGAGACTGAACGCTTCAGCAAAACCGCTTTGTTCTGTGACATCTTTTGTGAGTTCTTCAGTTCATGTTATCTCTGATGCCATCCTCTTTGCATTCTCAGTAAGCGAACACTTAAATAAAAAAGCAACAGGAATTAGCTGGCTGCCTCCTCATGCCATTTCCTCCTGCAATAGAGTACGTCAGAGCTGGAAGTCTGATCAGCATTTTTCCGCGGCTACAGCCATCTTGTTACGTGACGCCAGTGCAATTCTAGTAACTGTTCTCATGGCCGGCCAAGATGTAGAGGTTGCTCAGGGCTGTGGGGTTATCTGTTGGCCGGCTCTCCAGCACCACCACCCTGTAATTGAAATAGGGAAAAGATTAATTGAAGTGAAACCAAGAATTGCATGAATACCATAATTCAATCTTATGGTAGAAAATCAAGTACAATATCTAGACCAATACACTGTTATACAGGAAGGAATATTTTTGTGCAAATCACAAACACAACCTCTTAAAACAATTTAATTTCTTGGCCAATAATGTACTTCTTGACTTGAGTGCCAACCTTCTCTGTTCTACACTGCATGACAAAGACATGAACATTTTTGTAACCTTACTGGTAGAGATGTTACATTTTACAAACACAAAAGGGAAGAGTACATTAACAGGTATTTAAGTATGATTTTACGCCATGCCTAGTTATTAAAAGATGTGAAAAACATCTGACAAAAAATGTGCTTTCCTTCACAATTCAAAATTGTCCCCTAACATAACCTTAAATTCCACACCTGACGAACCAACTCCAAAAAACATCCTGTCCAGTTAAGGTGAATTCAATTTCAAAGCATCAAGGGGTGGCAGGAACAGGCAGGTGAGAAATGGTGCAGTCTATTGTTCTTGAGCATCTGTGAGATGTAATTTCAGAAGCACACACACAGATACCTAAGCCAGACTGGCACTGCCAAAAATGCCCATAAATAAAACATGGGAACAGGCAGAATTTGCGTCTTTCGAGGTGTTTCGGCCATGATGGGCTTGTCCAAATCAGAGGCTTGTTGCCTGTGAGAACTTTTGCAAACAACACTGTTAAGGTATTTTGAGGCCGAGATGTATAATGTATAAGGACTGAGTCAAGAAGTCTTCAGGGTCATTAAAGATGTTCTGCCTAGCAGCTTGACAACCACAGCTAATACAGCAGCACTAATTACAGCCCAAAGCTGCTGATGAGCTTGACAAGCATTTCAATGTTTATACTACCAAATGAGAAATATGAACAATTTCCATAACAGGAGTCGGTCACAAAAAGCATCTCTGTAATGAAGATACGCACTAGAATATGAAATTGTATTCCAGAGTATGAATTATTACACTAGTATGAACTAGTATAAATTGTATTAAACAATATCAGCCACCTTTTCTTTCTGGGAACAAAAACTTCTATTTAGGTGTGAATATTTGTTTTCAAAGCACATCAAGTAAATGTAACTGAAGAATGGATATGTTTTTTGTAAACTGTAATCACAATAGGATTGTGCAAGACTTTTAATAAATGCGTTCATAACTCACAAAACAGGTCAGTTTTTTTAAAGCAATGCTACAAATGAATTGATGATACAAATCAAAATGCAAGATACTTTGGAGAATTCAAACTTGTTTGCTACTTTTATCAGCAAAGTCAGTTTGTAATGAGAGTTCTAATGACTTTAAAGAAGTTAATGTGTAAAGTTTTGACTTATGAGAGCAGCTATGGAAAGCTTTTGAGATGATGATGATAACACAGAAGCACATGACTGAGAAGAGGTACAGTACATTAACAAATGGATTGTCTACAGTCTGAAAAGAAGTCCGTAATGTTGTTACAATAACATTGTCAGTAATGAAGGAGTTTCACAAGCTTAAGGAACTGACCCATTTAGGAATTTGATCGTAGAAATCTATTCTGTCAATAAGATATGGTATAATAACAGGGGCTTCTAGTAATGATAGTGACCAAAATATGCCACATTGTTGTCATAATTTAGTAGTGATGCTGGTCTATAGCATATAGTACTTCTGATTAAATAAGGATAAAAATTTATAGCTACCATACTCTTGAGTAATTACTCAATTGAGTAATACTGTTTTCCATGTTAGAGTATTGTAGTGGTGATTCAGACACTGTATTGTAGATGTATTTTACCAATAAAAAAGAAGGCAAAGGTATAATTGAAAAGTTTTGAAAGATGTAACCAGAATATGCATGTTAAAGATCTTTAGTAAAGGCATTAAAAATCAAAAAAGTTTACAATGATTGGTGTGGTTATTATATGGCGTATATTTCATAAACCATAGTTTAATGTAGTTTTAGAACAAGGTACTAACTGCCAATTAAGTTGATTTCAAGCAGTAAATACTTTAGATAATAACATGCACTGCATTTTTGTTTATGGGTTAACTCATACACATCTTAACAGAGCTTTGATGACATCAATGCCCAGGGGACACAGCTGCATTACTGACTGACTTATAGCACAGTGTATTTCCCCCGTGCCTTCATTAAGATTGCTGCTGCATGGAAAACACTCCTAATTTACCTGGCATAATCAAACTTCAAAATACACATATGAAATCACAGTTGGTCAATATGCAATCCAAAATCAGTAGCATTTTTTAAGAAAAAAAAAGAAAAAAATATCTGGCACATACTATTTAGCAGGGTCATAACTATGAATTCTACTATATTTCAGTAGTTCTATCAAAAATCAATAAAACACAAAAATAACTGTGCTACTGATGGCTTTCTGCGTTTGTTTTTCAGTTACATATTGGGGTCATTTTGCGAAAGAGTAAGAAAACACTCTAGAAATAAATCAGAAACACATAAAAGAATTAGCATCTATAAACTGCTCCTTCTTATTTTCTCTGTTAATTTCCATTGAAGGTTATTATTTCTACTATGACCGAACACAGTTCACAGTTCAAAGAATTGAATTTAAAATCTTTTGCCATGGAAAACACTATTATACAGAATACAGGCTAATTTAATAACTTGCGTAACTCAGGCTTGGACCTGACTTCCTTCTCTCATGATCTTTATGGAAACATTGGTCCAGAGGGAGCACATGTCTGATGCAACTGTTGCCAAGCAATGTGTTAAGCAAGAGATAAATGCTGTCACGTGGAAACACACTCCAAAATAATTAAAAAATACATATGCAGGCAGTGTTTATAGGAAACATGGAAGGTCTCCAGATACCGATGATTATAATCTCCTGGATGAAAAGATTCAATCCATTTAAATTAATGAATGCTGAAATGTCTATGATTTTACGACAGTACGTCATTCATACTTGATGGTGATTCACTTGATTCACACTTAATGAATTTCCCAGGCTCAAAACCATGAGTCCTAACAGAAATAATCCTTTTCATTGCCTACCTGTCAGATCCGAGCAAACGGAAGACCCGGCTTTGATCTGAAATCTCCTGGGTAACCTGTCAATGAAAAAAGCTGCTTAGTGAGCTGTCATTAGCAAGTGCAATAGAATGACTTGTTGCTAGAGTGAACAGAAAGGCTTGAAATAAAGAATCAAATGAGGTAATTAAGACATAGGCAAAGCCATGTGGTTGGTGATCTGTCGTGAAATAAAACCACTCCTGCACAGCAAGCAACACATTCCTGACACTTGTGCTGGAAAGAATGACTGAATGACATTTCATCCTTACAGTTGCTGTCTTGGTTTTGTGTAGGACTAAATGACTCAGCACTAGTGAAGAATTGCATGGTGACCCAACGCAAACACTCTCCCAATGTTCCTGTGACAACAGATGGTAAATGTGGAGACCATTAGAGATGAGCTCAGCCAACGCAATCTGTCACTTTAGCATCTCAATGTGCAATGCATCACGAACTATAAGACAGTTTGAATAAAAAATGAAAAATGAAGGATTTAGTTGTGTTTTCAGGAAGTGCAAATAAAACAAAAGCTGAGTGTTGATGGTTCTGGGCAAAAGCCGACTTCTGCGACTCAGCCTTGCAAGAGAGCCACATTCACTCTCTAAAATTAAGCTTGTATGGGCTAAAACAACATAATTTCATTCACATGAAGGTAAAGCTTTTGTTATTTCAGAGCTTTAAATTGAGAAATTGTTTTTCTCTATTCTTTTAAAACCTTCTGTGATAAATCAAGCACTGTGTCATTTGCTGTTTACAGTATCCAAGGCACTCCCACAGCGCTGTGTGATCGGTCATCCTAATTGATCACATTCTTTTCCCACACAAGATAACGCTCTCGGCTCAATCAACAAGACCTTAGCCTTGGCACATTTGTGACTTTTTATCTTGTGCTCAACAAATGCCATTTGCATTGCAAGTAAACAAATGGCAAAGGCACTTTGTTTCGAGCAGGGTTGGATACTTTCAAAGCAAAGCAAGACATCAGGCCTCCGATTGAGCAGACACATGTGAATGAGTTTCCTCATCAAGCAGCAGCCTTCAAAAGAATCATATAAAAAAATCAATGAATAATTTACAAGCAGGCCCTCTGTGCAGCTGTTTTATTTTCGATTGGACATGAATTTTGCATGGAGGTTGACATTTGTGGATCAGGAGCACATCCCCATTTTATCTTTCATACTGAGCCAGCCAAGAACCGGAGCCAAACGACTTTTCTTTCACATCTCTCTGGGGCTTTATTTGATGTCTTCATTTGTTACTGTAATAACTTTAAAATGCAGCAAGCATAATGGACCATTGTACATTGATCTCAACAGTGCCAAGCCCCACTACACACAACGAAGAAGGTTTACAAATAACTGGAAAGCCATTGTACATCAGTGTCAAAAAAGAAAGGTTTCAATTGTTTATGCTGATTAGGTTATCATTACATTAAGGTCAAATACACAGGCAGCTCTCCCTAGGTTTGATATGGCCTGGGGCACTTTCTGTATAGTCTGAATGTTCTCCTGCTGCACCTCCCAAAGACAAGGCGGTTAAGTTAGTGTCTCTCAAGTGAGTGTGTCCGTCTCTTGCAATTAAGTTACATTCCAACCAGGGCATAGTCCTGACTTTTTCCCTACACTACCTGGACTCTGGGCTGCCATGATCCTTACCAGGAATTAGTAGCTAATTCTGCTAAATCATGAATGTGATGAGGGGATAGATAAAATATATCTAAGGCACAAAAACAGATATGCGATTACTTGCATCATCTGTTTGTCTGCTGTTTGTTGTGTCAGAGAGAAGGATGGGAAATAGTAAGCACTGAGCTGGAGATAAAGCAACTGATGGGAGTTTCAAAACCAACAAAGAAAGCTATTGCATGGAGCCCAGTTGGTCGATGGACAGGGGGCCAGCCTATCAGTATGGCGACAGAAAGCAAAGCACCCACAGGTTTTCATACTGTACCTCATTTGACTTGAAGCTCTTGCCCTGCATACCATGTTTCCAGAAAGCCAACACACTGTCCTGAAGGCACACTAACAGAGAAGATACCTGCATTAGATGTGAATATCATTCACCACAAAAGACACACTAAAGACTTATCATACATTCATCCTTAGAAACAATCTAATTTTGGGATTTACATACGTCAAACACCACTTTTGATTTTTTTGTCCATTCAGGTGTTAACTTACCAACAGACTCGATGCAGAAGTCAAAGCTGAGTTCAGACGCCAGCTTTTTGTTGGACTTTAACCTGCCTTGGAGATTGACAATTTTCAAATTTTCTGCAAAAAAAAGAAAAATAACTAGCAAAAGTGCAAAAACATTTTAAAACTAAAACAGCTATCCGACCAGTGTTACAGTGAATCCAGGCAATATAGAAAACACTAACAAAATCTATAAATTAAAAGATTATGGTTACAGAAAATTCATACTAGATAACCCCAATCTCTCAATGCTCAAACTGGGTTATATAAATAACCAGAACGTTTATCACCATAGAATCACCTACTGTAAATGCACACAAGTAACAACACAATTTTTGTTTCTTTTCTGAATACAGACCCAGCTTTGATAAGCCTAGCAGCTAAATGGACAAATGAGCTATTCAAGATATCAGTGTCTCATTTATTTGAGTGTTTACCTCTTTTATCAGTCAATGCTACTGGTAGAAAAATAAAAGCTCTTTCATTCTGAGAAACATCCAGCTGACTGTTCCTTCATGAAAGTCAGGTCCTTAACCTCTTTAGTTAGATTACACATAGCCTTCAAAGAGTGTTTTCAGAACCAAGATATTACCGTGCACGTCCTTTTCTGAACAGGAAAACACAACTGGGTTTGTGGGTGATTGTTATGTAAAAGTGAAATCTGTAATCTGTTCTGCCAGTATGATGTGGCAGGTCTGCTCTGTGTTCTGCTTTATTAAAGACAGAAGGCTGAATGTGAACTGCTCATACTCACTGTCCAGACACACCAGAACCGTGTCCCTCTCCAACTGGGTCACATGGATGGCATCAACCTGGTGACCTCCTATGGGACACAAGTTCAGAATGAATTCAGAACATCTCACTATACTTTCCAAATAACTCATCTACAGTCCCTCTGATTTTCACAATAGAAATACATTTCATATTATTTAGCTTGTCACTGAAAAACACCTATTTTTTGACAGGACTATTGCTTGGGTTGTTAAACAAATACATTCTATTCAGTGTAACCCTAATGCCTTCCTCTTTATAATCCCACATTATTTACATAACAGGCGAATGCACACACACTGTACAGAAGTTTCGATTGGATTTAAAAGTTTCTGTGTGTGGACACAGTAGAGTACATCAAATCTGTTAATTATATAAAGCTTCATACAAGGTATTTCTACAATAATAGCCAAATAAGAAAACTTAATACTCAATATATTCATGTATTTGTTATATGATGAGGACCAGGCCACCCGTTTTTGAAGTCAGTGAGTTGAGTCACTCAGTGATAACATGCTGTTCTCTAAAAGCGAGTCAGTGTGAAGCTGTAATCACAAAGACTTGTGGAGATACAGATATTTTCCACTCAAACCAATTCGAGTGATGCCAATTTGTATGCCCCCCAGCCTTTTCCAAAGCTCTACCAGCAATTATAGTCTATTTTCTGGGTTTCAAAGCTGGCTCACAAAAGCACAATGTCCGAAACACCCAACACAGGACACAACCGTTGTCAAATCTGCACTAATGAACTGTCCAGTGCTTGGCTTTGTTGTCAATCGAGAATGTGGTGGCCGGCACTGGGCTCTGGGTTCTCACCAGAGCCGATTTCGGTGAACCAGGAGGAGGAGGAGTTGAGGTTGATGGTCTCGAAGCGCACCACCTGGCTGGGTTCGCTGCCCTGGCTGATGGCCACACACACCATGGGGTACTCCTGCTCAGGCACCACCAGCATCTCAAACACCTTCAGAGGGCTGGGCAGGGGGAAGTCGAAGTGCTGCAGGGAACACAATGTCAACCAAAGCCTCGCTGCCGCCGCGACACTGTGGCGCTGTGTAAATGTGCTCATTTCCCGATGCCTGTGCCACTATGACATGTGCACGAGTTCACAAACATCCCCTGCCAAAGGATGCCGCACTCTTGTGTCTATATACAGCGTGGTTGCAAAATAATTCACAAATACAATTAAGCTGAAATTCCCAACACCATCAAGTCAAATCTCCATGGGCCACAACTCCAAATGCTAGGATTAATCACATTTTGCTTTGAGGTTTCAGGACTAAATGGGCTGAGAGAATCTGGGACTTGTGTCATGATTCTTTCCTTCTTCATATTTTAAGGGAAGTGGATACTGACCTTTATCAGCATGAACTTCTGCATTGGCTCGTACCACTGGAGTAGGACTATCCCAGACTGCAGTGCTCCACAGAGGTACTTGTGCCCGGTGTACGGATTTCTCACTAGGATTAGAACATTGTTAACTATCCCTTCACAAAACTCAAACCACTCGAAATATTCAACACAGCAGTAGCACAACAACAGTTCGTAGAGACACAACAAAAACAAGTAGTTTGTCAATTAATGCACCTCCGGTCTTAGTTTTAACACTTACAGTGTAATATATTACATTTTTACATTGTGGTTCAAATTACTAAAACTGTTTATCAATAGAAATATTTTCTCAGTTAGTATACAATTAAGAAACTGTATTGGAATAATAGGAATACTGTATTGCTCTTTGCAGATTTTTTTTTCGAGCCAATAGGTTCATACATAAGATAGTGTTATGGCTCTTCCTATGTTGATATAGATCTTCTTGCTTTGATAGTCTTGGAGTATATACACTCATTAACTGAACATGATTTTACAACACCATTCAGTCTTACAATGTCAAATGATAAAATAGGAAAGGGTGTTTTTGGTAAGCAGCAAATACTCTTAGTGCCCAGGCCACCCTGAAGTTCTACATCCCGAGTCCTGAGTTATATCATGAATCACCAGACAAACGTAGGGATGAAATGACTAATTCGATTGCCTACAATGGAAAGACCGTCAGTACTCACCAATACAGCACTTGTGGCAGCCTTTTGTATCGGGGATCTTTGTTGTTAAGGCAAATCTCCTGTAACAAAACATGCCGTCATTTCTTAACTCTTCCACCTCATTTTGCTTTCTCGCATGAGTACAAATACATATTTTAACGGGAATCTGACCCACACAAGAAGATATGCTAGAATAGGAAAAAGAAAGTCTATGACACCTTGTTTTTTGTACTATGCCTGGTTACAGAAGTTTTAAGGTGTTACTCTGAACTTTAATCACAATTGATGAGGAGCAGACTATAGCATATCACTAAAAATGTATTACAATTCATACTTGTGAAAGGCTCCTTCTTATTAAAGCTCTCTGTGAGGAAAGGTATGAAATGAGATCAAATGAATTTGTCTTTGTTGGAGAAGTTTTCTGAGCCCTTCGTGCTGTGTATGACTTGTGTCAAAGCTCTGATCTGGCACCTCGGTGTCAGACTGTCCATGTGCCGGGCCTGCATGACGCTTTTCCCCCTCCTGGGACTTGATCCTGCTCACCCCCTGGGGCTTTGCCTTCTACCGCTGCAGAGCTCTCCAGGTTTCGAGCGGGTGACGTCACCTCAGTGACGCATTCACAGGGTCGTCTCAATGGGAGACCATACACTCAGGTTCAGAACCCCAACACACCTCACTACAGCTCCATCAGAGTGGAAACGTTTCAAGAAACGTGTCGGCCTAACAGGGTATGATTATGGGATCAATTTGAAATTCAAGATATTTTTTTAAGTTACCGTGTTAGCACGTCCTTGACAGTGGAAAGTGTGTTATGATGTTATGAGTAATTCACATGTCTGAGTGAAGCGCACTGTACTCTCTATTGCCCTGTTCTTACTCCCCTCCTCACATCGAGCTCTGACAGCTCTCGATTTACAAATCAAGCTCTGCCTTTATCTATTGTGACTCCTAGGCTGAAGAGTTCAGCTATAATCACCATCAGTACTGTGCACCTCATTACAGAATATTTAACACCCCATCAGGTTTATCACAGCATGGAGCCTGGGACAGGCCTGCTGCAGAGCTGGGGTATGTTATTATCAAAGTAATAGGAGAGATTCTGAGGACAGGTGGTGAGGAGTGACTTGTCAATCCTGGCAGTAGCAGTATGATAAAAATGTTGTCACCCACCTGGGTAATATCTTATCAGGAAACCTGTGGGTCTGAAACTGAGCTGCCAGTCCTGGCTTCTTAAGCTGCTCGAAAAGTCCAATGAGGTTGTGAGAATACAACTGGAAGGATTTTCCTGAAATAACAATGAAACAAGGGATTTAGTGCCTGTCTGTCAAACAACACCGCCACAGGCAGACTTTCCAGTTGAAAAAGCTGGAAACATAAGGTAAAACAGCGGAAATATAAGGCACCTCTAAATATGTTTTTAAAAAGTGTAGCTATTAAACCATATATCATTAATATGCTGTTACCAACCTGTCTCCATCTTATGGGAGATAGCACTAATACATAGGAAACAAATGAAGTTGGAATATGGGTGGCCAGTTTCACTGACTAGATTATTTTTCAGTAGCCATTCAATTCAAATGTAATACCCTTTCAGACACTGTGGAGGCTGAACTTCTTCACCTGGCCCACTGTGAGAATCTCTTTTCAGAGTACTGTATTCTTGAGTGTTTGTGTGCAGACAATGTGTGACAGAAGGTAATATCTCTAGATTTTTGTTCCACAGTTCTGTCTACAATGCTCCTGACCAGTGCACAGAGTTTAAGTTCCCAACCTCTACCACATTTAAAGAAGCCACACTAAAAAAGGGTAAAACCTGAAACATGATAGCACAACCCCTTAAGGTCTTCAGAGAATTACACTAAAATAAGTAAAAGCTTGCAACCGAATGCAAATGGAGGAAAGTTATTACTCTTCTCAGGATGATTTTGAATGGTGAAGAACACATGAACCAATCAACAATAGCAGTGGCAAGAGATTCTGATGTAGTGCTAACAATCACAGAGATACACAAGGGCAAAAATGAAGCACTTTTACCTTCTAGACAAGGCGTAGACAAGGTTACCAGGACATTAAGCCAAGCCAGATTGGGGAAGGAGTGAAAAAAGCCGCAAGAAAAAACACGAAAGAAAAACAGACATTAAATTACTTTACACCACAACACAAGCTGTGTTACAATGAAGAGCTGTGAAAGTGCGATTTCATAATGTTAGTTTCCAGAGGGGAAAATGGCAGCAAAAGGAAACTGTCAGGCTTCAGTAATGGAGAGCAACAAAAAGTACCCTGGGGATAAATTCATCTTTGACACTTAATAATGCTTAGTGAGAATTATGATCTTCTGCTATGTGAACTAAAGGTAGTTTTAGCAACAAAACAATGTATAAACCTCTAAATTTAGAATGTAGTGGAAACATGTCAAACATATCTCAAAATCCTTCATTTCTGTTTTTCTGCACTTGCCCTTTCATTTAGAAATCAAATGAAAAATGTTGTCCTTTGAAGCAACTTCAACAAAGAGTACTCTGTACTGAGCATAGTACAGGGTTTAACTGGAATCTTCTGTCACGAATAGCCACCAAGTCTCAGGACATTGCCACCTAGTGACTACCAATCTTCACTACATCCACACATAATGTTCTTAACAACTGTACGATTTTTAAGAGTTGAATTTCAATTTTGATTTTTTAAAACAGAGAATATATTACATGTTTTAAATGTGTTTTTAAGGATAGTGGTCTTTCACAGCAAAGGCATCTGTTCTAAATGGACAGAAATCAGTTCTTCATATTGCTACTGCATTTGTCTTTCTACAAACATTAAGTCAGAATTTCTAATGGCACCTTACAAATAGTGATAATACCCCTTATATATTGCTAACCATATAAGACAGCAAATTCTTCTTCTTCATTTTTATGAAGTTTGTCGAAGCTTTCCTCTTTGCCAAAATTAGGACCACGATCTTACTCACTGGTGCTGTGGGTGAACATTACAATAAACAAGAAAAACTCCTCAGAAGAAGCTTCCTACATACCTGATAAAGACATTAAGTTATTGTTGATAACGTACAGCCATGTGCATCTCCTTGGAAACAGCTACAAAAAAAGATAACTTAGAGTGTGAAACTCAAACTCAATAGAGATATTTTGCTCTAAAACACCTAATTTTTCTTTGACAAAGCTCAAAACTGAGAATTTACTGTATGTGACTGCAAAGGCTTATTTACTATATTTCCCCTTAAGCATAATAAGCTACCATTTGCAGCTTATTATCTTTTAAGATACAGTACTATCCGTCCAGTTTTCTAATACATAAGTCACAAGAAGATAATCCCTCACCTGCTCCATAGTGGCTTCATGTAACTCATTCAAATTCAAAGTATAAATCCCATCTTCTGTCCCAAAGATTAGATACTGGTCTGAAAGTGGAAATATGATTTTTACTCCTTGAGAACTGTGACTAACTGATACCAGGCGGCTCACAAATTAAGCATTCATAAAAAAACAATATTCTGTATATATTACAACTAAGAATACATAATGATGGCTTGTTTTTGTATGGAAATTGTTTCTATAAGAGTTCTTTGGAAGACTGACAAACCTATATTTGATGGTACAGCAGTTATAAAAAAACATTACAACAAATCATTTCTTCAAAGAGACAATATTAAACAATATATTATATAAACTATCATATATACATAGCTTGCTGTACTCTGTTAAACCACTGAAATATGATTACAACATATAATGCCATTTACTGTATATTTAGTATGATGCTTTTTTCTATTCTAAATAAGTTTTACATTTCAAAGCAACTTGTTTGGCTCAGCTTATTGTTCAGCTTATTCTTAATGTCAACATCACTGATTTTCAACAACTAAAACATCTTTGCATTATATTCCATTACTGCTTTACGAAAAACTGCGATTGTACATCTGTCTTAGGATGTTACCTTTGGTATCAGGGTGAATCCATGACGTGGCACAATTAATCTTCAATGGACAGCCATCAAACACTTTGGAAAAACAGGCGCCCATCTACACCACATACACAGCACATTGTCAGCACTTTCATGAACAGCAACAATTTGAAATAACACACTAGGATTTTGACATTTGCAAGGGTTTGGTGCAGAGAACTGTCACAAATAGCCAATTTCTTATATAACCAAGTCCACATCTTATACCGTCGCTTAATGTACTAAAGTATGTACAGTAGTACATATGTGGTTAAAACACATAAGCAACTTTTCCTTACATGATAATTAAAGCATTAATGCACTGGCTTTACGTTAATTTAAATAACATTGATCGAGTAAAGAAAACAGTAATCACAAACTTATAGTACACCTGTACCTGTTTTCCCAGAAGCCCTTTCATTTAGCAAAAATGTATAAAAAGAAAAACCTAGTTTGAATTAAGCACAAAATCGTGAACTTTGGGAAAGTATGTCACCATGTTGTTGAAAACCGCTGGTCTCGCCACGGGCGAGAGCGAGTTTGCATGAATTGTGACATAAAACCAGCCCTTCCTGCTCACTAGTCACCATAATGACTAATGTAATGTGATGTATGAGTAAAGAAGTACAGATTTTGCAGCAGATATTTGCAACGTGATCTGCATGCAGAGTTAACAAGTACTATTTGTCAGCAAAACTGTCTCGAAGTCAAGAGCAATATTGCTATTGGGATAAAAGAGATGTATTCACAAGCCTGCTTGTTTACAATGTAATAAGGCCACTTCACATCACCGGACATTTTGTTGCCTCATTCTGAATTGCAGAATACGACACTGCACAGACCTGAAGATTTAGTCTATTTTGGAGATTGAAATTTGAGATTTTACAAGTTACAGTTTACCGTTTACTAGTATTGTGGTTTGAAATGAACTCATCAATGCCAATTCTTTCTACCCTGAAATATTTAAATAGATTTGTATTTGTGATTTGTGTCACAGGTGAAAAGTGATAGCAGACCAACTTTAATTGTCTTAAAAGGAAAAGAAAAAAAAGGGATAAGAGAACAACATCAACACTTACTAAAACCTTTGGTGTGGGGGGAAGCCCGTTGATTGCTGGTTTCTATGGAGAGAAACAGGTTATTTACTACTTTAGTCCCAATGTCAAACCCCAGTCAGGGAAAAATAGTAATATTTGCAATTGTAAAATTGTCTGACTAAGACAAATTACATCAGAAAGATGTAAAGTCTGTTCGGGAGTTTGGATTAATGCCCCCATGTTAATTATTTTGAGAGCACATTTACATGTATAGCTGGATGTTTTTAAATGCTTTCTTTCTGATTAAGACATTCTTAAATAAAAGTAAATACCTTATCGTACGGGTACAGTATATTTCCTTCCTATTGCTTTCTCTGCCACAAATGACGCCTTTTTTAATTCAGAACCCAAATCAAATCACTCCTATGGGCTTATGCCTCGGCTCTAAGAGATGAAGGAAAAAAATGAAACTCACAGGAAACTCCTTCTTCTCCCTTCTCTGAGGTGGAGCTGGGGGCTGCCTACAACTGTCCCCATTAACATCTGTGTTGGGCCCCTCGTTGTCTAGGAGAAGAAGAACAATTTCTCAATTCAATGAATCATATTAAATAGCCTTTTCCAATATAAAATGCACCACCTGGCATCAGAAACTGAGGTAGTGCTCTCCTTTGCTCCAAGAACAAATGACAACAGCTCAGCCTTTTCATACTAGTGGTAAATACTATGGAACACCAGGAAACAGCAGAGTATCTAAAAAATTCATTCGCTCATACATTCTGTTACTTTCACATTTTTTCTGTTAAACACAAAATTCTCACTTCACTAAATACAAACATCTTGCTCTCATTTTCTACAAATATTCTGGCACCTCAAGAAACACACACTTGCTATTGGTAGCAGAATGAATGAATTTCTCATTCAGTATGTGATGGCTGCGTCTGTCTGAATGAGTAAGTGTGAAGTAAATGCTGAAGCTGTTTTTACGGTTGGTACTGGCAGAAGACACTCCAGGAGACGAGGGGAGGATGTGCTCTGTGTCTGTGCATTGCCTTACGCAGCTCAGAAGAGTGAGCCAGCAGGCCCGGGCTGCTCACGCTGGCCGACAGGAAGCCCGGGGGAGAGTGCTCGGGGTGACTGCCGCGCACTGGGGTGCTCTGGCGGCGCAGGCCCGGCTCCGCCCCGTTCTCGGAGCTGGGAAAACGCCGCACCGTCAGGCCGTTGTCTTCATCCAGACCGCCTTCTTCCGAGCTGCTGTTTAAGCGCGGCTGGGAGACAAACAACAACACTGCGGAAGTGGTCCCAAGGTCTCTTCGTTCCTTGACTCAAGTCGATGAATCGACGTGATACTATTGAGTTGACTGAGAAAACTACGTTAATATTTTGACATTCCTCCTTAAGAGATAGCACACCTACTCTCATGCACTCCAGAAATACTGCTTGTCCAAGAGGAAAACAATAGAAAAAATAAAGCATACTATATACTGTTTTGAACACTAGAGAGACCTCTAACATTGCTGTTATAATACCATATAAAATATAGTAAGCTTTCTGCAATAAACTTGATCAACAACTCTAGTCACCAAAAGTCTTAATCATTTACAGACTGTAACACAAACGAAGGAGACAACAGTGACATCTCAATTTCTTTTTTCTGCTTTACTTAAGTTTTTTTGCTAAAAAAAACAATTAAACTGTCCCATTCTGTGCATTCATGTTTTTTTCTCTAGAAATGTAACTGACACTGAAATGCTGAAACTACGGCCTACAGCAGAAGACTTTGCTGTGCTTGTTTGTTCCAGTTGAACAGCAGTCAACCAACACAAAAAGTAAAAAACAGGATCTGAATGCTTAGTACACTAGAATTGGGATCTCAGTAGTTTTAAATCTAACATTTTAACTTATGAATGTAGTGTCCAGCAACTTTTATAATCTTCTGGAAAGTCTGAATAATTGTTCCATCACCCCACCCAAATGGAGACATAAAAATAATGTCTGCGCTCCCTCAATACAGCATGCAGAACAATTCAGAAAGGATCAGAGTTCAGGGAGATGTAAAAAACCCAGTTTGTTCATAGGAATTGATTCAAGTCTGGAGTAAGAAGAGAGCTGAACACAGTGGAAGGAAAGATGATAGATCTGCTACCTTTGGTGGCAGAGGGGGAGGAACTCCTTGCTTCAAGGTTGACCTGTAAAAGTTAAGATACAGAATAAGTTACATAAGAACAAAGAAACATGGAACTGTTCAAAGGAGTTCTGAGTTTCACAATTAATGCACACTTACAATTCTACATCTTCAAAGGAGTCATCTAGATGTGTCATGTGTCCCCTGTTGAGCAGAACACAGTTTTTAATGGCCTGCAGGGCTGTGGGTTAATGAAAGCAGAGTGCAAGCCGAGCTCACATGCACAAGAGAAGCCAGCTCCCCGTGAGAGTGAAATGAAAGTGTGAAAAAGGGATTTTAATGTTTAACCAAAAATGACATGTGACCCAAGTGATGCACCTTCACAGCCACACCTTCACATCAGAAAAAAGGAACCAACCCAGAGTGCAGCTGTGTTCATTTTTAAAATTAATCTTTTTGAATCCTTGCTCACAAATGCAAAAAGGTTTAGAAACCCTGTGCCGCTCACTAGATAGGAATTCTCCACAGAAAGCACAAACCCCTTTGCAAGCCAAATATGATCTGAATATTATACTTGCTGAATATTTCTGACAGGAATTAAGAAAAGAATTCATGAACTGAAATAAAAAAAATCAATCAATTCAATTTTTCAGTCTATATTTTCAGTTTTTTTCCTGTTAAAACACGAAGAAATCTTAATTGATAAATGCACTAAGCTGTACTTCAGCTATAAATAATATAACACACTTCATCTTATTCAATATTTCATAAAGTACATTTACACAGGTAAAAAATCAATGTGCCACCTAATCGATCCCACAAGGGGATCAGGAATTTACAGTGCAGCCCATTCACAGAGCTTGTCAAACTAGGAGTTGGAGTTGTCCAGACATTCTTTGGTGTAAGGGAGTGGTATCCCACAAACCAGAAATGCATCACCAGCTAACTGTCCTGTACAGGCAGTGTCCATTATAAGAAGAATGCAACACTGTTCTGTAAGTTTCATGTTACAACCGTTCCCCATTCCTCCCTACCAAACTACATCCAAGGTCAGAATTCAGAACTCTTCCAAAGAATTTTGAAAATGCCTCACGCTCTGAAATCGCGCCTAAAACAACATCCTGTTACATATGGTCTGATTCAATACTTTCTTTCATAGTACTCCTAAATATGCACAACCTAAACATGCCTCTAAAATCCATTTTCAGGCATTTCTGAAGCATATGCTTGGTCTAGGTGTTGTAAAATGGTGCTTGGATATATTTGGGGATATCAATACATATCTGATGCTGTGCTGAACTGCGGAGAACAAAATAAAAAATCCCCAAATAGGCAGTGATGCAAGAAAATTAATTCTGTTTGATCATGCGCTTACAGACAACTAGGGAACACAAATTTACAAACTGGTGAAAAAAATGTGAATATTCAAAAACATTAATGCGAATCTGAACACAGAGCTGACAATACAAGAACTCAAGCTACTTTCCATACCTCTTAAACACTAACATTTTCAGAATGATAATTAGGAACTTCAATCCAAACATGAAAAAGTAATATTTTTCACTTAATCAACTATCTATGGAGTGACCAATTTCTTGATGGCTTGCGACAGAAAAACTAAAGACACTACAATGCCTTTTTGAGCAACACAGGTTAAAGTTCTTATCAGACAATTAAATTAGAAGCAGCACAAGTATTTGGCTTTTCCCCTTCTTATTACTTTTGACTTCATGGCGATAATGCAATCTTGAACACAGGAGTATTCAAGATACAGCAGCTGTTTCCATTAATTGAGCCAGTCGCATGGGAGGGATATGAAGCTGCACTATAACAGGCACATCACATGTTACTCCACAAGCACTGGGACCACGACCACCACAGAACCATTAGTGGGAATGAGGTGAATGGGAGTCACAGGAAAAACCACAGTGTTACCGTTGAAACAACTCCTCCTCAACGCTTTTGAGAAGGCTCCTTGGGGAGGGGGAGAAAGAAGAGGGAAAGACTGTGAAAGTACAGGGACACCGCTTTCCGAGCTCTGACGTGATGACATCCAGCATTCCGAACTGCAAACAGGGGGAAGTGGACATGCCCATAGACTCGGTCACCAAGAAAAAACAACAACAGCAATCGACAGCCGCAGGTTGAGAAAGGTCACTCCAGAAATGTTAAACGCATAGCTGCCATTTTGAACTATCAAGTTGCTTTCTTACGATTAAGTGAGTACTAATACACTCATATAGAATTCTGCTCACATCTACCCTTTCGCAGTTCACATATAACCCCTTCTGCATGAACCTTCTACCCACAGGGTGTGTAGACTTCATAACTCTCATCAGCTGTTTATGCATGAAATCACAGGTTAATACAGGGAACCTCTGGCCACAACACGCCACAAACTCAGTAACCAAAACATTACAATAAGTTATTGATTTACTTCTTTTTTATATCCTCTCCCACCGGTGTGGAGTCACTGTCCTCCCAGTTGTGGACTTGTGAGAACCACCCGCTATTTTTCATGCTGCAAGTCCAACTGTGCTTAAACAGCAGATAACATCAGACGGAGGAATGGTGTAACGGTCACTGCCGACACTGCAGGGGCAGTGAACATAACATGGCTGAAGCCGCAGATAGTTTAGCCGAATCAACCCAAGAGGCACTCAGCTAACTGTGCTTTGGGGAACTTAAGATGCAGAGAATCCAACTGGAAATGTTTAGACTATAGAGTGGAAGTCTACAATCCTGGTTTTGGAGAACAATGATCTAGGCCACCTGTTTCTGAAGATTAGCAACACTTGTTATTGAGTAAAAAGCAATTTTTTACTGATCCTTCCTTGAGGACTAATGGGTGTTCATATTTTTACTCCAAATTAACTGACATATCACCTGCTTAATTGGTCATTAATAACTGTTCCTAGTCCTTAGGAACAGGCGATTTTGTAATGACCTGTGAAACCTCCTGATTGGGGCTCTACAGGAGCAGGGTTGGAGATCCCTGTTAGAGAGCTGCAGCTAAACAATTTCTCATCTCCGGAGAATAATTTAGATTATTTGCTACTGTGAAGGCTGCAGATAGCAGAGATGATGAAATAGGATGCAAAATAAAAATGGAAGACATACTGGCAGGCTTTGCCAGTTGCTCCTTGTCCTTAGCAGTGATGAAATCTCAAACATCACAGCTGATGAGCCTTCCAGGCTCCAGAATTTGCAATGGAGAGGGGTGTGTGTGTGTGTGTGTGTGTGTGGAGTGGTGGTCTCATCAGCAGAATGTGGACGGATTTTTGCCAACAGAACATACTTGCTACTGATTCCTCCCTCTGAAAAAGGACTCCATGGTGATGGAAAGTCGTTCTCTTTCGTCAAGTCCTGCAGAAGTCAGATAGCAGTGTGACAAATAATAGGAAGGAACATTAGAACCTTCCTTGTAAATCCCACTTGTTCTTTTACAGATACCATATTAGCTTGTGTGATCTAAGAGGAAGAGAAAGAGGCGCAAACAACTTATAGTACATGACTAAACTTCAGAGCAGCTTTAAAAAAATCTCTACATTACCAGTTCTGTGTGAGCTTCCGTTTCTTTCCGCAGAGGAGGTTCAAACTGCACCTTGTCAACTGATAAAAGCAGAAAGTGAAAGTACAGTAAGAACGCGTTCTCATTCGAATACTAGAGCTTATGTCATAGCATACTCTAAACACTAGATGGCCGCAAAACACCACATGAATCGCGACAGACTTTTATTTACTCTTCAGGCCAAAAGCTACAGTTGCTATAGAAAAGCTGTGAAAACTAAAGACCACAATGTAATTGTTGATTTTTGTAGTGAAAGCTATATACATATTTTTCTACAATATTTTATGCACTCCTATTTCTTGAGAAATAGCCTGTGGTGACAAAGGTAGCAGTTTGAAAATCTAAAGGCTGATTTTGTATTAATCGGTCACTTTCTCATGGAAATGTTTAAGTAGGTTAAGCGTCAGAAAATGACGCAGTAAAACATGTTAATTGGAATGCATTAAGATTAAGTAGCTGTTTGCCATAGGGGCCTCTTGCCTCTCCTTGTACAAATTTACTGGAACAAGAGATGGTGTGCATAGACCAACAAAACTCTACCCCTTCTGACTGAAGGATTGATCTAGCATTCATCTATAAAAAGGGTACAAAACAGAATCAAGTAACTGCAGAACAATTAGTTGTACTTCCATTATGTATGAAGGAAATGTCATATTGAATTAGATGATAATCTGTAAGGCAACAGGATCCTTGAGGATTTATGAACCACAGGTCTTGCTTAAACGCCTTAGTAGAGTTCTTTGAACAAGCAACAACTGTAATGCATATAAAACAAGGCATATCCAAATTCTTCAGATAACATTAATTTTTTAATTGTAGGAAGTAAGCATTTTTAGGGAATGCACATAATTACATTGAGATCTAGTTACTACATTGAAAAAAAGTGTACAAGCACAGGGTGAATGCTCAAACTGGAGTGATGTAACTAATGGAGTACCAGAGGGATCTGTATTAGGATGACTGTTCTTTCTAATTTACATCAATAGTTTGGATTTTGATACAGTTCGTAAACTAGTCACGTGCACAGATAATACCAGAATAGGTGAATTGGCAAACACCACAGTAGCAGAACATGAAATCTTGAAACTCTAGCCACGTTTATTCTAAAAATGTTATTTTAAAAATTGAACAATGCACTAATACTCAGACCTTATGATATTGCGGTTCTGTCATTAATTCAGAGAAGAGAGACCCGATACATTCCCAGGCTACATGGAATATTCTATAGTGCCATGCTAAAAGAACTGAAAGTTTTCAGTGAACAGAAAAGACTAGGCGATTCAAGTATGCAGAATATCTTAAGAACAAAGTAAGCCCAGTGTACTTCTTCAGAATCAAATGTGGAAACATGAAGCCATGGATACAAGGAGAAACTAGGAGAAGCACCTTTAAATTTGGAAACAAGAGGCATTTCCTCAGGTTTGTGGGAATCCAGCCTGCTTTTCAACGGTGAAATAGTACATTCTTTCAAGATACAGCTGGATAAGATCCTGCAATCAATTAGCTGAGAGCAACAGCAAGTTAGCCAGGCAAAATGGCCTCCTCTTGACTCTAATTTTTATGTTCTTATGTTTAAGACAAGCCCTCGAATATATTGACGTTGAAAAACAGTACTGCAAAAAGTTGACATAACCCAATATGTTAAAAAAAAAACAAAAAGAGGCAGTTAAAAAGGGAGTTTCTAACTGGCACAACCAGTAAAGTCTCAAATTTAAAGCACAGCTTGACCCTTGTTGTTCTGACATTCCTGGTTAAACTCTGGGCAATTAGGACAGCAGTTACATTTACACAAATGCACATTGTTTTCTTAAAAACATTTTTCTCAAGTGAACAGAGATAGCTTATTTCCAAAGGCTTAGTGTCCATTTCGGAACCTAAACATGGCATATCAGTCACTGTACACCAGAAAACATACTAGAATACGTAGTGAAAAGCAATAATTCTCAATCACTTTCATTCAGTCTATTATACAAGGAAAAAAAGGAGCCAGAAGGCAATTTTTCACACCACTGTTCTAACAGATACAGTAGATCTGTCATAACACAAATGAGTCCTAGCAGAATCCACAAACTTGTCCTAGCAGACACCCTTTTGAAACCTTTTCTGTCTCTAAGGACGTCTGTCACGATACCTTTACCTACTAACTACCAAGGCTGCATACTTGACAACTTTTCAATAGTGTGGCAGCCTACTGCACAGCTCACAAAAGCCTCTGAACAAAATGTTAAATCGGCATGCTTTCTACTGATTTTATAGTTCAATACTTCCTGAGAATTAGAGAGTAAAATAAATTCAGAGCCCCTGAATTTTATTTTACTATAAAATTCAGGGGCTCTGAATTTTAGCGGTGGCTAAAATTCTAGTGGTGGCGGAGCGGTGGCTCTGTGGCTAAGGATCTGTGCCTGTGACTGGAAGTTTGCCGGTTCAAATCCCGCAGCCGGCAGAGAAATCCTACTCTGTTGGGCCCCTGAGCAAGGCCCTTAACCCCAACTGCTCCAGGAGCGCTGTACATTGGCTGACCCTGCGCTCTGACCCCAAGCTTCTCTCTCCCTGTCTGTGTGTCTGTGTCTCATGGAGAGCAGGCTGGGGTATGTGAAAAGACTAATTCCTAATGCAAGAAATTGTATAGGGCTACTAAAGCAACATTAAAAACATTATTACACATTAAATTCAGCATTCTAAAATAAACCCAAAGTTCTGACATAAAACTGAAGTCCTCAATTTGTCTCAAGCCTACAAGTGATTAAACCAAGATTTACACAAAAATTAGAGAAACAAACCAACAATTAGAAAATGTGCTTCAGTCAATTCTAGGGCACCTTTAATGCAGAGATTAAACTTTCTGTGAACTTTTAAAAGTTGACAAAGCTGTTATGCCGGATCTTCAAGAATGAGATCAGGCTCTAATGACCTGCCTCAGACCTCCTTGAGCCAAAGGCCCTGCTTTGATACTTCATACGCAGTAGATAAAAGGACTGCCAGAAATAGCACTGCTAAAACTAGTCAATGACTTCAGCTCATTTTTCTACTTTCGAGCAGTTTTCTTTTTTCCCCTTGAGTGTATTAAAATTCAATATACCTAACAGTAAAATTAAGTCATTAAATGACAACCTGAGAGACTGTAAGAATAGAGACTGTAGAATATGGAGCAGAATGGCATCTACACTGGTCTGAAACTGCAGCTCCCCTCATCCACTACCCACTGGATCATGTCTATTTTTAACAACCCAGCCACGCTGGGTACTGGAACACAGCCAGTCCTGCAGGATTAGTGGAATGATCTGCTTTGGAAGTGGGCCATGATGGAGCTGTCTGATCTCTACGTATCTGGTATACGGTATACAGATGTATACATTCCAACATATCACAAATCTGTAATTATGGAGTGCAGCAAACCAACCTAAAATCTGAAAACCTTTGGACTTGTTCTTGTTTAGTGTAGTGGATGTTCTCATTAGGCAGCAAAGGGCAGATCCCGAGACCAAGACATCAGACTAACTGCTGCAAACCACAGTCTCATCATTAAGACTCTCCTGTCAGCAGAGGCACCCGTATGGAAGCCTGCACACTTACAGTTAATTTCCGAGCGCGTCCTCTCTGCTCGGCAGTTCTTGTTTGTAGAGCGAATGGTGTGGCGAACAGCTGACAGGGGCTGCAGACGGAGAAAACAGAAATCTGTTAATGTGCAACACATTGTATACCACTGGGAACAAAACGGAAAGGAATCAGCCAAACTTCTCTGAGCAGGGACATAAACACCAGTATGTTCCAAAGAACAGGATTTGTACCAGATTCATTTTGTGGAAATGGGCCATGTGACAAAACAGTAGACAGTCTTAACAACATCTACTAAGCTGTGTTGGGGTCACTCAAAGAGACTACCTAACTCTTTGATGTTACTATTGTCAAATTAAGTGGGGCCCTAAGAAAAATCCCTGGCTGTCCTCAGGGTAGGAAATTAAAGAACAATATTTATGTTTTATTTGCTGTATTGTAATGACCTCAAGAGGAAATTAGGTTTTAAAGAAATTCCCTGGACAAAAGAGGTCAAAGCATCCTAAAATCATCTCAAATAATGATTCTGAACATTTTTTCCTTGCAGTAGCTAAAAGGAAATGACCATATTATACAGCAGATAAAATCTGCTGCCCATACCATTTCACTTTATTACAAACAATAGAGCACAAGACTCACATTTATTCAAGGGCTTTCTTATTAGATGATACAAAGCTCAAACCAAAACCTCAAAATGCATCTTCCTCATCACATCAAGTGATGCAATGACCCATGAATATACAAAGTTTAAATAATTATGAATAATATTTATGAAACATTTCCTATAAAATGAGCAGCGTAAGAATCAGATACGCTGGAACAATGTGTGACACAGCAGGTCATAAAATCTGGAAAATCGTTTAAGCACTGAACATGTACACTTCTGCACTCTGTCACCCTTATAGTAAAATTTTAAATCCTTTTCCACAAGGTTATGGTGTATGTTTTGACACAAAACAAAGAAAACGGAAGAGACCCCAATTACAACAAGGTACATATACACACCCAAAATTAGCAACAGTCATGAGGGTGGAGTTTATTTCTACTTGCAATATCAAGAATGGTTAAAAGTACCAGGAAAAGCAGGAGGGGGTTTCTTTTCAGTCATGTTTCAGTGATTATTTCACATCAACATGCTGTTTGCATACAAATAAAAAAACGCAAATCTAACTGTTTTCTTGCCGCCCCTACCAGGGGAGAGCAGAGCGCTACACAATACTCCCTTCACAGCCTGAGTCGGGGCTTGCACACAGACACCAGCCACGGCAAGTAACACAGTCAGGGAGGTCAACAATGGACAAAGGGATTTTCAGGGACAGTGCGGTCACCCAAAGGCATGCTGACATGGAATAAAGAGCTGGGGAGACCAAGAATAACATCTCGCTTTCTAGCTAGGCGTGGCCATCACAACGGACAGCTAAGGAACAGAGGAGGGAGAAGCCCGATAAAGTGTGACACGATACTGCAGGAGAAAGCACACAGATTTTCTGCACCTCCGGACAGAACAAAGGCAGCAGCATCAAGACAGAACCGGGCACTTTTAGAAACACAGTTTTGCTGAATTTCTTACAAACTGTTTTGAGCCAAATAACTATTGTTGGAGTAGTGTTAATAAAGTTGTCAACCACAAAATCCACTTTTTAAAATGAACGTACAATTGTTTTTTTTTAAATAAAAACTCCAAATTATTATTAGAAGAATCCAAACAATGGAAAACATTTTCTATTTGCTTTTTAGTCTGTTGGTGTCACAGTAACAGTTTATTAAAAGCATCAACTAAAAACCAAGGCCTGTCGACTGTTGAATTACTTTAACACTTAGCTGCTGAGACAACCTTTTAAAATATAACACTGTAATTGGACCTCAAGTCCACAATCAAAGCACAATCTTTCAATGTATTTAACTTGTGCTGGAAAAAAGTGTCATTTAAATAGCATGTGGTTGTGCAGAAATAACCCTGAACTTTACAAACCTTTGAAAATGTTACTGGCACTTAACTAAAAATGACTTTATATTTCTATATATTGCTATATTTTTTCCTAAAAGCTTCAACACAGAAAAAAATGAAAACCTGATACCAGAAACCCAAAGCTTTCAAATTTATGATTTTGCAATATATGAACTGTAGCATTTTAAATGTATTTTTAAGTTGTAAAATTAAGACAATAAGACCAATGGCAAATACATATCTTCAAGTTAATAATCACTAAACAACTGTTTTAAATTTGCTGCTTCTGACTCATTGCATCATTGTATATGTTCAATGTTTAATTGTTAACAGGTAAAGAAGTGAAAAATGGCTAGGCATAGGACAAAACAGGGACAAAAAGAAATGCGTATAACTGAAAAACTGAATTTGCCATAGATTGAGCTGAACCGATGGAAGACACCAATGTTAATATAGAAATATAGGGAAAAAGAATTCTACAGGTGACAAGCTCACACACATGCTAGACCCAATATCAAAAAGTGAAGAGCTTTCTCGTACCTCAATATCATCGTCATCCAGATCTCCCCCTGGGTAGTGGGAATGGTGGTCTGGGTTGTTCATTTTGTCTAAGAGCTCAGCAGCGAGGCTCTTGGTCAGGCCACTCTGAGCTACAAAGCTATGCTGCAAGAATGAAGGAAAAACAAAATGGACATCACATTAAGCCCTGTATATTATTGGCACTGTTATTGACTTTACTTAAGGACAGTTCTTTAACAACGAAAAGTTTTGCATTGATGCTAATTCACAGATGTAACAAAGATACAAAGATTTGCACTATTTGAGGATATTTGCCTTATTGGACTTAATTTTCTACATTTTGAATATACTACAAATTCTGCATTCTGTGTATTATGAATAAAATGTTCTTATTTGCCCATGTTTATTTCAAACATGTTTATTATTTTAAACACTCCTCTTTCATGGCAGATGGTAGAATATCGAAGTGACATTAAACAGCAGGTCCTGATTGAAAAGCAAAGTGATAATATAGTAGGCTTTCAGCCATGAGAGAAAGTAGTTTATGGATGTCATATTTTAAGCTCGATCAGTTGCTCCAAGTCATCTAATGTGCCGTTTGAAAGGTAAAGGCTAATTTTAACACTCCATATTAATAGCAGAACTACGGGCATTACTCAACAAGTTAATAATTAAAAGGCTCTTGATCATTAAATTAAATCAGATTGCCTTAGGCAGTGGTGTGAGTGTTAATGACACCAGAAGATCATCCATTGTCCTAATGCTGGATCAGTGTAATTCATCAATTCCTATAATTACAGTAACTTGCAAAAGCTAGAAAAAGTAATCCCTCTGACTGAAAAGTGGAATTTGTGATTTATTACCGAGAGTAACTTTTCTGCTGTAGGCCTCTTCTTTGGATTTTTTGTCAGCGAGACTTTTACAAAGCTATGGAAAGCTGTTGACCTGAAAAAAAGAAAACTTGGGTCACAGTCTCACAGGTGCCGGGGAGAAACAATGTTTGCTGCTACCAGATTTCCAAACCAAACATCCTTCACTCAATCCCACACTGCCAAGACACAACAGTGCCCTGTGACAAGACTCCAAGCCATGGCTAAGTACACAAGAGGCAGACCTTGCCTTCTTACCATGTGTTCACCATGTCCTGCTAATGTAACAATAATATAATTATGTAGTGTCTTTTAGAATCTAGATAGGATGGGTAACACCTGGCTAGTGTCAACATTTCCAGGGGCTTCAAAGAAAGGAGATGTTTGCTGAGATGTAGGGGTTTGGTCAAAGCAATTGAACAAACAGGAGGACAGAAGATGAGAGATCTTTGTCTAGATTATTCAGGAAGACCAGATTGGAGATAAGTGTTTGAACTTTGTGAAGAGAGTTTGCTATTCTGTTGTTGACATCTTTGACATCCGGTGTAAAGAATCCCTTGGTTAAAACTGCCTCTCCTGGCTAGTGGATGCATTTTTAGAACAGGGAGATACAGTAGGTTCCCATACATTTGTTCCCATACATTAGCAAGTGTAGAGAGGTTTAACTGTAGGTCGCATTCGGTTTAGTTTCTCTTCCTCTGGCCTTTGTAGGCATTATATAAGCGTTTGAATGCTTGTTAACAGTCTGGGGTTTTTCTGGGTGGTTAGGACATTAGGCCTCTGGGACGCCTTATTTGAACGTTCGTACAAAGTGTAACTTGTGTGATGTTTGTTAATAAATAAATAAGTATTTAACCCTGTGTGCTTGAATTATTAATCTTTTCACCAAAGCTGTGCCAGAGAACAAAGAACTCATGTGCCTCTAATTATACCCTCCTTTCAGGTATTTTCTTGGCAAAATCTTTGCTAGTTGGGAGTTATGATTATTTAACTAACTTATTAATTAATCTGCTCTGTCAATTTCTGATATTTCTCTATTTGTAATTCCTATTTGTAAAAATATTTTCAAATTAACAAAGTACTTCCCTTCATACTGTTGCCAAGGGGCTGTGCCTCTGGTAATGACATTATTTACAGCATCTACAACATTCATGAACATGGAGCACCAAATTACATTTTTTCCTTCATGACTTATCATTACATGTTTACAAGCTTCATGGTGAAGTTTTCAAGTCTGCCTTTGAAACCAGAAGTTAAATTAAGTACAGATACCGGAGTTTGTCTCTGTTTCTTGTTGGGCTGGTTTTCAAATTACAAAAGTATTCATTTCTAAAACACAGGAAACACTGTATACATCTCCCATTCAGTTTGCTCAATATTAGCAAGCGTTCCTGTGCACATTTTCAGATCAAATTTCAATTACGACTAGAATTTCATTTTAATAGGTCATTTAACAATAAATAGACTGAATCATGGTCCCGGACAACATAATCGAGGACAAGACACAATAGTTATGTAGCACTGTGTATGACCCTATAGAGATTTTTCAAACACAAATTTGGGGGAAAAATCTATAAATATATTCACCCAACTTTAACAGTAATAGGATCAAAATAATTGACGGTGCTTGTGAGCACACAGGACCCACAAAGCTGACAGAGTTCACCCTGAACTTTGAGCAGTATCCTTTGCAGAAAGAGACCCTAACATGTATTCTCCCAACGACAAAATGCTTGTTCACGTTTTGCACTGATCAAAAACGAAAACTTTTAGTGTAGTGAAAACCACCTAAGTAAAACTATTTAACACTTCCTGTAGAACCAACAGAGGGTTCGAACAGAATCCTATTGCGTGCAAAATGAAAAGACACACTTACCACTTAATCTTGTCTTTAAGCTTTGGTGGCTGAAAGCTGCTCTTTGACATTAAAAACAAGGCCCTGAAATGTAACACAACACAATGCAGCTTTAGAGGCTCGGGAATTAAAAAAGTGGAAATGCAACAGGTTTACAGAATTCAACTTTGAAATTATAACATTCATTTTAAAGGATCAAAGTATGACGATGACAGTTCTTTACATGGCATCATATATGTATGTACAAAAGATGTACGTGAGAGATATCGCATTCCATCTGACGCAAAATGTCACCAGCTTCAACAGGAAGAGGTCAGCTGTGACCGCTAGAAAGATATGGTAATATTAGACACCGACAAAAGAACAGAACAACAGAAATGAACAAGGGGGAACTTGTCACACGGCAGGCTACCTCATGGGGTGGAGATCAAACATGGGGGGCTGCAGTTCTGCCAGTTCGATGGCCGTGATGCCCACTGCCCAGATGTCACACAGCTGGTTGTAGCCCCCGTTTTTCTCCACTGCCGCTACCTCGGGGGCCATCCTTCAAACGAGAACAACGCAGAGGTCAGTCAAAACAGCGCCTCAACAAGTCTCTTTGCCACTCGCTCGATTGATCCTTCGGCAAAACTGTACTGATACCAGTCAAAAGGACGTACAAATGAAACAAATGACACTTCAGAGAGCAAATTACACATTTTTAAACAAATTACTGTAACTTGGCCCTGGCCTTTATTTAACCATGTAACTTACATTTGTTTCAGCTTAACTGACAGCTTTGCGTCATAAATTTAAATCTGCGTGTTAAAAACAGGGCCCTGTGGAAATTCAAAGTTACCCTTAAAGGTATTTGTATTTTGTACTTGTATTTGCTGTAAATACTTGTACTTTTATAACTTTGAAATAAGGTTAAAGAGAATTAACACCAGAAATATTTTACTGAAGTCTTTTTATTTTTATATAGATTAACTTCAAAGTAACTGAATATTTGAATATCCATCGAATATTTCCTATTTTGTGCACAACTACAATCAACTTGTTGTATACATTCTACTTCTGCAGCAAAGGTCATGCAAATTATTTAGCTGAAAGACATAAAAGATTAAACTGTCCACTGAATTAGACTCCACTGTACTAAGTCAGACCACTGTCCACTTTACAGAACGCGTAGAGCTCTGTTTCATTTTAGATGACAATAAACCCAAACGTAATAAGACGATCAATTTAAGAAAAAAAAAATCGATTAAAAACTGTTGCAAAGGAATTTACCAGTAAGGTGTACCAATGAAGGACTTCCTCTTGGCAATGGTCGCTGTTATTTTGGCTGCAACTCCAAAATCAGCTGCAACAAATAAGGGCCTGCTTTAATTTCACTCATTCGCACAAATACTTGACAAACAAAAATACAATCTTAAACATTTCCTTTTCTCCCCCCCAACGTTAAATGCCCTAGCTCTGGAATAACGAAGAAAACCAAGTCCACCGACGCTTCACTGCGATGTTGTTACCCATTACTTCAGGGCTGTTACACCTCACGAATGAGCAGGAGGCAAAGCAGTCGGGCCTGTGTGTCGAGCAGAGGATACCTGACAGCTATGCACTGCCTGCTGGATAACCCCGGGCATCTTTTTCTAAATAAAAGTCCAGGCTCAGAGAAACAATGTCTGAGTCAGGAGGCGCAACCTGCTGTCCAACTGAGCATCCTTCCAGCTGAAGCCACAGGGAAGCCCCAATCCCATAGTGAGCAGCCCTGATCCCGGAGTGCCAGCACCTAGCAGGCCTTACAGCTGTCCTTCTCATCATTCATGTAAAGACGTGGAACACGGACGAGGTTTGATTAATTTAGTATGCTTGTTGCGTCAGTTAAGTCAGTATCATCTAACTGGTCCTAAAAGCTAGAGGGTGTTGGTATTTACATTTTAACTCATCTCTTACATACTTAGTCAAATATGTACCTGTGTACGTGGTGAATAAAATGTTCAAAGTGGTTAGAAAATGAGGTTGTAAAGGTAACCTACAGAATATGTGGATTGTGGCTCTCCTGGACCAGGGCTGACCTGTCCTGTCAAATTTCTCAAAAGAGCAGATACTTACCCAGCTTTACATCTCCACTGTCTGTCAGCAGAATGTTTGCACCCTATATGAGCATACAGAAACACAGGGCTATAAAATCACAACCTTCCTAAACAGCAGTACTGAAACAATTACAACATTAACAGCCTATATGAACACACAAAACTGGGTAAAATTGGAAATTCAACTGTTATACAACTTTGAAAATCCTTCTAAGATATAATAGTGCTTCTTAAGGTAGCATTGCTATTTTAAATTGAGATCCCTTGCTGGACTGTGTAGAATTGGAATGATTTCAAGCTTGTCTGAAGACTCACCCACACTCTTAATGCCATTCCCACTTTCACGCTGCCACTCAAAGACATTATTCATCTGTGGCTTTAAACTTCATACGTGTGGTAGCCTGTCTATAATCCTGATTAAGTACAATTAAAAGTTTGTACATAAAGACACAATGCTCAAATTTATGCTTACCCTGTAATAATAGCTATGCAATTAATATTCTTATGTTTTCAAGTCATATAATTGTTTCACATAGTCTCAGCAAATTATAGATGTTATTGAAAGTCAGCGGCCTACACTGACAGCCAGAAAAAAACTCAACGTTTTTATCTTGAACAAAGAAGACTACAAGTGGATCTGGAATCTGAAAATCCTCATAGGCACTGACAAAGTCTACCTAGAATGAACTGTGAAACATGAACCAGTGTGGAGAACAGGAAGCACTTCTTTACCCAAACGTTTGGAGGAGTGTGGAACAAGCTACCGGGCCATGTTACTGAAGCTGATACTCTGCCTTCCCTCTAGAAAGGGCTGGACGTAATCCTTGGATAAACAAGCTACTAATGAATAAATGTGCCAGATGGGCCAAAAGGCCTCCTCTTGCTTGTAAAACTTCGCATAAATGTTCGGCGTGGAGGAGTAGTCAAAATCCCCTCATGAGTTTAAGAATGTATAAAAGGGTACAGGAAGTTGCTCCTTTAGGTTGTTTAAACCACAGGTGAGTTCACAAAATATTTATTACAGAACGTATTTAGAAACATTTGCAAAGATGTTCTCACGGTCCTACTATATACAGTATATATAAAGTACGCTCAACAATTTTTGTGTTAAAAAGTATTGAACACCAAGATTTTCATGTTACAACAACTTTCTGTTCCAGGTCATCAGGTAAAAAATTACATTTAAAATTAAATTTGAATTAAAATTTGGAGAAAAATCAAGAATTTCAGTCAGGGCCAGACTGTATAATTTTGCTCAGAGATTACCTCACTGACCTTTCGACTTTCATAATTGTCTCATCTACACCAATTGCTGATGCTCCTTCTCTTTGCAACACAAAACAAACAAAAAAATCAATCTGCTGGAGCCACATTCATTTGGTTCTTAAAACTCTTTATACCAGCTTTTAAGAACACCAAGACAATGAAAACATGCTACTGTATGTTTGTGGCTTCTAAAACATGCAGTGTCTGGTCTAGACAGCACACAAGCCAAGCCTAAGACTGTGCTTGGCAAATACTAATACAAGATACAACAGAGTTAACTGAGCCCATCACAATCATGGTAAACAATATGATTCAATGTCAACAGAGTCATCTAGAAAGGGAACACAATTTCCAGTTTCCAGGACTGTACAGCGGCTCAGAAGATATCCAAACAAGTGTGAAGTTGTTCTTAATCTACTGAGTCAAGATATGGTGTAGTAAGTGCAAATTAGCTCTAGGCAAAACAGGCTCAAGTGTTACAGATACGCAGCAGTGTTGAGTGACAAGTCTTATGTGTGTGCATCCTGTAGCCACTGAAAGAAAACAGGATGTACACCAGCCATGGCATGCACAGTGAGTACAAGCCCGAAGTCATCTGTCACACACCGACAAACGCTGCAAGACCACGATAAGTGCCAATGATAGCTGGGATAGGAAGCTTTCGAAAACAAGCATAATGAGAACCGTGTCAGATTGACATCACTCCCCCAGCGTGGCTATCCTTCATTGCTCACACCATTCAACTCTGGTTTCCTGTGGCTTCACCTCACATTTCTGCAGCAACGGAATCGAAATTTATCACAATACCAGCGGTTCGCAATTTCTTAAAAAAATGTAACAAATGAGAGCAGCAGTTGTCTTTGAAAAACATTAATCTGCATGACTGGTATTCCAACAAGCTTTGCAGTCTTCTGCACTCTCTGTGTCTTGAGCGGACCCTTCACTCGTTTTTAGTACAAGTACACCTGAAAACTCACAGCGCACGTACCTTGATGTCACGATGCATTTTGTTCTTACTATGAAGATAACCGAGGCCCTGTAAAGGGGAAAAACAATTAAAAAAAACATTCCACAGCTCAACACCCAACCATGACAGAAAATGAGACTCTGGCTCTTCAATGTACTCAAATACAGAAGTAACCTTTGTGCATTACAAATTAATTGTTATGCAAACGTATGACAAGTGTTAATTTAAAACTAATAGGATATGTACTGCATTAAAAAACCATGGAAACATACATATCTAAGTATCAAAAATTGATATTCAAGCATTTTAAACAAACCAGTTTAACAGATTAATTTATACCATCTTCCAAATTCCTCTTTCTTTAACATCGTACAGTTCGCTTTCATCAAAGTTATTTTCTTACCTGCAAAGTTTCTCTGCAGACATAGGCAATTTGTAGTTCTGAAAGAGGCCCAGTCACTATTAAACACAAACATAAAAAGGTCTAAGATATCTGTCATGGCCTATATTTCAGCTACACTGGTTGCAGCTTAAAAAAGCACACATACCGGAGTATGGTATACCAGAGCACATTGAAGGAAACATTAAGGCCTTGTGTATTTTTAAATGTTATTTTTAAGCGGGAATTTATAAATTAGTAATTAAAAATGAGCACATGTATGAACAGTATATCTGAAATAGAACAGTAGGGAACATTCATCTACACTAGGGAAAAGTCAGGAGTTATACTGATACCAGAATGTCTCTGAAAATCAGATGATATGGACCATTCTATTGCAATCAACTGATCAGGTCACCCTTAAACCATGAATATATATGTCCCCTGAGAAACAGCGTTAGTGCAGTGGGTAGCAGCACTGAGCCACAGAAACCTCACCAACCCCTGTTCAGTTTCTATTATCTGAACACACTACGAAAGGAGGCTGCATTACCATGGTAGATATCCTGCAGAGATCCGCCACCACAGTATTCCATGCAGATCCACAGTTTCTCCCGGCTGTTGTGTGGGGAACAAAGAACAACAACATTGATTCAGGTGAGCAGAGAACCTTCAGTGTCATGTGTTTAAGACTCAAACAAAAAAGAGAAATATCAATGGATTTGAAAACAGAGCTACTGGATAATAGTAACAACTATATGAAAACTTCTGCAGAAAAAATATTCTATGAGTCAATACACTCTATAGAAAATTCAGGTGTTTCTTGACTACAGTACGTACAGTAGTTATAAAGAGAAAGACATCCATCGGACTCAATTCAATCACCCATGCTTTGTTATCTTCTGTAAGGGCAATTTTCCCCAGAAAGAAAGGTATTAAATCTCTAAGGCTATACACATGATACAACATTTTTTTTCTGGAATTCTGTGTAGTGCAAACTTCAAAAGCAAAGGAACGTTTGCAATATTTCAATAAGTTATTTGCAGATTTATTAAACAGTACAGACTGTCTTGAGAAAGCAGTGCTGAATTATCTGATTAAGTTCTTTTTTCTCCAGTGCCCAAAATGTCCAGAGACTCAGCTATTTAAAGACTTTAGGAGACTTTAGAAATTATCATCATCCCAGGACCGATAAGATAGAATCCTTTTTAAGTTACTCAGTTATGTTTAATCAGTTGCCAAACATTTTTGAAAAAAGGGAAGCACTTTAGAGCAGAGTATGAATCGTTTTTATTCATATTTTTTCCCTGGCCATCCACAAATTCTATACGTTATGAATTCCTTATCACCTGCACAACCATGCCAGTAGGGATGCTCATATACGTATATGTAAAATTACACACATTTAAGGAAAAAAATCTTTGGTAAGAGGAACCAACATTTGTCAGCAATCTCTGTGTAGAATCATTTTCATACTTTGCAAACACTGCTGTATGACCTGATTAGGTCAAAGAAGCACAAGAAATGAACTAGGCTGTAATGTGACTCTTTGTTTAACCTGAACTTCTGCTCACTGATGAACAGAACTGTACCAAAATTTCAAAGATCAAGTTAAATATCAAAGTCTGCACTCGCAGGAACTAAAACAATTTCATAGTGTTCTCTTTGCATTCCAATTAAGCTGTTGCTTGCTATGATAAAGTTTGGAGAAAATACGTTCTTATTCATACAACAATGTAAAATGGATTTAAATTTGTTCAATAATATCCAGAGACACTACCAAAACATACAGTTGTGCTGATACTTAAGAGACCCTTTTTATGTTACTGTTTGCAATAGAAGATCCAGTAATAATAATCCTACAAGACATAACGGATACATTGGATTTAAGTCCGGACTGTTTCACAGTTCTTGGTATCATATGTATAAATGCTTAATCACTCTGAAAAGGGAAGAGCTTGCAACTCGATAAATCTGTAATGCAGCATTAAAATGATGAGCCAGAGATTTGAAGTTTCAAACAAGCACAACTATTCAACTATCTGATTAAAAATAATAATTGTCAATCTACAGTTTGCACACCAATAAAGAATGATAAACAACTGCATACGAACTGTGTGGTTCGTGTTTGTCCTGTCTAGGACTCAGAACGAATGCCCTTTTTCAGAATGATCCATGAGGATGGATTGGTCTCTAAGCTGCATGCAACAGCAAGATGTAACCAGATCACTAAATAGTTTGATGACTTATACCTACTGTATACTATGGCCATTGATGCTTTTAAACTTGCAACTTTCATGTCAATCACAGAAATTGTTGAAATCATTTACACAGTATGGTGTACATAAGAAACCTGAATCTGTGAAATAATGAATCCAGGACAGCTAGTTCTATCTTTATTGAGCATTGTGGCTATAAATATCAAATTGCACTTCTAAAACATAGTGTTAAGTTATGAAGATGTGCCACAATAGTTACCTTCAATCAAGTCCTCATTTTAGAGGAAGCTGTTCCAAACTCACAGAAGTGAAACTGACAGTATACAGTCTGTGAACTTCCCATGACTTCAATGTTTGATACACCTAGATCCGTTAGCCTATGAAGCACTCATACTACTAAAATTAAAAATGGCATCGCCATTTTCAGACTGCAATCTAAAACCATTCACACGACTACATTTAAAAAACATTAAGGATTTTCCCAAGTTAAAATGATTAAAATGCAAACATAAAAAAATGAAATCATAAACTACTTGTTATTGTATAATCAACAGCAGTTAATGTGAAAGAATGTAGAAATGGCCCTTCAAAGCAACTTTGCCAGCATTCAAGACATGTTACTATGTACAAGCACTAATAGCTAAATTACATGGTACTGTCTGTATGCGTGCATGCATCCCCCCTGAGTCACAGACACATAAAAAGACCATTGGGTTCCAGTTCCAGTAAGAGGAGCTAGACAAACTTTTTAGGTGGGGGTGGGACATAGTACTTTAGAGGGAATTAGGCACTGCACTATTCTTCAGAAGTAACAAAACCAGGTTTTCTAACACTGAGAAGCAACCACTGCCACAGTGCCAGTAGAGCAGCAGGTGTCTGGCTTCAGGGTCCGACTCATCTTTTGTTCATATTTATGGGTTTTAAAATCCAGCAAATTGTTCATCTTAAAGCTCTATGTGGAGTGATAGTACACAAACACTAGTCCAAAAACTACAATTTGTACACTTCAGAATATATAAATGTATCTTTAGCATTCCTGAAAACTTCCAAGGCTACAAAACCAGTATTTGCTTTGTGCCCTTTAGTCCTGAAATACTGCTCAATAACTCAGAAAAGTTTAATTGGAGACAATGTGCACATACTGGACAATCCATCAGGCAAACATACATAGAATGGAAATGGTGTATAAAACCAATTTGTCTATTTCAGTTCTTCAAAGGTAATTCAGCCTTACCATAAGTAGCTTCCAAAGTAGGCCACAATATTTTGGTGTGTGCATTCTTTCACCATAAAGATTTCCTGCTGGATGATGGAAAAGTCATCCCCTGGAATGAAAAACAGTAAGTTAATGTAAGAGTTTGAATTATTTTACAATATTCCCTACATGACGGGGATACAGGCTTAAAAGGATTTAAAGAGCACTAACACAAAGGCTAGTTCATTCAAATTTTTACATGAATTAGAAAAAGATCTAGTCTTAATGGGTAAGAGGGATATTAATGAGGATTTCTTTCATCAAAAAATGGTCCACATTATTATCTGCCAAAAATCATTGTCTCATGATTTAAATACAATACTTCATAGCAGGAGCTCTCCTGTAACGTTCACTGTCACATTGCTATTTTTTCAAAGACGTTTTTTTCCATAAACATTAATACAGTATGTATTGGGAAAGAAATGTAAAGTCCTCTACACACTGCAAATGAATGTTGATTACTGGTTCAATACAGAAGTTTAATGCAGTGTATATATGTTTTCCAGATAGAACGTTTCAAGTTAAAAGGAGGACTTTTAATGACGGAAAAACCGTGAGCTTTTACTGCTCTGAGTTTTTGTTTTTCACTTGCAGGCCCACTTCATATTTCAGGAATTAGAACTCTAATATCACCACTAAGATTAATTTTCTGTGGGCCTGGTGTTTTATTTTGCAGTGCTTTCCCGTGTCCAACAAACTAAAAAATAATTTTTCAGAACTTCATGGACTACAAATGGAAATTAGAAAATGGACTCATTAGAAATATACACGTATAATACATATATATATATAAATATATGTGTCTTGCATTTAAATCTCATCTCGCCTGTTGACTTTTCATCTAGGCTGATGTACAGATACTGATTATTGACATATTGTTTCCCTTTTGTATTATTTTTCCATGTCTCAGTATGTAGTGTCTTTTTAATTCTGTATAATCTTTCAATCTGGCAGTAAAATGTTGTTTCACCACAGTTCCCTGCAGAAATATTTATAAACAGAAATTCAGACATTAGGCTATCAACCTTCACACGTTAAAACGATAAGAAAAATATTTGTAACTCAAAAGCCACAAACCAGATGTCATAATCTTTATAATGGTGTAGATTAAATAACCCAGTCTTTAATCGACAGAAGATTTACTACAAAACATTCTATCAACACCTTAATTTTTTAATCATCATTTCTGTATGTCAGCTTTTCATGTGAAATATACCATACTGACAAATATCACTTTCAAACATTTGTATTACTAATTTGCCCCCATCAACTCACTACTTTTACTGTAACAAAGACTCTTTAATCTCTGGACTGTAATCTCTAATCTCTGGACTCCTTGTTCAGAACATCTAAGTAATTTTTCTTACAAATATTTTGACCAGAATATGTATAAAGATATCTATTATTAGTTATGAATTCTACCAAGAATTAAAACCTCAGATAATTTCTGTATGAATACAACAATAACTGCAAATCACAAGTAGTAATGAAGGGCAGAGCACATCTACAGTACTTAAATAAACTGAAGCACGTTGCTCTTTGGTAATTTTTAGCGATCACAAAGTATTTCCTTTCACTATGCCAGACCTAGAGCTTTCTACCAAGTAAACCACAGAAACACAATCCGATGGATGGGAGTTTTAATTATGAGTCCATCCAAAGTGAATGGTTTTTATCCATTAATACATGAAAGACATTTTATCAATTGTACAGACATCTGTATACAGTATTTCAGAATATTGATGCATACAAACTCAACTTACACACTAATGAACACAAAGCAAAAAATGCAAGGCCATCTGTTGTTAATTCAACAGCAACACTGCAGCCCTGGAACCTATTAGTGAAAGAATGAGATTCGTGTTTTTCTGTTGTGATCTCGCTGTACTAGTGGATTTTCTTACATTAATGATCTTAAATGGTGAAGTAGATCTCAAGACTATTCAAGCTACTAAATTACAGAATGCATGTAACCAACTCTATTGTAGACACCTGCAACGTGTTGCAAAGTGTCTTTCTCCCAATTGTTCCAATATTATTACCAATGTACTGTATTTGGCTGACACTTTTATTCAAAGCAGCCAACATTTGTAACTACAGTATTTGGTGGGCATTTGACTAGAGGAAAGTACACTGCTCAGGGGTATTACAGAAGAATGTCTATCTGGGATGTGAACACACAACAAGTCCAGAGTCCTAATCTCTACACCTCACAATCACCATCAGGGACTTTTACAGGGAGAGAGGATACTTTACAGAAGTTTTAGAACTTGCTATTCAATTTAATTCTTCTCTCTGATTTGCAGCAAGTTTCCAAGGAACCAAAGAACCGAACAATTCTGCTTAACACTGGTGTAATCCAGAAGGTAATACCCTTGCCTACTAATGACCCATGGGCCCACAGTGTACTCTGCTAAACAGAACAACTCATTTACTGACAGCATCTACGGGATTGTTTCCTTAAATAACCCCTGAATTTCCCTGAATACTAGTTTGCTTTTCGTTTCTTAGGTCATTAAGACAGTGTTTTCACAATACAGAATGAAAACACAATACTGATATTTGGTCTTAAGTAGTATTGTAAAAATAAAAAAGAACATTGTATAGAGTCCTTCAGGTTTGTAAAATAAAAAGTAAATTCAGCAGATTTAACACCAAGAACAGTACTCATGTGCAGCTGTCTAACCTGCTCATTTACCAGGAAAGAACCCCACTGTTTTAAGACTGAGGAGAGTCTGATTTCCAGTAACAGAGGAAAAGAGGCTCTTGGTTCAAGTCTCAGCTCTATCAATAACACAAGTACCTTAACCTGCCTGAGTTGTGTCCTCTAGATGAGGCCCCAGTTAAGGGACTGGGCTGCAGCTCAGACTCACGCCTTGCCTCTGTCATCCATGCCACCTAATTGTCTTTTCCAATTAACCCCCTATCGTACTGCCCTCTATAATAATTAATGGACGTGTGATGGGAACACAAAAATAATGTCTGTTTTATACATTGATTCAAGTACACAAATACATTCTGTAGAAATATACATATTTAGAACCTTGCCAAAGTACTTAGAAAACAGTAAAATTCCAGTCAAGAGATAATACAGCTGTGGATCTATGCAATCTAAGTTTTCCATGGGTTATTTCTTCCGTGCATAAACAAACTTCAGCCAACAGGTGCTCCGAAAGGTTAAGAGACTTTGCTGGTTTCTTTTAAACACAGTATTTTTTGGGCATCAGCAATTACTCACCCAGCATGCTTGCTTCAAAAACTAAAGCTAGTCAAAAGGGAACGATTTGAAAAGAAAATGCCCAATCAATGGCTGTATCTAGAATCACAAGGAGTCATAATAAAAAAAATAAATCAGACAGAGGTTTGATTACTGAATCACTAGGATTTAGTGGGAACCAATCACACATTGCCAGTAACAGTTTATTTATGGTTTGGGGTAAAAAAAACAAAAAAGGTCAATGAAACACACAACACAATGAGAAGTTTAAGGCCCAGTTTTATTGCAGTCATCGGTTTTATTACTAGCCTTTTAAGTTTGGTATGAAAGACAGCCTTGGAATGTGTATTTTTATACAAGATTTGGGAAATCAGAGCAATGGCTCTTACTGTTGGAGCAAGAAATCTTGTTAACACTAACCACTGCATCAGAAATGGAAATACTCCAGCAATGAAGCTATAAAAATAGATTTAGGCCAATAATAATAATATTAGGCCAGATTACGGCAGGTACAATTGTAGTCCTGCTGCCTCTGTTCAGATGAAACTGCACACAGCAGTATTGTGTGTCGCAGCACTTCTGTATGCAGGAACCTGCTTCGTTCCTGTAAAGCTCTGCAGTGAAATGGCTGCTCCTGCCTTTCAATGTACAAATATCTGAATGTCCATGACGCCCCAGTTAGCTGCAGTATTTCAGGGAAAGATACAGTGATTCCTTCCAAATGGAAACCTCAAGACATAACCTCTGCCTGGAGCGCAGTATTTGAAACAAATTAAATAGAACAATTTTAACACTCCACCTTAAGATGTAGCGTGCGCCAGTTTATTCTTTGACGTTTTATATTTGCAATATCATAAGGCAAACATAGTCTATGACAGCTTTGCACCACACTTATAATGGCGACATTTAGAAATACTCAACATTTCATTATGTTCCAGTATGAGATTTGCTTTCATAGGTCATACATGACGTCACTTCAATAACATTTTAATACATTAATGTCAAAGTGTGGCAAAGGGCAGCCATACTTCGGAAACCAGAATCCTGACCAGGTCTAGTACAAGTGATTACATTACTCCTATCCTGGAGTCACTGCACTGGCTTCCTGTCAGGTTTCGTGTCGACTTCAAAATCCTCCTGCTCACCTATAAGGCTCTGTATGGCTTGGCACCTCAGTACCTGTCTGAGCTACTATTGTCCTACTCCCCACTTTGCAACCTTTGCTCTTCTAAATCTGGTCTATCTGTTCCCCAAGCCCACCTACACTCTATGGGTGACGGGGCCTTCTCATGCTGTGTCCCAAACCTCAGGAACTCCATCCCTAAGGATATCAGAGTCACCTTCCTTTCAAATCAAGACTCAAAACCTTCTTCTTTAGAAGAACCTTTACTTAACTGGCTCTGTTATTTATCCCTCTGCTCCTACTGTATTCAGTACCTACTGTCTCCTCTCATTGTGTATTCTCATTGTGCATATCCTGGTATTTTTTTTTCTTGTCATTCTTTAAAGCGCTTTGAGAAGCCAACTTTAAATGCACTATATAAAATGAAGTTTATTATAATTACTAGGGCAAATAAAACTGTTTGGAAAAAAAAACAAATGCTGAATTAATGGCAAGTCAATGAGTGAAATACAAAACCAGTACTGTACATTTATTTTGTGTCATAAACAGAGTGGGTGAAATCTCTTATGTTTTGTCACAGAATTTCGTGATTAACATGTTCCCAAATAAAAACCAATCATTCGATAAACAGATAATCTGGTTAGGAAATAACTTTTGTTGACAGGAATGGGGAATCCCCTTGATAAACACTGCTCACTACCTGGGTTCCTGACACTGCATTAAAAAATGAATTAAACTGGTCTGCTTTGGCTTCAGGTTGAATAAATCTGTTAGACAGGAATTAACCTGCTGGACTTCATCCACATCAACACAATGCCTCACTTATTAACTAAGAACTAGGTAGTGAAATTTAAATTTGTATTCAAGTGTCAAAAGCTACAATAATGCCCCTGTTGTATCGCCATAAAAATACACTCTTCAGTCATCAATGTTATGATCACAGAGTTGTTTTCTCAGAAAATACACCAGCATTACACATCTCTATGAATAAGTGATTTTGCAATCACACATTGCACTACCAATATACTGTACATTATGTAAAATAATGCTTTATCATGGCTCTTTCTATACTTTAGAAAAGATTTAAAGGTAAAGAGTTTTTTTACATATGACTACAACTCATACAGAATTAATTTAACCTTAAAACAGCTTGAGTCTAATACAGCATGATTATTAAGAGTCAAGGACTAGCAGAGCCCCTGAAAGCTACCGTGTCTGTAGTCTGTAGGGTTTCTTTCCAAGTCAGCCCATTAAGACACATAGCAGCTTGTTATCGACTTCACTGTATCTACAAAGGAGGCTGACTGTAATGTAGGTTACACCTAGTCTAAAGACAAGCCACTCTACCTCAAAGAAATGCACAAAAATCTAGTAAAGAGCTTGGGTGGCAAACTGATTATGCATTACTTATATAAAATAATACAGCAAAAAACATTTTAAATTTAAGTTATTGTATTGATCTAGTTACAATCTTGTGAACAGTACCGCTTTGTATCTTTATCAAGGCTCAGAAGCCACCCAAAGATGAGCCTGATGACTTCAGGGATGGAGAACAATAATAAATGTGGTGTAGTAAGTGGTGCTGGAGGGCCAGTAAGTGGTTATCCAGAATTTCAGACCAATGCCCTAGTATAGTGACCAGGGAGAGTTATCTGTTGTTAAGATGAGATGCCAGATTGAGATCTAGACTATATGGTCACAAGTGATCCAGCGGTAATGTTCAAAGTCACCAGAAGACTGCCTCTTAGTACACCCCTATAAATCCTACCTGCTGCTACACTGCACTGGCTATCCACAATTTCTGATCAATAATTTCATTGCATCGCTGTTCGGTTTATTGTCGCTGCAACATGCAAGCCATGGACTATAGTTAGATCTTCCACATATAACTATTCATTTTAGTTCATCGCAGAATTATGCAGAAAACATTCAGTGCCTCCAGTTCATGCTCAATAAAGAGAACCCTGTTTTTAAAGCTGAAGATTAAAGATTAAAGCTGAATTCATATTAGCTCACAAAATTTGCAGATCTTCACTTTTATATTTAGAGTGTGTTCTGTTACTAAATAAAATAATGCTTGTGTACCACAAACCTTATAGAATTGCAAGATTTACAAAATCATTAATTAGGTTTATAGATGGCTGATCCAGTGTACTTTCTAAGGATCTTTCTGGAAGTTGTTGTAACTGGCAACCACCCAGACATCAATTAACTTAGTCAGCATGTCTCTGGGAGGTGGGAGGACACCAGAACATCTGGAAATAAACTCATGTGCAGACTGGTAGGGACAGAAAATGCTCCAGCCAGGAATCCCACAATTAGCCCTGCTAGGGAGGACATTTAGAATAAAATTAAGCTCTAGGATTAGGACAACCACGTGATTGCTGCTGTGCTGCAAACAACATTCATTTGAATGTTCTGAATCTGAGCACAATGCTCTTCGTGAAGACAATAATTCAATACTCCCCGTCTTTACCCAGGCATAAAGAAGCCCCCGTACTGGAGTTAATGGTCAACCTTTCGCGTCCAAAATATTGCAAAAGTGGTAAGGTTCATTTACAGTATTTCACTGGCTCATGCTTTTATCCAGAGTACTTTCCTAGAACAATTTGGGTGAAATATCTTGCTCAAAGGCACAACGGAAGTGTCTGACTTGGGACTTGAACCCGCAGCCTTCCGGTCAAGAGTCTGGAACCCTAGCCACTGCTCCATACTGCTGCCCTGAGTTTAAGGTCTCACTCATAGGGCAGCACTGTCTTCCCTCGTTACCTTACTGAGATACTTTCGAAACTTCAGGTACAGAGGAAGTAACGTCACCTACTGTTCCACCAACACCAAGCATCAACCTGGATTTCCTTAGGTTTCCCATTGCAGGTTGAGGCTGTATCCTAAGTTAATCAGGTTCATGACTGGGAACGAAGACACCACAAATACTGTTTACCAGTATGTTACTTTCTGAAACAGCAACTGAAGTCCCAGAAATCAAATCAACAGTGTTTAACATATCTCCTCAATCTTTGAAATGAAAAAGATGACACCCATTTTATATTAGTTTCATAATATTCTAGTACATAGCACTTTCACTGAAAGACAAACATTTTTACACTATTAATTTTCCAACACAAATGTTGTACCTGAAAAACCTTTTTGTTAAAATGGTATATTATTTAGTTTTACTTTTTATAACTGAAATGATGATCCATATAAATCATTATTAGCTGCTAAGGATGAAGAAAAAGATTCATACACATTGCTATCAACGTTAGAAGCCGATGTCTTTCATAGCAACGTGCATATTGCTTTATTATAAAAACATTGTCAGGGGAAAAAAGTTTAGAAATTCTTCAGATTCAATAAAGTAAGTGTTGGTGTGAAAAAGCCCTTTATTTGATAGCAGCCTCAAAAGAACTGGGCTTCAAGGAACAGCTGTAAATAGCCACTCAGCCACTTCAGAAGTCACCTGAAGAAATTTGTTTCAACAGTGTCAAATCAGCTTAGTGTTATGTCTCCCTTCTGGGAACGATCAAAGGTCTGCCAAATCCTCATACTACAGTAGGTTTCACCCACAGGTTGGATGGCCTGCAGAGGCTCAGTAAAAACACCTATAGTCCTTCAGTGCTCACAGCCTAGCCTGACAAACCACCAATAGCCCACAGGCCTCCTCCCCTCAATAATAGCTGCATACTGCACCTGTCTTTCAGGAAACTCATCAAGATAATATAATAAACACATGAGCTCCTGTGAAACTTCCTCCTTTGTCCACATTAACTTGTGACCCATTTATAAATTCTATTAAAAGTTCTCAGTGCAGTTTTTTTCAGGCTCAAAAATATATAGTTTACACTGCTCACTAAGTGGTCCTTTGAATGTTTTAATTACCCCCTCAAGAATTCTTTGGTCTCATCACAAGTTAAATCAAACAAATCATGCGGTCCACAGTCATCTTGCGTCTGCCGGATGCTGCAAAAACAACTGCGGCAGATTTCAACTGGACTGCTTTTTCTAACGTCAATCAACTCCAGAAAAAGTCCAGACAAGCTCCCCTGCAGAAAAATGATTGTTTTTAAAGCTTTGTGTCACCTGTTTAGAAAGAGGTGAAACTTTTTTTTTTTCCAGCTACACACCTTCACTAGTGCACACATACTGCCAGGGTAGGGCTGGCTTTGCACCAGCGAAAAACCAAGCCAAGGCACAAGAGCTGAGACACTGGAGCTCTGCATCGCACCCGAGTCCAGCTCCGAGCTGAAGCTGGCTTCACACGTGTGGTTGTTGCTGCTGAAGAAAACGCACTGGCAGCAGGGAGAGGTTTCGCAATCTTGCCACCAATGCCAAATTAAAAAACTATGTTGTTGGGTTTTCCTGGTGCAAAAAACCCGACCCAAGATTAACAATAACTTATTCTAATTTTCTTAAGATTCACATTATTATATAGTAACCATCACCGTCACTGCACATAGGGTGTGCTGTTTAAAAATAGTTGGGGTGTCACATGTCAGTGTGAAATATTCTATAAACTGGAGTCACTAAAACATTTCTAAAGGTATTAGCTACTGCACTAGTAATGCAGAAAAATGAGACATTTAATTTACGGACGAAAAATTCTCATTACAAGAATAAACCTCATAACCAAGCCACTTCCTTTCCAAAGTCAACACAAACCACAGTATGCAAAGATTTTGTTTTCTCAAGTGAACAGCAACTGCACAGCACAAAAACCCAATCAAGCTAATCTTAGTTAAACACTTCTGGCTCTAACTCATACAATCAGCCCTTGTTTTAGGATCTGAGTAATACCTGAAGCTAGCATCACAAACTGGTCTCAAAATATTAGAGGTTTAAGCCATTCTATGTTAAAAATGTTCAAAGTACAGTAAACACTTGGATTGAAACCCAGGTTTTTCTTGGGTGTCTCAAGCCTCACTAATAACTGTAAAAATATGAATAATTTAGCCCCTTGTGCGACTATTTAGGACTATCCCAAGTAACACATAATACAGGAATGCAAATAGATAATGATTTTTGGCTTTTTAGAAACTCTCTTCATGGAACTCCTTGGCAAGTATGATCTCTTAACATGTAAATAATAGTTGGGTTAATAAAGGGTTTCAATTTATAGTTATTGTTGTTTTTTATGAATAAGGCCATATTTTCATTTTAAAAAGAAAAGTCTGACTTGTAACTTCTTGTATTTTTGCTTTCAGCTTAGGCCCGCCATTACACATTTTTAGGACAATAGAAGGCAGAACTGGTCAGACCAGGAAGAAAAACATACATCTTTCAGGGATCAACCAAAAACCAGGTGTAATTTATTTCACAGGCAGCCACGCCATAGCAACTCTCGAATAGTTTTAGTCAGTGCAACAGACAAAGCCAGTCTCCGTGCCAAAGCTGAAACCTTCTCTCCCAAACCAGATTAATTTTAAGCTTCTTTCTTGGTTTTCATTAAAGTAAAATTAATTTAAAAAAAACAACTCTGCTAAACAGAAAATAAACTGCCATAACTTCAGGTCAACATAATTTAAAATCAAAAACTCTTTTTCCCAATTCTTTTAAAAATTTCCTTAACAGTAAAGTTTGAAAGTAATGTGTTAACTTTAGAAGTGTTTAACTGATAAGTCTATTCATAAAGCTCTTTGAAAGCCAGAGGTGATGCACATTTGTGTACATTGTCCACAATTCTTAATTTCCTTAAATCTTTACTAGGAATGCTATCATCACAAAAGGTAGAGTGTCTACCACCTTATTATTACTGTACCCTTTTAAACAAAAACAAAAATTTATTTTGAAGAGGAAAGAAAAGCACTCACCTGGTTCTAGTTTGATTATTTTGACTGCTGCCAGCTCTCCAGTCTGTATGTTTCGTGCCTGCAAGAACAGATACAGACACATTCATGAACTGGTATTCTCAGTAACAGTTTTTTTGCCATGTGTGTTTTGCTTGACTATGAACTTGGCTTCACATACAGTATGTACTTATCTTTTTACAAATTCAGAGTGAGGGACTGTGCCAGCGTGTGAGCTGCAAAGGAACAAGTAAAAAACTGCTTTGGCTTTGTAGCCTGTTTCAGATGTGTGGGGCAAAGAGACAGAGGGTAAAGATGACAAAGAGAAATAGGAGAATGAGTAAGAGAAGGTGAGGTAGGGAGTCCAAAGAGACTGAAATATGAGGAGATGAAAGCAAACACAGTTTAAAGTGCAAATCAAGACAGCAAAGAGTTCAGGTCTGAAATCTACAAAAACAACACTGTTTTAACATAATTGCACAAAGAGGACTGTATTCCTAAAACACCAAAAACTATTTTCCCATACTGTATGACTACCCATACAAATACTTGGACCTTGGTCAAAATCATTAAAGAGTAACAATTCCTACATTCACCATCTCAAAATCCCAGAAAGCAAACCTAAAATTCAAGGTCCTTACACCCTCAAAAAGGAACCGACAATAATGTGTTTCAAAATACGTTAAATCTGTCCAGCGCTCATCTGCCCATACAAAAATTAAACCATCAAAGATCTACCTCAAACTACCTCATAAGAACTTGTGATTCCATTTCACCTTTTATGCTGACCACACCATATACTGTATCTCCACATGTTACATTACTCCACTCAAACACATGCCCTCCCCCGTCCAAGTTCTTTAAAACTAGCCTGGCATGAAACTGCAAGCAAACAGGAAGTCCAGCGAAAGGTTAGTAGTCAAGTCCTCTTTCTGCATTTTTAGTTATAGACAGTGCTTCTTGTCAGTTCCACTATTCTATTCAATACTATAAAAATGCAGTATTTTTTTTTTATCTCCTCACCACTTCACACTGCCATTTCAGACATTTTAATGTTACAAAAAGTACAAAAAAAAGTACAAAAGTCAAAAGAAAGGGAAAAAAGAGAGGGTCATTCAGCCCTTCTAGCATCTTCAGCTGTAATAATTAATTGATCAGAGGATTTCTTGAAAGGGGCCAAAGTATCATCTTCAACAACACAGCTGGGTTCCTTGTTCCAGTCACCCACATCTATTTGCGTAGTGTCCTGTTTTTAATGGTTTCCATCTAATGTGCATAAAAATAAGAAATGATTTCCTGCTTTATACATCAACATATAGAATATAAATCGGCTAAATGCATATCTTAACAAAGTTTGCCTTTCTATTACTGCCCCAAGGTTGTCCAGAGATCCCTCATCATAAACATCTCAGTCTTTGTAACAGCCTCTTCACGGTCAATGTTTCCCTGCAGCCAATCCCTTTATCTACATGATAAGATGTTAACTGCCACATCTGTGCTTTATGATTCTGCTACCTGCTCGTAAAACTCTGCATACCCCTACTTTAAAAGTCATCTGCCAGGTGTTTGCCCAGTATTTTTGAAAGAATTTGCTGAACTTTCTTGGCAGCTTCTACAGTGTTCGCAAATCTTCCTAATTTGGTATGAGCTGCAAACTTGACTAGTTTGCTTACCACACCAGCATTTAAGACCAGTCGTTTCCAACATTTTTTGGTATACAGACGCCTTTTCAATTTCTTTTTTTTATTCTCCTCCATATATGGAAATTTAAGAAAATGAAGTAACCTGCGGCTGCACCCAGTAGAATGTTTGTATAGTACAGAAATTATGTGAATATCTTAATATCTCAACAAATATATTTGTCAAGCACAGCACTCTGTGTATGTGAGTAACAATGAGATGGTTGGTTTCACTGATGGGAAGTCAGGTTGGAACGATAACAGTTTTAGCTGTAACTCTGATTCCAAATCACATTTTATTTTTCCACAGACTCCCTCTAGTAGTTTTGCAGGCCACCAGGGGACCATTAACAGAATTTAAGAAAAACCTGTGGTACTCCACTACCTTCATCATCATAATCCGAGCATTCATCCTTTATCTGTACTCTTTAATTTTATCTATCACCCAGCTTTGAATCTAAACACATGCATATCCTGAATGCCCCACTCCCTGAAATTTGAGTATTCCTCTTTTAAGAAGAACCTTCTGAAAGTCTACCTGAATCACACCATCAGCTTTGTTTTTATTCACTACGCATGTTGCTTATTCAAATTTGCTCATTTAAAATGCTAATTTAACATAGAACAAGTCGGTTAAACAGGATCTGCCTTTCCCAAATGTTTGTTTTCCCCCCAACAGTCAGTGTATGCCAGTTACAAAGAATGTGAACACCAGAACAGCAGGCACACCTTGTCAAAAAGCCTCCCTTATCCTGAAAATGCCACAATTCAAATTGTCCACTTTCCAACACACCTGTCCTTAGATAGGGGATTACTAGAAAAATGAAATTTCAAATTTAATCAATTGTGTATCGGGACTTTAGGCCACTGTGTGAACATGGACGTTAGTAGTTGAGTGTGGGGTTTCATCAGTGTGTGTTGGCTGCAAAGGAAAAAAAAACAGGTTCGTTCCAAGCAGTAAAGTATAAAGAAATAAGAACACAAGGGTTTTGGCTGTGGATTGACTAATTTCTCTTGAAAGCTCTCCATTCATTCACAGATTTCAGCCTTTCACTGCTCTCCCGATTACCATCTCTTAGGTCCTCCTTTCCCAACTCCTGTGCCCATTCTCACACTTTCTTTGCTTTCCTCACCCACCCCTCCTACACAGATACAGAAGGCTCCACAGCTGAAACGCGTTTTCGTCTTTCTTTCAGCTTTTCAACGTCCCCTATTTAGAGAGCTCTGCTTACAGCAGCCATGCAAACAGCATGCTGAACCCAATGACAAGACTGTTGCACCAATAGGCGAGGAGAACAAAACTCAAAACTGGCCTTGTGCCACAAACACACATGGAGTACCAGGATAGTACCACCTAAAAACTCATAGGCAATGTGTGTACTTCATCCAGGACAGAATGTGAAATGTAACTAATAATCCGCTGTTAATTAGTGTGTCAAATTTAGAGGCAACACGGGGCGGTTCTGTTCAATATGAAGTGTTCAGTTCTGCAAATCCAGTATGTGGTGAACTCCCCAAGAGTCTCCTCTATTTGGCACTACACTACCAGCGCGTACGAGCAGACTAAAAATTTACTTGACCCTCATACTCCGCAGGGAAGACATTCTGTACATTTAACAAAGTCTGGAGAGACTACAGCTGGCAATTTGGGGCTGGTTAAGGTGAGCTAACTACGTACATAAAAAAAGTCTACACACCCTTATTGAAATTGCAGGTTTTTGTGATTTTAAGCAAGAAATCAAGATAAATCATATCAGACATTTTTCCATCTTTAATGTGACCTTGCAACCAACACAATTCAAGAGAAAAACAGATAATTATTAGGAAAAATAACTGAAATTAAAAAACCTACAACACCCTGGTTGCATAAGTGTGCACACCCTTTTATGTCCAGAGGCTGGCTTTTGTAGGTACCAGTAGTGGGTAATTTAAGTAACAAGAAATTGTCTCCGCCCAGTTCCCAGAGCAACCAGAAACATCCTGCTAATCAAACCAATGTACTGTAAATCTGTATAGTGTATGATCACTAATAAACATGGTTGCAAGAAAAACAATGCAAACTGCATTCATTCCGAGTATGACTAATGATATAACATCTTCCCCTATAACAAGTTTTTTCAGAAACAGCCATGGATGTTTACTCCCAGTTCCCTGATCAGTATGTAAGGATTTCTCATAAAGGCAATATTTAAAATGTTTTAAAGGTCTCCTTGTTGATGTTCCAGCTGAACTCGTGATTATTTAATTGAAGCGCACATATAGCCAATCATTTACTAATTAGACATTTGAATTGTTTTATATTAACCTCTAAATATTCCCAAATTACTGTAAAAACTATCTTGAGAATAGGTGCAATCAATGACGTTATTAGTTCAATAAAGTGTTCATTTACGCAGCCAAGAGCCAAGCTAGAATAAAAAGCAACAGATGCTAAACATCACCAGCATCATTACTACTAGTACTACTACTCATAATGTAAGCAATCTAATGAGTACTGTCTCATTAAAATAAAATTCTACAACTGTTTAAATATAACCTAAAATTTAAAATAGGATCTTTAAAATAACCTCTTCCTCATTACAATACAAGACTGCTTCCTGTTACAAACATTACACAAATAAAACTGAAAGTGCTTTCATAACACGGTATGGATCCATATAGCACCAAAAGACTGTACTATATACAGTATAGTTATACTATGCCAATGATACATAATAAAAGCCCATGCACTTACACCAGGGCTGCTCAGTCCTAGTCCTGGGGGCCTATGTGCCTGAAAGGTGTTCCTTGTAAGATATAAACTGTTCTTTCACTGGTCAAAGTCAGCAACAAGTAAAGGCAAAACGGCTGTCATTGGCCACCAACTTTGACTTTATTTATGTAAAAGGCAGCATTAGAAGTCTCTTTGGAAGGTTCACTGTTGTGAAATAGCAATATCTAATTAATATTAAATTCTGAAACTCATAGATTGCATGCTTCTAAGATCTTAAAACTTTTTATTTGTAAGATACTAGATATAAAATATACTTGGCTTTCTGAGACATTTAAAGCAATAATGAAGCTCTCTTTGGCTGAATCACATTACTTCATCTGTATGGGATGACTAATTTGCTGACAACCCACTTAAAAAAAGACTTTTTCTGAATCATACTATACTTGGGTGAAATTTTAACCTTCATAATATAAATAAGTCAGCAATACTTTTCCTCTTGCTCCTGATCTCTTTTGCAGCCAATCTTACTGTACTGTAAAACCGAGCGCACTGACGTCAGCCTATCGGGCCAATACAAGCAGTCTGTCTCAAACCAGCCTAACAGAGAGGTACTTTACAGGACAATACAAACATGTGTTTTTAAGCCCCAGTTAGCTTGATAAAATAGCTAAAAAGCCACAAGATTTATGTTAAACAAGCCATAGGATGATCATCGGGGAAAATGCTTGATTACTTGAGTGCATATTTGATATTTTTTGATAAAATATGGATGATCACTCTAACAGTTCTTTTTGATTACCTTAATCAAAGTATTGTGCCAGGCAAGTATAAGCAACAAAAGAGCATAGTAGTTATGGGGAAGACCACACTGGGCTCAAGTTTGCTTTTTAACCAACAATGTTTTGTTTTTTTAAAGAACATAAGAAAGGTTAAAGACCATTCAGCACATCTCAGTTCATTTGGTTGCTAGGAGTTAAATGATCGAAGAATCGCATCCAGCTATTCCTAAGAAACACACTTTTCCTTCTTTGAAAGAGGCCAGCATGCCATCTTCAACAATACAGCTGGACAGCTTGTTCCAGATCGTCGTAGCTTTGGGTATAAAAAAGTACATTCTGTTCCGAGTTATAAATATTCATCCAGGTAGTTTCCGTTTAGAAATAAATGAGAAAAATCAAAGAGGCTAATTTATGATAGTTAATGATTTTTTATTTATGATATTATGAAGAATTTATGAGTGGTGGTCTTCAAAAACCTCCTAAACAAAACCCTTACTGTGTCTTAATGAATAATGGTTGTTCTAGCATTCAAACAAGCAAATAAAGCATGTATTCTTAAAAGCTTTTCCTTCACATACTGTAGCTGTAACTGTAGGTCATACAGCTTACAGACATCAGTGAAAAGATATAAAAGAATCCCTTCCAACGCAGAAAAAATCCCAAATATTTCCTATGTCATTTAAAGTGAGAACCTTCACGTACCAAGTGCGTGTTCAGACAGCAGTCTGCTCGTATTTCAGTTCAGCGCGGCCGTGAACTTCTGTGCTGAGGGAGAATACCACACACAGCTATCTGCTTGTTGTCTGTTTCAACACAGGAGATTCACTTCTATTTCAAAAGGCAAAGCTAGAGCGATACAAAAATTTCAAAATTGCCCATCCCCTCCTGACATAAAATGTGATAGCAAATCACACATGATCTTATCAATAACATAAAAAAATTCTGGACCTTTTCATTTCACACAGATCTTAACTGTAGACTGTACTATAGCACAATTAATAAACTGAATCTAAAATATAACTAGAGAAGGCTTTTCTTCCTTCAATTAACCGTCTTTACCAAAGAAATAATCTAGATAAAACTGTCACAGACTGCGCCCTTAATTCATTTCTTAAATGCTGATTAAGCAGAAGGTCGTCATTTTCAGATCAATTTTTTTCCATATACAGTATACACTTCCATATACAGTATACACTTCGTTCACAAAATGCAGTCAAGCACAAAATTAAAGCCGATTGGAAATGGTATATAGGGAACTGTCAATGATTCATTACATCTGCTCATTTACAGAATAAAAGCTTCTTTGTAGAGTCCACTAACTTAAAAAAAATAAAGTATTGTTTTGCTTCTCGGAAGCAGACAGTCGGGCAAATACAGTATAAGTAGAAAGGAGGAGAGAATTACACACAGCTTCTGCAAAATAAACAACCAACACAACCAGGAGAATGCAGAAACTGCAACCACATTTTAAAGAATCAGTTTTAAAATACGTTACACCATTCTGTAACATCAAATATTGCAAAGCTTTAATTTCTTAATGTTTTAAACCTTCCAAATTTTAGAAAATGGTAGTTTCAACACTAAAGAATGATCGCTTTATCTTCAATGCTGCACAAAACACAAATACAGCTGGCAACAATGAGGAAGAATACTAGTTCTCCTCATGTCACACAAAGGGCTACAAGTTAGCTCTATGTCCTCCGAGCAGAAACAGATTTTGGCTAGCAAAGAAAACCTGCCTTCAAAGCTAAAATCGGGGTTTTTTTTTCATTTGCATGAAAAATTAATCACTAAACCTGGCTGCTTTTTTCTGCTACTTAAAAAAAGATTGTCTACAAAACTGAAGCAGCAGCTGGGAGAGCCAAGGGCACAATCATTTTGAGTAAGCAACAAATGTCAAGAAATCTTTCTCTAAAAACAAAATGTATGGAACATCTTCTATAAACGCCTCCTTCTGAATTCAGAATGCAATATGAATTCTTTTCCAAAACCACAAACATTTCATCAGAATATTTTTAATCCTGTTGGTATTACACTGCAAAATTACAACATGATTATGGAGAACTCTGGAAAGTCTTTCTGGTCAGGGCTGAGGATGTGGTCCAGTATACAGTAAGATATTTACAAGTGGACTGCAGTGCCTGCCTCAGAATTCACAATCTAACCTAGGCCTCACCTACACACTGGCTTTGCAATAGATGAACACAAAACAATCTATTTATAGTACAGTACGGTAGATTATTAAACACACAGTAATATGGTCATTTCCATGACTTATTGCAGATCATTAACATTTTGTTTTATGCACCGTGAAGCATGCAGTATCAGTAAGAGTATTTTAGTAAAATAAGCAACCATTTCTTACTGATGGATTACATTACTAGTAAATTCGTAATGACTGATTTATTTGGCTTCTGCTTTAATCCAATGACGTATGTGAAGGCCGCACCAATGGCTGTAATCACAGCAAGTCTTTCTGGTAAGTTGGTACCAACGCTGCATACTGCTTGGTCCAGTTTCTACCCATTCTTCTCGGCAGATTTGCTCAAGCACTCCCAGGTTGCCAGGGCATCACTTATAGATAGCCCTTTTAAAGTCTCTCAGAAATAATATAATATACTTATTTATTTCTGTTTTTTGCATTGAATGTGTGGAGTGGGTTGCGTAAGTAACATATATGATGGTACTTCAAAAGCATCTTAAGCTTTAAGCTTCAAAGCAAAAAGAAATGTAAACTAAAAGGTATGCAAGCATCTGAATACTTCGCAAGGCACTGTGTATTTGTACTCACTGAGACAGCTCGATAGTAAACACTTGCCTTTAACTAGGCCAAAGAAAACGTAATTGTCCCAAAATTGCAGTCATTTCTCAGTGCTTCCTATCGACTTCTGAAACTGCACCATGCAAGTCTTGTACCAGCATAAAAAAACACCCTATCAAATGATTTCTTAATACACAGGCAGCTTAATGCTAATCATCTTCATATGTGTCACAAGGCAAACTTCCAGATTAAAATGTCTCTTTGCCAATTTAATGCAGACAGTAAGCTACTCAACCCAGGGAACCAGGAATTAAATCAGACTTGTATCAATCTCCTCTTCTGTGATCGCCTTATCCAGGCTGGTTTCCTTTTTACTTTCTTCGCCCTACCAGGGAAATGGAAAAAATGAGCTGGAATTTTTTTTTTAGCTTCCAGTAGGATCCACTGCAATTCACTATTTCAGAGTACCAGAAATCAACGAGAGGCTCTGTCCCTTAGAAAAGTGTCTGAACATTTTCACTGTTCCAGAGAAGATAAAGGTGGAGGCCACTGAACCACTCAGAGAATGTTACAGCACTGACCACACTGAGGCATCAAAAAACCACAAATGACGTAAATTAACCTACAATATAATCTCATTCAAGGAGACTTTATAAACAGAATGCAGATAGCTTTAAGTTATCAGTAAGGAAGCAAATATTTTAAACAAAGAAAACCAAATGTTTAGCTACGGGTGATATTTAACAATGCCAAATCTGCTAACGCTTTCTAAGAAACATTTTAAAAGTACTTGACAGTTATGCCTTCTTTTCCCTATTAGGGGCATAAACTTCACTTTTCTGCCAATTTATAGTTACCATGGCTGAACCTGCCAAAGAGATGTGGTATAAACAGGTGTACAAGCCTGAACTTCTAACTAATACACTGGAAAACATGCTGACTTACCTGAAACTCAAAGGGACAACAATGCATTATTATTCCTTTAAAATACCACAGAAAAAAAACTTTCTGTAGTTCGCCGCCAATGAATACATGGACTGAGGGCAGTAGCCAGAGCAAACAGTAGGGGTTTGCCCTATTTAACTGAGATTAAGTAGCATTCAAAAGGAAAACCAGACCAGTGTGCATTTACAGTAGAAAGAGAAGGATGAATTCAATGTCTCTCCGCTGGCTATTTCAGCCGAGATGAGCCCTTCCATATGATTTGTCTAGATGACATCAGGGGGCAGACATGAGCATTCTGACCTCTTTGTTTTGACTTGCACCACTGTGGTGAGGAGAATTACAGCCTCTGCTTTATCAAGTGATGTTCGTGACATCTCAAGTCACTCTTCAATAAAACAAAACAAGGCACAACAGACATGTCAGTACAGTAGAGAAAAACAGAATTAAAAGTTAGAAGATAAAAGCAAGTTAGAAGACAGGAGATAAAAGTGCTGACTGTCTTTAAAGCACTGATAAGTGCTGGGAGATCATTCCACATTCCATTGTGCAACAGAACAGAAAGCACATTCTCCAAAAGGTAACCTAGTCTTGAAAATCTGTATTGACAGACATACAGTGATCAGGAGAAAATGAACGGGCCTTCCAGAAAAGATCAATAATAAAGCTCAGCACATACATTGCTGGAAACATAGAAATCTGATAGAGTAAGGGACTGACGGATCAATCTACAACTCGGGTGCACAGAGTCGCCTGCCTAGGAAGCACTGATGGCAGTGCACAGGCTAAACAAGATCAAAAGAAGAACAAACACTGTATCTGCAGAACAAATATCTACAGTCAGGGAACAAACCATGACAACTCGTTATTACATTCTGATTTTGATATGCCATGCTTTTTGCCAAACATAGTTGACCATTTTAGCAACACTTTGGTTTTCAAACATACAATGCTGACAGGTCACTATAATAATTGCTTACACTTATATAGCGCTTTTCCGGACACTCCACTCAAAGAGCTTAACAGGTAATGGGGACTCCCCTCCACCATCACTACTATTACACCAGTGTGTGTTCCGTTTATGTATTTCATGATGTACAATTCAACATGAAAAAGGAAACCAAACACTGTATCAGGAGAATACCAGGACATTACCCATGCACAATATAATAAGCAGTTTTGCTTCAATCATAATTCTACAAACTGCAAATTCAATTACGCTAATTCCTGTAGGAAAAAACAAACACCTAAATACCACCACCTAATACTAGAGACATCCACATTATGAAATGCTTGAGTTCATCATTCACAAATGATGTAATGTTTATATCAGGACTAAAGTTCCTTCACTTCTTCAAGCAGAGAGTGATGCTGCACCATAAATAACCCATAGGAAAAAAATAAACTAATATAGAACCCAATGTGCGGCTTAAGCAGTCCAAACCAGACATTGGAAAAAGTCTTTAGCCACAGAAACACTGGCATGAAGGCCTCTTCTGTTGACTGCGGCTTAGCTGAACCAGCTCAATACACAGAAACTCTGAAAGTTTACAGTCGTTATCAGCCACCGCTTTTATAAGTACAATTCCCACCAATCATGCAGGGATGTCTCTTCATTTTACAAGTCTGAAAGTCCTGAATTACTTTGGAAACGGCACCCTTGCATCTCAGAGCGATGTCAATCTCTGATGTCTGCGTGGAGGACTCAAAACACAAACTCACTCCACGCCGTTTATCGTTGCAGATGACTCCAGTTCATGGCGGAGAGCACTAACACACTTTCTGTATACGATTTACATTATTGTACCTTAAAACTATGGCGGTAGCTGTTGCACACACCACAGAAGAGTCACATTAAAAGCAAGAGGTTTCATCACATCACAAGGAATGCTCTCTTCTTAACATTCCGGTATAAAACCTTGGGCACTTGTGTAAGCAACACGCAGTGCATGTGATGCAGGACAGCTCACCGGACCGCAGACGGCTCCAAACCTTGCGCCACGCTTTAGAGGCGACACAATACCGACAACTGTTTGTGTTGTCTTGAAGCAACAGTATAAAAACAATTTTGTTCTTCACATACCGATGCATATAGCCTGAAGATAAAGAAATTCAAAACGCCAGTAGTTTGTCTGTAGCTCACGTAAACGTTCTGTTCGCACGCCCCTGTTGTGACAATTGCCCGTACACGGATGTATTGACGTGAAACTACCTCTTTCGCTTCATAGCAACAAGGATGAATGTCTTTACTCTTTTTAAGTCGATGAGGAAAATACCTTATATACGTCCCCATAAGTTCCGCTCCCAACTCGCTGAATGAGCTCGAAATCCTGTTGTGGGTTTCTCCTCAGGATCTCCCCGCTGGGCCGGGAAAAGGCATCCATGGTAGTTACTTTTCTCCTCTTACATTAAATAAAAATCCGTTAAAAAGGGGGGAAAGGGAACGCGAATGGAATCCTGTTTAATTCAAAACAATATCCAAACTGTGTGCGATTTCCTTCGGGATTTTTTTTCTTAAAGAAGGAAAGTTCTTATTTCCAAATATGGCTTCTGGTCCATTTCCTGCTGCGAAGAGAGAAAAGTGTGAAACACTGGCACACACATCAGGACACTATAAACAGATAAAAGCGGGACCCACGGCTAAAATATGTGAGCAAAACTACTGCGCAACGGAAAAGCTCAAAAGCACAGAATCGCACGTCTACCCCATAGTGCTACTAGCTGCAAGTCTTTTTGTTTTTAGCATAATTGAGAATGAATACCCACGCTACTACAACTCCATTTTAAATTCAGCACTATACACAAACACTGGGCAATTTAGCTGTAGGTTTCTGCTGACATTAAGTAGGTTCTCTGCAATGTTACAACTCCATATATTTTTTTAAAGTAGCGGTATAAACAAACTTGTATACTACACGTACTCTATATATACCATATACAGTATAGCTCTAGCTAAATTACATACTGTAGAAACACACATTAAATGTAGTTACAATTTACCACGAACAGGCTGTATTAAAAAGCAAGTGAACGTGAGCTGGCTTAAATTGCTCGACAGGGTTAATCGTCATATAAGGATATGTATATACTAATGAACAGTTTCTCTAGTAGTACTTGTAGTAGCTAGATGCTTGCACACCGTCCGTGCACGAAACGCACGCATCCAGAAACACAGCTAAACTCTTAAATACCTTGTTTAGGGATGATCGACGCCAAGGGCTTCGGTTCGGACACTTCCTCGAGTCTTTGAAAACGATCAGTCGTCGAATTGAGAAGGTTTTTTTTTTGTCCTCAAAAAATGTATATCTCTCCCCTAAGCGAGCAGCTCCACTGGCACCTCAGTCCTCCACTCCGCCTCACTTTCGACGTTGACATCCAATGTCACTTCCTCCCGATGACAACACGGCCAGCCTGATGTCTGACCCCTCAGCGACAGCCACCAAAACAAGCAGGCAGCCGGCGATCGTTTCGCGCCCCGCGTAATTCGAAAACAACAAGGACAACAACAAAAACACTGAAATTTTCTGAAATATGTTCTTCCTCTATTTCCCGATGCTTCCAGCGCCGCCGAAAACTGCTGCTGGAGACCTCATAAAAAAGTGAAGATCGTGGAAAGAGACGTGGCAGTGAAAAAAACAAACAAAAAAAGACAATCCATCAGATAAAAAAGGTGTTTTCTTCGCCGTCCTGGGTCAGAATGGTCTCATAAGTAAAACAATTAAAACAGCAGGCTGCATTCCAGTTGAAGGAGCGTCATTTGATGCTCCAGGCTATGGATTGCGACAGATTATATTGGGAATGGGCACATACCGCCATCTACCGGTGAATATGCTTCAAACCAATCCAGATTTTTAAAAATGCGGAGTAGTTAGGTTTACAACTCCATGTATAAAACTTCAGAGTTTATATTTTTCTCTTGAACGTGGATATATACACCATGAAGTTTTTATACTTGCAAAGCAAATGAACTCTCAGTAAGATGAATTGCATTTAGTTAATTCACCGTTTCTGTCTCAAGGAAGTAATGGGTAGCGACGTTTATTCAAGAAGATCATACATCTATCTTAAACGTTTGGTAGATTGTATTTTAAACATTTTTAAATTACAGTTTAAAACGCTTCCAATGTACTTGTTACGTAATTCTCCGTGCATGAAAATTACCTACATTAAAGTGGGGAGCTAGGTCTGGGGGTATAGGTGTTGTTAATATCATTGTGATTTTCATCAACGCATTTTTTCAAAATTACATTAAAGTCACGTTTGCTATATAGTAAAACAGATATCAAATATGTAAAAAATATTCCTATTGTAAAAAAGTCTTTAACATTCAAAGGTGGCCTGCTCTTATCGCCGAGTAGGTAAATCCTGACGGCTATCATTTTGAAAGGCAAAGTGCGTTAAAATCGTAGTCTGTCAGGAAAGTTATCCATATTTGTGCGCACATCAGAAATTTAATGAATGCCAGTGAAATCAGTGAAACACTTTTCTTCCCTCGAAAGCCAGGTCTTTTACCTTTGTAAAGAAAACGTCTTCACAAACGATTGTTACCTGTATGAGACTGCAGGTTAATACTACAAAAATAAGAAAAATAATAATACTCGTCCACAAATAACAATTGATAGTTTATATCCAGTATGTGTGTTTATTGTAGTTTCAGCTGAACTTGATGCTGCTTCGACTTCAAATACCCCAGTGACGGAGTGTGATTTATGTTGTGAGTCACATTTCAAAACAGGCGCAGGTTACATACCTGGACACGCGTGTTAGAATACAAGCTTATACATGTTCCAGGCCTTCTTGGTAAAAGTCATTTACCGAATCAAATATGACCGAAATGTCAAGGAAATAAACCTCTATGGTCACCTTCACCGTTGTTGTTGATGCAAAAATTATTCTGTTTCATTAGGTAAATCATCAACCACTAATATAGTGTTAAGTGTGTGCTTAAAAGCTAGATAAAAACGCCCAGGGAAAGCGGTAGTTTTCCATCGCAAAGGTAATTAATCTATCCAGCGGGATTCTCCGATGTTAGCCGAAAGGTTTCGTGTCCGTACGCCTCCCCCCCCCCCTGCCGACACTTCCCTGCTAATGCAGCTGCGAGTTGAAAATGAGGCTCCATCACCCTCCCGCTGCCGAGAGCATCTTCAGAGCAGATCGCGAAGGGAACCTCCTACGTCTACATGCACACTGACGGATTTTTTTTTCCCATTCACCACAAATAACACAGGCACACAGAGGGCTGAAAACAGCACCTACAGGACCATGGCCAGGAACCGTAAGGAAAGGAACAGCTGGGGTGAGCTCTTCTTTCTTATTTATCCGTGTTTTTGACAAAACAACACATTTGAAATGCAAGGGGTGGGAACTGGAGCAGTTCTGGTGAGTACCAGTGATGCCCGTGTGTACTGTATGTGTTTTTGCATGAGGCATCATGCACATTAATAATGGAGGAGATGCTTGGTGTCTGCAATTCCAGATTGTCTGCTTTGTGCAGACCCATCATCAGTATTCACCCTTGTACCATGTTCATCTTGCTTGAGATACACTGCTGGCCCTGTTCAGCACTGCACCGTCAGCTCCTGTAATAATAATAAGCCTCGCCTGGACCCAGAGTAGTGTAGGCCTATCCCCGGCTGCTTTTCTGCTCACAAATGCAGTGCTACAAGGTGCAACAGCCACAAAATGCATCGTATACTTTCTATACGGCCAGCAGCGTGAGGCAGAATCCGAAATTCAACCCAGCTCGATTGTATGCTGCACAGGAAACAAATGGGAGTTTGAGAAACAGGCTTGGGAGCAGAGTGTTGTTAAGTCACGCCTTGTCTTCTGATAGAATGAATTTACAACCGTATAGTCCAATAATACACCAATAACATCCCACTAAACATTTGTATGCTGTGAGCTTGCATCAGAGGGTTTACGTATGTCTGTTTCAGAATTAGAAATATTTATCTTAGTTGAAAATAACATTGGTATTAAAAATCAATGACAAGAGACGTATCGAGCAATTGTTTAATTGTATTAAAATACATACATAAAACATTAAACATTATGCAGCCGTTTTGACATTTGGTATAGTACTGTGTTTTGGGCCTTAAATTGAGGTATCTAGTATGCTTGACTATTTAAAGATCACCTGTAGACGGAGCTGCTGACAGACACATGATCCATTAGCAGCCTGGTTCCTCTGCACAGATTCGTAAAAGATTATTGAGAGCAGGCTCTGCATGCATTTTGCTTTCATTTCACTATCTAGTACTTTTTAATGCAGGGAGGGTAGATATGCATTTTCTGTCTGCAAGCTAAATAATATCAATACCCTCAAACCCCAAATAATGTAATTAAGTGGGTTTGTTTTTTAGGACTACCACAATATAGACACAACAAATAAGACAAGTGGGCTGTAGGGATCATCGTCAATATTTGCAAGACATCTTATCACATCATCTTTGAAACCTGCTCCTACATACATGGCAGATGGGAGTTTTCTGTCTGCAATTGTTTGATGAAATGACTGCACATCTAATTGTGAAGAACATCTAAAAAATCTAAATAACTAGAAATAAAACATGGTGAAGAGGCCTCTGTGCCAGAATCGGATCAGTGTGAGGAAGCTGACAAGTTTCCATAGTTTGATTAGCTCTTGGCTTGGTCAGTTGCCTCTAAACTATTTTAATGTAAAGACGGTACTTTAAAAAATGTGTTTTTCCCCAGAAATTCAGTAGTTCAGTTCTGTTTTATGTTTTTCTCTTTATTGTAGCTTATGTGCCACAACAATGACAAAACATCTTGTTAATATAAAGCACCATGTGGCAAAGCATTCTAAATCACAACTTGAGTTAATTTGAAATAGTCTGCTTTTCTGTTTACAAACTTAATTTGCAGATTAAAGCAATCAAGAGCCGTGTCAGCCCATACAAACTTCCACTCCAGTAATAATCTGTGCCCCTGGGTTTTAATCAGATTTAGCATCTGGAGTGTCTGCTTGCTCCATACACAGTTGTCACTGGGATGTGTCTAGTTCTTTGGTCAGATGACAGATTGATGGGATAGTTTTCTTCTACCTGACTGGATCAACTGTAGATTGTAGTGTATACTAAAAAGCTGAATACGTCAAGCTGGGATTTGATTTCTGTGTTAAGACCACATACTGTATAGTCAGTTTGATAAACTAATCAGACAAAGAGAAAGATTCTGGCACATCAATTATTATTCTGTATCTTTAATTCTGCAATAATAGTCCAGTTTGTTATTCATCCTTTCTACTACCTGTCTGGCTTCAAAACCACATTCCAGATGTTTGGCCCACTATGCTGTTTCTTCTGGGAGCAGTTTCAGTGTCATGGGTTGCCTTTAGCTTGCTGTTTGTCTGCATTGTTCTCGTCAGCAGGCCAAAGATTTCTTACATTTTTTCCCATTTTTTTAGTACCACAGCCTTCCCACATCCCAAAAAAGGAATTTTTGACAAAATAATTTTTCTCAAGACACATTCCCTTGCTGTTATGACTCGTTCATCTCTTTGGCCTATTTGCTTGTGCTGTGCAGCCTACGTGTTGGCCAGTAAGTACATGCAGTAAGGGCATTTATACTGAGTCATTGCCTGGAAAGCCTACCTATTGCACCACCCACTTAGCAATCTGAATCAGACGATAAACATTTATCACTAATGGCTTTAACATGCTACTCTGCTGGTGATGGAATCTATTGATTTTTAACTGCTTGTCAATTATACTGCAGTTCATAGGTTCTGCTTCTAATGAGGCAGGAATTACACATTTTCCAAAAACTGGGAGTAGCTTTCAATTGGATGGTAGAAAGATTGGGAGCACTCCTTGGTGGGAAAGTATTTACATTCCTGATAAGGAACTGTGGGTCTCACACATCTTCACAAATTATTTTTTTGTTCTTAATATAAATTAATATATAAAATATATAAAATAAATTTCCACCTCTATGCTGCACTGACAATTTTCTCAGTTTCCCATACTGTCTCTTGAGCTGGGTAAAGCTAATCAGGATGTATTATTTTTGGAACAAATAAAAACCAGGAAAATGAGCAGTCCTCATACTCATTCAATAATGAATGTGGCAAGATGTAAACGTTTATTAATTCCAATGTGTATCTTTTAACGTACTGGATTAGTTTAGATTCAAACTTCATGTCATGTGAGTTGTATATGTGAACCTAAAAGTTGGAAAGCATAGATATGTACTGTATATACAGTACACACCCAAGTGAGACTTAAACACCAATGTCTGCAGTATATTACATAACTGGAAACCATTATTTGTTCAGGGTTACAAAAATAGTTGTGAAAGTAGGGATAACAGTGAATAAGAACAAGCAATATGTCTCCCCCACCACCTTCTCTGTACCTAGTGTTGCATATTTTTGAATAATGCAATAATGCATAAATACATAGATAAATAGGGGTACATGTATGTACCCCTACCA